>NC_141940.1:119329682-119636942 GCF_057802395.1 Ceratotherium simum simum
TAACCTGGCAAACACATCGTGACACAGGCGTCTATCGTCACGCTTCCCGTACCTGGACCCTGAAAATAACCCTGTTCAGTGTCATCCCGGCAAGACGCGTCAACTCTACCTGGAATCTTGTAGTACTTTAAGATCTATACCGTTGCTAGGGACACCAGCATCTCTGGACTGCTCACCTCAGAAAGAAGCGAGGTGATTCCTGTTACTCGCATCTCCATGGTAATCACGTGGAGATGTGCAAATCACTGAACCATCATCTGTTTAAACATAAAACTTTCCTTAGAATAGAAAACAGTGGGATCACAGGGTCGCTAGGATTTCTAGGGCCTCTACAATGTCTTACCTGACTACCTGCAATAAAGACACGGGAACAAGAAGTTTGAGGAAACGTCATCGCTTTGTGAGATAGGTGAATGTTAGATGGGCTGTGCTGTGCTTAGGCCCACAGCCTCTCTGACCTCTATAGAAACGGTGTCCAGGCTAACTACCATTGATAGGCCTAGCGGGACCTGTTGACGAGAGTCTGAAAAACATATCGGAGTAAATGTGTTTGGTACATGTCTCATCCTACCTAAAGCCTTGCAAATTCCCTCGGTCACTGGTATCACTGGAGGACCCGTCCACACTACCTGGATCCTTGCAGAATGCCGAGGTCAAACCCTAGGAAGTGGCACCTTCCTTTCTTGAAGGGATTCCTGAAAAAATGCCTACGGTCAATAACCTGCTGATGGCACTAGGAGCAATTACCTGGAATACATATTATCTCTGAAGAAGAATACACAAGGTCTCCTTCTTACTCGTATTAGTAAGGTCAGGGTAATATCGGAACGGAATACATGCCAAAACCAAGAGAAACACACAAGTCTCCAACGTTAAGTACACAGATATCTGAACCAAAGAAGGTCTTCGGGGAGTTCCTGTCATACCATCTCATGCCTGTGTCCTAGCAAAGGCCTTAACAGGACACCTGCAAACACACACAGGAACACAAGTGTGAGGGACTCTATCCTCACTTCCCTTCCCACTGAAGATCAGATGGTCTGCCTTGCGCTAGGCCCCACTTGGTCACTCACCTGCTGAAGAGCCAGGCTCCATCAACGACCACTCTTATGTTCACCGACTTCTCGTGACAGGCATCTGAATAAAACAGGTTCCACACGTGTTTAAGGACATGACTTGTTTTCTCAGGACACTTACACCTCACCTTGCTCACGTGCATTGTTATGGAAGACCTCAATACAACCTTGATACCGGCAGCAATTCAGGTCAAAGTCTTCATCAGGAGAGACCGCCATTGTTTCACTGAACCCCTGCAAGAATCCTATGGTTACTATGGGGCTGGAAAACTCTATGAGAATTGCCAGGATTCCCCTGTTCCACGAAACTCACAGGGTTAAACCTAAGTTAGCTGTAAAGTGTAAAATGTGTTAAGTCATGGTTACTTGTATTGGTAAGGATCGTATCGTTACTCACCTGAATATGTTCAACAAAATCATCATAACAAGAAATGTTAGTGACACTATTATTGTTTACCTAGAAATATGAAGATCTGATGGTCTGTCTTGTGCTTTTGGCCCACATCCTCGCTGCCTTCAATACCTTCTTTGTGTCTCAATAACTACCTTAGATTGCCTTTCCGTGATGTCTTCACATGAATCTGAAAAGCATATATTCAAAAACGTGTTCACTTTGCGTCTCATTCCACAGTGACAACTTCAAATTCCCTTGTTCAACTGCACCATTTTCAGACTCATCCTTATTACTTTGATACTTGCAGAAGTCCGAGACTAAATCCTATATAAAGATACCTACTTCTCTTAGAGAGATTCCTTCAAAAAATTGTGTTCTTTATCGTGGTAAAGGATAAAATGATAAAGTACCTAGAGATGTGTTCTGCCCGTTACAATGAGTGTATAAAAATTATCTCTAAACAAGAATACAGTAATATCTCATGCTTACTAATACTGTTAGGGACAAATTAATTTCTGTTCTACATACTTGCCAAAAGAAGGTTAATATAAGCATCTGGAAAATATCATTAATTTCCTACATATTTGAAAAGAAGGTGTCTAATGAATTAATATCACATCCTCTCATACCTGTACAGGAGCAAAGAACTTCAAGGGAAACCTACAAGAAAGCATGGTTTGTTGTGTTAGAGATACCTTCCTCACTTACCAAGATATCTGAAGATCAGATGCTCTCTATTGTGGCAAGACCCACTTTATCACATACCTGCTTATTAGCAAGGTCTCATTGACAACTATCGTTTGGTTCACTGTGATGTCATGACTGCTAGAACCTTGAGAAAGACATTCCACAAGTGTGTTGAAGGACAAAACTTGTTTTTATGTAAAAAAAATGTATACATTTGCAAATAATCTTGGTCACTTCCATCATTATGGGAAGTATAAACAATACTTGGCTCTTACCAGAAATTTAAAGTCAACACCATTGTTAGACACACTATCAATCATCTGTTCTTTGAGTACCTGTAGAAACTTCATGGTTAGTACTGTGGTATCCAACAGTAGAATAACTTACCTTGACCTGCATATCTCTCTGTCTCTACTAAGGTTAAATACACATTATATCTAAATTCTAAAAATATAAGGGCTAGTACTTACTAGCATTGGTTGGGACAATATCATTTTTTTTTTTTTTTTTTAAAGATTTTATTTATTCATTTTTTTCCCCCCAAAGCCCCAGTAGATAGTTGTATGTCATAGGTTCACATCCTTCTAGTTGCTGTACGTGGGACTCGGTCTCGCGTTGGACGGAGAAGTGGTGCCTCGGGGCGCGCCCGGGATCCGAACCCGGGCCGCCAGCATCAGAGCGCGCGCACTTAACCGCTAAGCCACGGAGCCGGCCCCTGGGACAATATCATTTTTAACTGAATACCTGCAAAAAACCACAGTAATAGAATAGTTAGGAACACTATCCACCCTTACTATATATCTGAACATCAGATTGTTTGTAGGGTGCTTAAGGTCCACTTCATCACTTACCTAGATACAAGTAAATCCTATTAATGATCATTTTGAGATTCACCATGACTTCTCGACAGGAACTTAAAAAACACATTGTAACAAATGTATCTGTGAACACACCTTTTCTACTAGGACACTGCAAATAATCTCATCCACTGCCATCACTGCAGGACCCAACATCAACTCTACCTGGATTCTTGCAATACTCCATGGTCTATGCCCTTGTTAGAAACACCATCATATCTTCTCTGCTCACCTGCAAAATCACCATGGTTACTACTGTGCCACACAACTCCATCATCATTAGATGGATACCTATGAATTTCTCAACATTTACACGGGAAAAAGAAATTTTCTCTAAAATATAAAACAGTAGAATAACATGATTGCTAGAATGGATAAAACTCCATCATTTCTCACCTGAATACCTGAAAAAAAAACATATGATAAAACACATTCAAGCAATCAACATCACTTAACTAGACTCATGAAGCTCAGAGGGTCTGATGTGGTGAAGGTGTACACCATCACTTACCTGAATACCAGAAATGTCCCCCATCAATTACCACTGTCAGGTTCATTGAGATCTCTTGACAAGAACCTGAAAAACAGATTATGGTGTATGTGCAAAGGGATGTGATTTGTTCTACCAGGACACCTGTAAGCAACCCTGGTCACTTCATCATTATGAGAACATCAACTCTACCTGAAGACTTGCAGTGTTCCAAGGTCCAAATCATTGCCAGATAAGACAAAAATTTCCATGGTTACTGCTGTGGTTGAGAACATAATGATAATTAACTAGATATGGCAATCCCTCAACACTCACATGGTTAAACGAAAATTTTCTCTAACTTATAAAATGTGAAAACTAATGGTTTTTAGAATTGCTGAGGACTCTACCTGAATACCTGCAAAGATATCATGGTAAGAAGGACTCTTAGAGACACTGTCATCACTTACCTAGCTATCTGGAGATCAGATCGCCTGTGCTATGGTTTAGGCCCACATCATCACTTACCTGCATACTAGCAACATCCCCTGTTGACAACCATGCTAGGTTGACTGTGATCTTTTGATAGGAACCTGGAAAAGACATTATGAAATCTGTGATAAAGGACACAACTTTTTCATCATTATGAGACACAACAACTTTACCTGGATACTTGTAGTAATCCAAGGACAAGACCAATGTCAGATAAAACCAGAATTTCTTGATTGAACACCTGTAAAAATTTATGAGTAGTACTTTGTTGGTGATCACCATGATAAATAGCTGGATATGTGATATCCCTTAACACTCTCAATGTTAAACATAAAGTTTTTCTAAAATATATAAGGTAAAAACTCATGTTTTCTAGACCAGGTAAGACTCTGTCATTTCTTACCTGAATGCCTGCAAAAATAATCATGTTAGAAGTGTTTGGGACACCATCACCTCTTACCTATATATCTGAAGATCAGATGGTCCGTGCTATGGTTTAGGCCCATATCCTCACTCACCTCCATACCAGCAATGTCCCCTGTTAGCAACCACTGATAGGCTCACCATAATGTCCTGACATGAACTTGAAAACACAACTGTGGAGAACCAGTTTGATGCATATCTTATTCTACATGTACACTTGCAGATTCCCTTGGTCAACTGTATCATTTTGGGTCCCATCAACAGTACCTGGATACTTGCAGAACTGTGAGATCAAACCCTAGGAAGAGACACCTTCTTCTCTTGAAGGAATATCTGCAAAAATCCCATGGTCAATAATGCAGTGGTGGACTAGATGATAAATTACATGGATACTTGCTATCACTCTATCATTAAAAGTGCTAAATACACAATATTTCAAAACAAGAAACAATAAAATCGCTTTCTTACTAGTATTATTAGGGGTGCGTTAATTAATGAACTGCATACATGCCAAAAACAAGGTAAATATAAGAGACTCAAAAACATTAATTATGTAGATATATGAACATAAGAAAATCTCTAATGAGATAATGTCACATCATCTCAGACCTATGTACTAGCAAAGACCTTAACAGGACACCTGCAAAAAGAAGATGTAAACACAAGTGTTAGGGACATCATCCTCATTTATCTAGATATTGAATATCAGATAGTCTGTATTGTGGTAATACAACTTTTCACTTACCTTGCTAAGAGCAAGGTTCCATTAATGACCATTGTTAGGTTCACTGTGTTCTCTTCACAGGAACTTGAAAAAACACATGGGACAAATGCATTCAAGGACACAATTTGTTCTACCAGGACACCTGCACATCACCCTGTTCACTTCTATTATTATTGAACACATCGCCTCTACTTGGATACTTGCATTAAATCAAGGTTAACATCATTGTCATGAAAGACCATCATTCCTTGACTGGACACTTGCAAAAATCCTGTCATTACTACTGTGATGAGAAACTTCACAACAATTACCAGGACGATCCATCCCTCAACACTCACAGGGTTAAACATAAGCTTTCTCTAAAATATAAAAAATGTAAACTCATGTTTACTAGAATTGGTAAGGACTCTCTCATTTCTTTCCTGAACACCCACAACAAAATCATGCTAACAAGAAATGTTAGGGACACCATCATCACTTACCTACACATATGAAGATCAGATGATTTATGCTCTGGTTTAGGCCCACATCATCACTTACCCAGTACCAGCTACATGTCTCGTTAACTACCATTGATAGGCTGGCAGTGATGTCTTGACATGAGCCTGAAACACAGTTGTGGAAAATGTTTGGTATACATCCTATTCTACCTGTACACCCATGAAATTCCCTTGGTCAATTGTATCATTTTGGAACTCATCAGTGTTACCTTGATAACTTCTGAACTCTAAGGTAAAATCCTAGTAAGAGATATCTTCCTTTCTTGCAGGGATACCTGCAAAAATTCCATGGTCAATATCATTGCAATGGACAATATGATAAATTCCCTGGATACCTGCATATCTGTTATCACTATGAGTATAAAAAACACATTATCTCTGTATATTTCTATCTCTATAGTTAAGAATACAGTTAATTCTCATGCTTATGAGTACTGTTCAGGACATATTAATTTCTTAACTGTATACATGCCAAAAACAAGGTTATTATAAGAGTCTTGGGAACATTATTAATTACCCAGATGTCTGAAAACAACAAAAGTCTCTAATGAGTTAATGTCCTATCATATCATACCTCTTTACTAGCAACGACCTTAAATGGGATACCTGCAAAAAACATAACACATGTGTTGGGGACACCATCCTCACTTACCTAGATATTGAAGATCAGATGGTCTGCATTGTGGTAAGAGCCACTTTATCGCTTACCTGGTTACCAGCCATGTCCCAATAATGACCACTGTTAGATTCACCATGATCTCTTGACTGGAATCTGAAAAAACACAAGCAACAAGTATGTTTAAGGAAACAACTTGTTCTATGATAACACCTGCAAACAATATTGGTCGCTTCTATCCTTGAGGGAATTATCAATGCCTCTTGCATCCTGGCTGTACTTCAAGGTCAACTACATTCTTAGAGACATCATCACCTCTTGACAGGGCACAAGTAAAAATCTCACGATCGATACTGTGGTGTAGAACAGTAGGATACAAATGTAAGACACACCATCCTCACTCACCAAGAAATCTGAAGATCAGGTATCTGAAGGGTACTTAAGGCCACATCATCACTTACCTGGATATAGCAAAGTCTCTGTTAATAATCATTGTGGAGTCACCATGATCTCTTGATTGAACCCTGAAAAATACATTGTTGACAAATGTATATATATGGACACACATTTTCCACATTGACACCTGCAAATAACCTCCTTCGTTGCCATTATTGCAGGACCCATCAACCTAACTGGATTTTTGCAGTATTCAAGGTCTAGTCATATTTATAGACACCATCATCTCTTGACTGCACATCTATAAAATCTCGTGGTTACTGCTGTGAAGCAGAACTCCAGGATAATTACCTGGATAAATGCAAATTACTCAATACCCACATGGTTAAACATAAATCTTCTGTAAAATATAAAACAGCAGGTTAACATGGTGAAACAGGTTAGAATTGGTGAAACATTACCATTTCTTACCTGAATACCTGCTAAGAACTCACATGGTAAAACAAATTTAGGCAATTCAACATCATTTACCTACATATATGAAGATCAGATGGTCTGTAATATGCACATCATCACTTCCTGGATACCAGAACCCCCCTCCCCCATTAATGAACATTGTTAGATTCATCATGATATCTTGACAGGAACCTGAAAAACACTTGGTGAAATACATGTTAAGGGACACAATTTTTTTTACCATAACATCTGCAAATAACCATGGTAACTCCTTCATTATAGAGCACACCAAGTCTACCTAGATACTTGGATTAATTCAAGGTCAACACCATTGTCAGATAACACCATAATTTCTTGACAGGAAGCTGTAAAAATCCCATGGTTACTACTGGGGTGGATGGGAACACCATGACAATTACCTGGATATGCACAACCCCTCAGCACACAGTTAAACATAATCTTTCTCTAAAATATAAAATGTGAAAACTAATGGTTACAAGAATTAGTTAGGAATCTATCATTTATTAACTGAATACTTGTAAAAATCATGGTAATAAGAAGTGTTAGGGATACCATCACCTCTTACCTATATACATGAAGATCAAATGGTCTATTCTGTGGTTTAGGACCACAACATCTCTTACCTTGGTAACAGCAATGTCCCATACTAACTATCATTGATAAGCTCACTGTGATGGCTTGACATGAATCTGAAAAACACATTGTAAAAAATGTGTTTGGTACACATCTTATTCTATCTGAACACCTGCAAATATCCTTGGTCACTTGTATCATTTCAGGACTCATCAATGCTACCTGGATACTTGCAGAAGTCCAAGGACAAACTTTAGAGAAAGACATCTTCCTCTCTTGGAGGGATGTCTGCAAAAGTTCCATGGTCAATAAGGCGTGATGGAGAATACGATAAATTACCTGGATGCCTACATATCTCTGTATCACTACCGATGTTAAATACACATTAGTTCTAAACAAGAATACAGTAAAAATCTCATGCTTACTAGTGTTGCTATGAACAAATTAATTTCTTAACAGCATACATGTCAAAAAAGAGGTTAATATAAGAGTTTCTACAACATCATTAGTTATATAGATGTCTGAAATAAAGAAGGTCTCCAATGAATTAATGTCACATGATCCTGTACTTGTATACTAGCAAAGACCTTAATGAGATACCTGCAAAAAAACATGGTAACACAAGCGTTAGGGACACCATCTCCACTTACCTAGATATTTGAAGATCAGATGGTCTGTATTGTGTAAGACCCACATTACTACTTACCTGGTTAAGAGCAAAATCCTGTTAATGTCCATTGAGAGTTTAACTGTGATGTCTTGACCAGAACCTGAAAAAAATGTAACAAATGTGTTTAAGGATACAACTACTTCTACCAGGATACCTGTAAACAACCTTGGTCACTTCTATCATATGAGACACATCAACCTCACATGGACACTTGCAGTACTCCCAGGTTAATACCGTGGTCAGATAAGACCATCATTTGGTGACTGTACACCTGCAAAATTCCCACGGTTACCTCTGTGTTGTGGAACACCATGATCATTATCTGAATACATGCAATCCCTCAACACTCTCAGGGTTAAATATAAATTTTCTCTAAAATATAAAAAATGAAAACTCACCATTTCTAGAATGGTAAGGACTCTACATTTTCATACCTGAATAGCATGCAATAAAATCATGGTAAGTATTATTGACATCATTATCACTTACCTATCTGAAGATCAGATGGTCTGTGCTGTGGTAAAGCATTATCACATACCTTGATACCAGCGATGTCTCACGTTAAGTACCAATTATAGGCTCACCCTGATCTACTGACAGGAATCAAAAAATTTATTGTGAAAAACGTGTTTCATACATATCTTATTCTACTTGGACATCTATAAAATCCTTTGATCACTTGTGTCACTTTAAGACCCATCAATACTACCTGGATACTTAAAGAACTCCAAGATCAAATCCTAGTAAGAGACATTTTCCTCTTTGAAGGGATACCTACAAAAATCCCACATTAATAACCATTAATAACATAGTGATGGAGAATATGAAAAAGTACTGAGGTACCTGCATATTCCTCTAGCACTATGAATGTTAAATATATTATCTCTAAACAAGAATAAATTAAAATCTTATGCTACCAGTATTGATAGGAACAAGTTAATTTCTTAACTGCATATGTCCCAAAAACAAGGTTAATACAAGAGACTTGATAAAATCATTAATTACCTAGATACATGAAAATAAGGAGGTCTCTTATGAGTCAATGTCACAACATCTCATGCCTTTATACTAGCAAAGATCCTTACTAGATACTTGCAAAAAAAAGTGTTAGGGACACCATCACCACTGACCTAGATATCTGAAGGTCAGATGATCTGTATTGTGGTAAGTTCCCCATTATCACTTACTTGGTTATTATCATGGTCCAGTGAACTACCGTTGTTAAGTTCAGCCTGATTTCTTGATTGCTACCTGAAAAAACAAGCCACAATGTTTTTAAGGACACTTCTTTTACCAGGGCACTTGCCCATAACTTTGGTCACTTTGTCATTATGGGAAACAACAGTTATACCTGCATACTTGCATCACTCCAAGGTCACTACAGTTGTCAGATAAGACAATCATTTTGTGACTGTATATCTACAAAAATCTACACTTACTACTGTGCTGAGGAACACCATGATAATTACTTGAATATGTGCAACTCTGCAAAACTCACAGGGTTTAACATAAATTCACTAAAACACATAAAAAGTAAAAACTCATGGTTTCTTGAATTGGTGAGGACTTTCATTTCCTACCTGAACACATGCAAAAAATCATGGTAACAAGAAGTGTTAGGGACACCATCATCACTTACCTATATACGTATAGAAAGATCAGATGGTCTGTGCTGTGGTTCAGGCCCATATCATCACTTACCTCAATACCAGCACGTTACTACCAATACGTTAACTACCAATAGTTTCACCGTGATATCTTGACATGAACCTCTAAAGGCATTGCGGAAACTGAGTTTGGTACATGTCTTACTCTACCTGGACACCTGCAAATTCCTTTGGTCACTTGTATCATTTCAGGACCCATCAACACTACCTAGATACTCGCAGAACTCTGAAATCAAACCAATGTAAGAAACACCTGCTTCTCTTGAAGGGATACCTGCAAATTTGCAAGGTCAATCTGATAAATTACCTGGATATCTGCATATTCATCTATCACCTTGAATGTTAAATACACAATATCTTTAAATAAAAATACAGTCAAATCTCATGCTTACTAGTATTGTTAGGGACAAACTAATTCCTTAATTGCATACATGTCAAGTTAATATAAGAATCTTGATGATATCATTAATTACCTATATATCTGAAAATAAGGAAGTCTCTAATGAGTTGATATCATATCATCTCATACATGTGTACTAGCAAAGAAAACCTGCAAAAAATTATAACAACACTGTGTTAGGGACACCATCCTCAACTACCTAGATTATGAAGATCAGATAGTGTGCATTGTAGTAAGACTCACTTTATCACTTACCTGGTGACTAGCAAGGTCCCAATAACAACCATTGTTAGGTTTATTGTGGTCTCTTGACTAGAACCTGAAAAAACACAAACAACAAACGTGTTTAAGAACACAATTTGTGGGGCCAGTCCAGTGGCGTAGTGGTTAAATTTGTCACGCTCCACTTTGGTGGCTAGGTTCACAGGTTTGAATCCTGGGCACAGACCTACACCACTCATCAAGCCATGCCATGGCAGCGACCCCCATACAAAATAGAGGAAGATGGGCACAGATGTTAGCTCAGGGCCACTCTTCCTCAAGCAAAAAGAGGAAGATTGGCAACAGGTGTTAGCTCAGGGCCAATCTTTCTCACTAAAAAAAAAAAAAAGAACACAACTTGTTCTATCAGAACACCTGCAGATAATCTTGGTCACTTCTATCACTGTGGTAACAATCAATACTATCTTGATCCCGGAAAAACTTCAAGGTCAATACTGTTGTCAGTGACATTACCTCTTGACTGAGCACCTGTAAAAATTTCAAGATCAATACTGTGGTGTGGAATAGACAGATAACTTACCTTGCATATCCCTCAGTCACTCCTTAGGTTAAACACACATTATATCTAACCTCTAATAAGGGCTAATGCTTACTAGCACTGGTGGGGACAATATCATTTCTTATCTGAACACCTGCAAAACAACATGGTAACACAAATGTGAGGGACACTATCCTCACTTACCTAGATATCTGAAGATTGCATGATCTGCAGGGTGCTTAAGGTGCACCTCATCATTTACCTGGATACAAGGAAAGTCCCCATTAATTATCATCATAAAGTGACCATGTTCTCTTGACTGGAACCTGAAAAACACAATGTGACAAATGTGTCTATGGACATGCCTTTTCCACATGGATACCTACAAATAACGTTTTTCACTTCCATCCCCGCAGGACCCATCAACTCTACTCGGATACTTGCAGTACTCCAAGGTCTACACCACCGTCAGAGACACCATCATCTCTTGACAGCACACCTGAAAAAATCCCATGATTACTACTCTGGCATGGAACTCCATGATGATAATCTGGATACCTGAAAATTGCTCAACATTCACAGGATTAAACACATTTTTTTTCTAGAATATAAAACAATAAGATAACAGGGTTACCAGAATTGGTAAACCACTGTCATTTTTTACCTGAATACCTGTATGAAAAATCACATGGCAAAACAAGTTTAGGCAAACCAACATCATTTACCTAGATATATCAGATCTAAGATCAGATGGTCTGTGATGTGGTAAAGGTGCACACCATCACTTACCTGGATATCTGCAATGTCCTCCATTAACGACCATTGTTAGGTCCATCATGATCTCTTAACAGGAACCTGAAAAACACACTGTGAAATATGTGTTAAAGAACACAACTTTTCCTGCCAGGACACCTGCAAATAACCTTGGTAACTTCCATCGTTGTAGAAGCCATCAACGCTGCCTGGATACGTGTAGTACTCCAAGGTCAATACTGTTATCGGATAAGAACATAATTTCCTGACTGTACACTCACAAAATTCCCATAGATATTACTGGGGGAGGAACATCAACATAGTTACCTAGATACATGAGAACCCTCAACATTCACAGAGTTGAACATAAATTTTCTCTAAAATATAAAAAGTGAAAATTCATAGTTACTAGAATTGGTAAGGACTATATCATTCTAAACTGGATAGCTGCAACAAATACATGGTCACAAAAAGTGACAGGGACAACACCATCACCTACATTTCTGAAGATCAAATGGCCTGTACTGTGGTTTAGGCCCACATCCTTACTTACCTAGACACCAGCAATGTCCCCACTAATGAGCATTGTTAGGTTCATAGTGATGTTTTGACAGGAACCTGAGAAATATATTATGAAATATACGTCAAAGGATACAATTCATTTTACCAGCATACCTACAAATAACGTTGTTTACTTCCATCATTATGGGACACACAAACTCTACCTGGATACTGGCAGCATTCCAAGGTCAACATCGTTTTTAGGTAAGACCATCATTTCCTAACTGTACACATGCAAAAAGCCCTTGGTTACTACTGTAGTGAGCAACACCACCGTTACCTGTATACCTGCACTCTCAACACTTGGAGGGTAAAACAAATTTTCTCTAAAATATAAAAAGTGAAAACTCATGGGTTCTAGAATTGGTAAGGACTCTATCATTTCTCACCTAAACATCTGCAATAAAAACACGGTAACGTGTTAGGGACACTGTCATCACTTACCTAGCTATCTGAAGATCAGACGGTCTGTGTTGTGGTTTAGGCCCACACCATCACTTACCTGGATACCAAAATTGTCCTATGTTACCTACCATTGATAAGCTTTCCATGATTTGAACCTGGAAAACACAGTGTTAAAAATGTGTTTAATACCCGTATTATTCTACCTGGGCATCTGCAAATTCTATTGGTCAATTTTACCATTTAGGGACCCATCAACGACACTTCGATCTTACAGAATTCCTAAGTTAAATCCTAGTAAGGGACATCTTCCACTAGTAGAGGGATACCTAAAAAAAATCCCATGGTCAATAACATAGCGTTGAACAATATGAAAAATTAACTGGATATCTGCATATCCATCTATCACAAGGAGTATTAAATACATGTTACCCCTAAACAAGAATAAGGTAAAATCTCATGCTTACTAGTACTGTTAGGGAAAAATTAATTTTTAACTGCATACTTGCCAAAAACAATTTTAATATAAGAATCTCAACAACATCATTAATTATCTAGATTCTGAACATAAGAAGGTCTTTAATGAGTAAATATAACATCATCCCATACTTGTATACTAGCAAAGACCTCAATGGAATACCTGCAAAAAAATATAGGAACACAAGTGTTAGAGTCAAATCCTAATTTACTGATATCGGAATATTAATTGGTCTATAGCGTTGTACAATCTATATTATCACTTACTTGGATACCTGGAAAGCTCCATTAATGAACACTTTTACATCCCCCATGATCTCTAGACTGGAACCTAAAAAATACATGTGGCAAGTATGTTTAAGGACACAACTTGTTCTATCAGGATACCGGCAAATAACCTTGGTCACTTCCCTCATTAGGGAGCCATCAGCACTTCTTGGTTCCTGGCAGAACTTCAAGGTCAACAACATTCTTAGAGACACTATCATGTCTTGACTGAACACCTTGAAAAATTTCATGGTCAATACTATGGTGAGACACAGTAAGATATCTTACCTGGATATAGGTATATCCCTAAGTCATTACTAGGGTTAAACACACATTATATTTAAACTTTTAAACAATGAGGAGTAATGCATATTAGCATTGTTTGGGACACTATTAATTCCCACCTGAATACATGTGAAAAAACATGATAACATGAATGTTAGGAACACCATCCTTACTTACCTAGATATCTGAAGATCGGATTGTCTGTAGTGTGCTTAAGGCCCACATCATCACTTACCTGGACACCAGCAAAATCCCTGTGAATAACCATGGTGAAGTTCACCATGTTCTCTTGACTGAAACCTGAAAAACACATTGTTATAAGCATTTCTATGTACACATCTTTTTCCTTCTAGATACCTGTAAATAAAATTGGTGGTTTCCTTCATTGCAGGATCCACCAACTCTACCTGGATACTTGTTATAATCCATTGTATACACGTTTGTTAGCAACAATATCCTCTACTGACTGGACACTTGCAAAAATCCCACGGTTACTACTGTGGTAGGGAACACCATCATGATTACTTGGATATGGCCTTCCCTTAGCACTCTAATACACATCTCTAAACAAGAATACAGTAAAATCTCATGCTTACTAGTATTATTAGGGACAAATTAATTTCTGACCTACATACCTGTCAAAAAACAATGTTGGTAGTATAAGAGTTCTTGACACCATTATTAATCACCTAGGTATCAGAAAATAAGAAGGTCGCTAATGTGTAAATGTCATATCATCTCTTACCTGTATACTAGCAAAGTCTTTACCTGATACCTGGGAAAAAATAAACATGGTAACACAAGTGTTAGGGACACCATCATCACTGACCTAGATTTATGAAGATCAGATGGTTTGTAGTGTGGAAGACCCACATTATCACTCACCTGAATATTAGCAAAGTCCCAGGTTAAAGACCATTCTTAGTTTCACCTAACGTTGTTGATCTCTTGACAGAAATTTGAAAAACACAATATGAAATATGTGTTAAAGGAGATTTTTTTCTACCAGGAGACCTGCAAATAACCTTGGTCACTTATATCATTAAGGGACATATGAACTCTACCTGACACTGGCAGTACTCCAAGGTCAACAGTGCTGTCAGATAAAACCATTATTTCTTGACTAGACACCTGCAAAAATCCCATAGTTAGTACTGTGATGAGGAACAACATAATAATTACCTAGATGTGGCTATTCCTCAACATCCATAGAGTTAAACATAAGTTTTTTCAAAAATCAGTTGCATTTGTGTATGCTAATAATGAACTAACAGAAAGAGAGCTCAAAAAGATAATACCATTTACAATTGCATCAAAAAGAATAAAATACCTAGGAATAAATCTTACCAAGGAGGTGAAGGACCTATACAATGAGAACAACAAGACATTATTGAAAGAAATCCATGATGACATAAAGAAATGGAAAGATATCCCATGCGTGTGGATTGGAAGAATAAACATAGTTAAAACGTCTATATTACCTAAAGCAATCTACAGATTCAATGCAATCCCAATCAGAATCCCAATGACATTCTTCACAGAAATAGAAAAAAGAATACTAAAATTTATATGGGGCAACAAAAGACCCCGAATAGCTAAAGAAATCCTAAGAAAAAAGAACAAAGCAGGAGGCATCATAATCCCTGACTTCAAAACATATTACAAAGCAATAGTAATCAAAACAGCATGGTACTGGTACAAAAACAGACACACAGATCAATGGAACAGAATTGAAAGCCCAGAAATAAAACCACACATATATGGACAGCTAATTTTCGACAAAGGTGCTAAGAACATACAATGGAGAAAGGAAAGTCTCTTCGATAAATGGTGTTGGGAAAACTGGACTGCCACATGCAAAAGAATGAAAGTGGACCATCTGCTATCGCCATTCACAAAAATTAACTCAAAATGGATCAAAGACCTGAAGGTGAGACCTGAAACTATAAAACTCATAGAAGAAAATATAGGCAACACACTATTTGACATTGGTTATAAAGGAATCTTTTCGGATGACATGCCTACCCAGACTAGGGAAACTAAAGAAAAAATAAACAAGTGGGACTTTATCAGACTAAAGAGCTTCTATAAGACAAACGAAACCAGAATCAAGATGAACTGACAACCCACCAGCTGGGAGAGAATATTTGCAAAACATACATCTGACAAGGGGTTGATCTCCATAATATATAAAGAACTCACACAACTGAACAACAAAAAACAAACAACCCGATCAAAAAATGGGCAGAGGAAATGAACAGATGCTTCTCCAAAGAAGATATACAGATGGCCAATAGGCACATGAAAAGATGTTCAACGTCACTAATCATCAGGGAAATGCAAATCAAAACAACACTAAGATACCACCTCACGCCCGTTAGAATGGTTATAATCACCAAGACAAAAAACAACAAGTGTTGGAGAGGATGTGGAGAAACAGGAACCCTCATACACAGCTGGTGGGAATGCAAATTGATGCAGCCTCTATGGAAAATGGTATGGAGATTCATCAAAGACTTAAAAATAGAGATGCCCTATGACCCAGCCATCCCACTACTGGGAATCTATCCAACAAACCTGAAATCAACAATCCAAAGAGGCTTATGCACCCCTATGTTCATTGCAGCATTATTCACCATAGCCAAGAAGTGGAAGCAACCTAAGTGTCCCTCGACTGACGACTGGATTAAGAAAATGTGGTATATATATACAATGGAATACTACTCAGCCATAAAAAAAGACAAAATCGTCCCATTTGCAACAACATGGATGGGCCTGGAGCGTATTGTGTTAAGTGAAATAAGAGAGAAAGAGAAAGACAAACACTGTATGATCTCACTCATATGTGGAATATAAACCAACACATGGACAGAGAAAACTGTACTGTGGTTACCAGGGGCAGTGGGGGTGGGGGCTGGGCACAAGGGGTGAAGGGAGTCATATATATGGTGATGGACAAACAAAAATGCACAACCCAAAATTTCACAATGTTAAAAACCATTAAAACATCAATAAAAAAATGTAAAAAGTAAGAACTAATGATTTCTAACATTGGCAAGAATTCTCTTATTTCTTACCTCAGTACCCACAAAACAAACAAACATGGTAACAATTGTTAGGGATGCCATCACCTCTTACCTTCTTCTATGAAGATCAAATGGTTTCTGCTGTGGTTTAAGCCCACATCATCACTTACCTGGATACCAGCAATGCCCAAGTTAACAACTATTGTTAGGCTTATCACGACCTCGTGAAAGGAATATGAAAAGCACATTGTGAAAATGTGTTTGGTGCTAGTCTTATGCTACTTGGACACCTGCAAATTCCCTTGATCACTTCTATATGTTTACTACTCATCAACGCCACCTAGATACTTGCAGAGCTGGGATGTTAAACCCTAGTAAGAGATACCTTCCTCTCTTGAAGGGGTACCTGCAAAAATCCCATGATAATAACACAGTGATGGACAATATGATAGATTACCTGGATTCCTGCCTATAAATCTATTACAATGAGTGTAAAAAATATACTATCTCTGAATAAGAATATATAAAATTTCATGCTTACTAATATTGGTGGGGTAAGTTAATTTCTTCCCTGCATGCCTGCCAAAAAACGGGTTACCAGAGTTATGATCCCCATCAATTACCTAGCTATCTGAAATTCAGAAAGTCTCTAATGTGTAAATGTCACATCATTTCTTACCAAGTCCTCACCTGGTACTTGTAAAAAACAAAAAAATAAAACAAAACAATCCTTGTAACCATAAGTGTTATAGGCACCATCTTCTCTTACCTAGATATCTGGAAATCCGAAGATCTCTCACCTGTCTACTAGCAAAGTCCCATGTTCACTACCATTATTAATTACTATTATCCATTGAGTGGAACTTGTAAAATCTATGGTGGCAACCATGGTTAGGGACACATCTTTTTCAACCTAGACCATGTAACACCTCATGGGAACTACCAGCAGTAGAGAAACTTGCCTGGATATTTGTAGAATATCAAGGTCAAAACCATAGAGACACCATAATCTCTTGACTAGATACCTATAAAAATCCCATGGTTAATAATGAGATGAAACCACCATGCTAACTTACCTGAAAACTTACAAATCCTTCAGTCTTGACCAGGGTTAAAAACATATTATCTCTAAACTAGCAAACAGTAACGGCTAATTCTTAGCAGTATTTGTGGGAACACTATAATTTCTTACTTGAATATCTGCAAAAGACAAATGAAAACATGGTAACACAAATGTTAGGGATACCATCATCATTTACCTAGATTTCCTTTTTTTTTTTTTAATATTTTTTTTTTTGTTTATTGCAGTAACATTGGTTTATAACGTATAAATTTCAGGTGTACATCATTATACTTCTATTTCTGCATAGACTACATCATGTTCACCACTCAAATACTAACTAAAACCCATCACCACCCACAGGCCGAATTATCCCTCCTGCCCTCCTCCCCCTCTTCCCCTCTAGTAACCACCAATCCAATCTCTGTCTCTATGTGTTTGTTTATTGTTGTTATTATCTACTACTTAATGAGGGAGATCATACGGTATTTGACCTTCTCCCTCTGACTTATTTCACTTTGCATTATACCCTCAATGTCCATCCATGTTGTCACAAATGGCTGGATTTCATCGTTTCTTATGGCTGAGTAGTATTCCATTGTGTATATATACCACAGCTTCTTTATCCATTCGTCCCTTGATGGGCGCTTAGGTTGTTTCCAAGTCTTGGCTATTGTGAATAACGCTGCAATGAACACAGGGGTGCTTGTATCTTTACGCATTGGTGTTTTCAAGTTCTTTGGATAAATACCCAGCAGTGGAATAGCTGGATCATATGGTAGTTCTATCCTTGATATTTTGAGGAATTTCCATACTGTTTTCCATAGTGGCTGCACCAGTTTGCACTCCCACCAGCAGTGTATGAGAGTTCCCTTCTCTCCACATCCTCTTCAACACATGTTGTTTCCTGTCTTGTTAATTATAGCCATTCTGACAGGCGTGAGGTGATATCTCATTGTAGTTTTGATTTGCATTTCCCTGATAGTTAATGATTTTGAACATATTTTCATGTGTCTGTTGGCCATCTGTATATCTTCTTTGGAGAAGTGTCTGTTCAGGTATTTTGCCCATTTTCTAATTGGGTTGTTAGTTTTTTTGGTGTTGAGATGCATGAGTTCTTTATATATTTTGGAGATTAAACCCTTATCAGATGTATGGTTTGCAAATATCTTCTCCCAATTCTTAGGTTGTCTTCTCGTTTTGTTGATGGTTTCCTTTGCTGTGCAGAAGGTTTTAGTTTGATGTAGTCCCATTTGTTTATTTTTTCTATTGTTTCTCTTGCCCGGTCAGACATGGTGCTTGAAAATATGTTGCTAAGACCGATGTTGAAGAGCGTACTGACTATGTTTTCTCCTAGAAGTTTCATAGTTTCAGGTCTTACATTCAAGTCGTTAATCCATTTGGAGTTAATTTTTGTGTATGGTGTAAGGTAAGGGTCTACTTTCATTTTTTGGCACGTGGCTAACCAGTTTTCCCAACACCATTTGTTGAAGAGACTTTCTTTTCTCCATTGTATGTTCTTGGCTCCTTTGTCAAAGATTAGCTGTCCATACATGTGTGGGTTTATTTCTGGGTTTTCGATTCTATTCCATTGATCAGTGTGTCTGTTTTTGTGCCAGTACCATGCTGTTTTGGTTACTATAGCTTTGTAGTATATTTTGAAATCAGAGAGTGTGATACCTCCAGCTTTGTTCTCTTTTCTCAGGATTCCTTTAGCTATTTTGGGTCTTTTGTTGTTCCATATAAATTTTAGGATTCTTTGTTCTATTTCTGTGAAAAATGTTGTTGGAACTTTGATAGGGATTGCATTGAATCTATCGATTGCTTTAGGAAGTATGGACATCTTAACTATGTTGATTCTTCCAATCCAAGAGCACGGAATATCTTTCCATTTCTTTGTGTCTTCTTCAATTTCTTTCAGCAATGTTTTATAGTTTTCAGTGTACAGATCTTTCACCTCTTTGGTTAAGTTTACTCCTAGGTATTTTATTCTTTTTGTTGCAATTGTAAACGGGATTGTATTCTTAATTTCTCTTTCTGCTACTTCGTTGTTAGTGTATAGAAATGCAACTGATGTTTGTATGTTGATTTTGTAACCTGCAACTTTACCGTATTCGTTTATTACTTCTAAAAGTTTTTTGGTGGGTCTTTAGGGTTTTCAATATATAAAATCATGTCATCTGCAAATAGTGAGTTTCATTTCTTCCTTTCCAATTTGGATCCCTTTTATTTCTTTTTCTTGCCTGATTGCTCTGGCTAGGACTTCCAGTACTACGTTAAATAGGAGTGGTGACAGTGGGCATCCTTGTCTGGTTCCTGTTCTTAGATGGATAGCTTTCAGTTTTTCACCATTGAGGATGATATTAGCTGTGGGTTTCTCATATATGGCCTTTATTATGTTGAGGTACTTTCCTTCTATACCCATTTTATTCAAAGTTTTTATCATAAATGCATGCTGTATCTGGTCAAATGCTGTCTCTGCATCTATTGAGATGATCATGTGATTTTTATTCTTTATTTTATTAATGTGGTGTATTACGTTGATTGATTTGCGAATGTTGAACCATCTCTGCATACCTGGAATAAATCCCACTTGATCATGGTGTATAATCTTTTTAATGTATTGTTGTATGCAATTTGCTAGTATTTTGTTGAGGATTTTTGCATCGATGTTCATCGTGATATTGGCCTGTAATTTTCTTTTTTTGTGTTGTCCTTGTATGGTTTTAGTATCAGGGTAATGTTGGCTTGGTAGAATGAGTTAGGGAGCTTCCCCCCCTCCTCAATTTTTTGGAAGAGTTTGAGAAGGATAGGTATTAAGTCTTCTTTGAAGGTTTGGTAGAATTCACCGGGGAAGCCGTCTGGTCCTGGACTTTTATTTTTAGGGAGGTTTTTGATTACTGTTTCGATCTCCTTACTGGTGATTCGTCTACTCAAATTCTCTATTTCTTCTTGATCTAGTTTTGGAAGGTTGTATGATTCTAAGAATTTATCCATTTCTTCCAGATTGTCGAATTGGTTGGCATATAGCTTTTCACAGTATTCTCTTATAATCTTTTGTATTTCTGAGGTGTCTGTTGTAATTTCTCCTCTTTCATTTCTGATTTTACTTATTTGTGCCTTCTCTCTTTTTTCTTGGTGAGTCTAGCTATAGGTTTGTCAATTATGTTTATCTTTTCAAAGAACCAGCTCTTGCTTTTATTAATTTTTTCTACTGTTTTTTTAGTGTCTATTTCATTTATTTCTGCTCTGATTTTTATTATTTCCCTTCTTCTACTGATTTGGGGCTTTGTTTGTTCTTCTTTTTCCAGTTCCTTTAGGTGCACTGTTAGATTCTTTATTTGAGATTTTTCTTGTTTGTTGAGATAGGCCTGTATTGCTATAAACTTCCCTCTTAGAACTGCTTTTGCTGTATCTCATAAATTCTGGCATGTTGTATTTTCATTTTCATTTGTCTCCATGTATTTTTTGATTTCTTCTTTGATTTCTTCATAGACCCAGTCGTTGTTCAGTAGCATTTTGTTTAATCTCCACGTGTTTGTGGCTTTTCTGATTTTCTTCCTATAGTTGATTTCTAGTTTCATACCATTGTGGTCAGAAAAGATGCTTGGTATTATTTCAATCTTCTTAAATTTATGGAGACTCGTTTTGTGGCCTAATATGTGATCAATCCTGGAGAATGTTCCAGGTGCATTTGAAAAGAACGTGTATTCTTTGGTTTTTGGATGGAATGCTCTGTATATATCTACTAGGTCCATCTGTTCTAGTGTGTCATTTAAGGCCAATATTTCCTTATTGATCTTGTTTGGATGATCTATCCGTTAGTTTAAGTGGAGTGTTAAAGCCCTCTACTATTATTGTGTTACTGTCTATTTCTCTTTTTATGTCTGTTAATAATTGCTTTATATATTTAGGTGCACCTACCTAAATATATAGGTGCATAGGTATTTACAAGTGTTATATCCTCTTGTTGGATTGTTCCCTTGATCATTATGTAATGCCCTTCTTTGTCTCTTTTTACAGTTTTTGTTTTAAAGTCTATTTTGTCTGATATGAGTATTGCTACCCCACCTTTCTTTTCATTGCCATTTGCTTGGAGTATCTTTTTCCATCCCTTCACTTTCAGTTTGTGAGTGTCTTTAGGTCTGAAGTGTGTCTCTTGTATGCAGCATATATATGGGTCTTGTTTTTTCATCCAATCAGCCACCCTATGCCTTTTAATTGGAGCATTTAGTCCATTGACATTTAAAGTAGCTATTGATAAGTATGTACTTACTGCCATTTTTTAACTTTTATTTCCTCCATGTTTTAGTAGTCCTTCTCTGTTCCTTTCTCCTTCTATACATAATTGATGGTCTCTTCAGTTTGACCTCTGTCTGAAAGCTCTACTCTTTAACTCCTCTCCTCCCTCATTTTATGTTTTTGATATCATATCTAACCTCTTTTTTGTGCATTTGTATCCATTACCCTCTTATCATGGAAATAGATAATTTTTTCCATTTGTGGTCTTCTCTTTTCCCCTTAAATCAGTCCCTTTAACATTTCTTGTAGCACTGCCTTCTTGGTGAAAAACTCCTTTAATTTTTGCTTGTCTGGGAAATTTTTGATCTCTCCTTCCATTTTGAATGATAACCTTGCCAGGTAGACTATTCTTGGCTTAAGTTTTTTCCTTTTAGCACTTTAAATATATCATGCCACTCTCTTCTAGCCTGTAAGATTTCTGCTGAGAAATCAGCTGATAGCCTTATGGGGGTTTCCTTTGTATGTAACTTGACTTTCCCTTGCAGCTTTTAGGATTCTCTCTTTATCTTTAATTCTGGACATTTTGATTATGATGTGTCTTGGTGTGGGCCTCTTTGGGTTTATCTTGTTTGGGGCTCTCTGTGCTTCCTGTACCTGGATGTCTGTTTCCTTCCTTAGGTTAGGGAAGTGTTCATCTATTTTTCCTGAAATAGATTCTCTGCCCCTTTGTCTCACTCTTCTCCTTCCGGGACACCTATAACACAAATGTCAGTGTGCTTGATGTTGTCCCAGAGGTCTCTTAGACTGTCCTCACTCTTTTTAATTCTTTTCTCTTTTACCTGTTCAGCTTGGGTAATTTCTTCTAGTCTTTCATCCAGCTCACAGATCCATTCTTCTGTATCCTCTACTCTGCTTTTGAGTCCCTCTAGTGAATTTTTCATTTCCAGTATTGTATTCTTCATTTCTGATTGGTTCTTCTTTATATCTTCCATTTCTTTGGTGATATTCTCACTGAGTTCATCTATTCTTCTCCCCACATCAGTGAGCATCCTTAACACTCTTTGTTTGAACTCTCTGTTGGGTAGGTTGCTCATTTCTGTTTCACTTAGTTCCTTTTCTGGGGTTTTGTCCTGTTCCCTTACTTGGAATGTATTCCTTTGCCTCCTCATTTTGCCTCTTCCCCTGTGCTTGTGTCTATGTATTAGGTAGGTCAGCTACGTCTCCTGCTCTTGGATAGGTGACCTTATATAAGTGATGCCTTAGGAGGTCTGCAGTGTGCTCCCATCAGTTCTCAATGTTCCAGCGGTGACCCCTATGTGGGCTACGTGTGTTCTTCTGTTGTGGCCTGTTTGCTCTCCCTGTAGGCGCCCAGGGAGGCTGAGTTATGCTCCTGGCCAGCTGTTGTAATGCTTAGCTTCTTGTAGTTGTTCTGGGCCCTTCAGTCTCTTTATCAGGTGTGGGGAGCCCTAGCACAGTTGGCTGCAATTTCTAATAGCACATTTGTGTTGCAGTATTTCTTTTAAGTGAGTAGGCCCCCACTGTGGCAGGTTGTTAGGCTCAGGGGCTTACAATTGCTATAAGCCTCCAGTCTTTAGGTCTCTTGTCGGCTCTCTGAGGATTGCAGCTGGGTGTGGTGGACTCAGGCACAGGAGCACCCAATTGTTTCAGGCTTTGGAAGGTGGGGCAAACCCCCTATGTGGGTCTTTGAGAAGCACAAGTCTTCTGCAGCTGACAAGCCCTGCTGCCCAGAGGTCCACACACACAGTCAACACAGTCCTGCCCTGTGTGCGTGCCCCAACCTCCCAAAGCAGACCCAGTCTCTCCACGGCGGGAGCCCCGCACACTCCGCTGCCGCCCCACACTCTCCACCTGCTCCTTGTGCGTGCCCTGCCCCACTGAAGTAGGTTCAGTTGCCAGGCTGCAGAGAATCCTGTCACCAATCTATGCAGGCCCACAAGTTGCCTGAGGGCTTGTTGTTGGGTGGCGCCAGTCTCTAGGGTGGGCTGCCCACTCTGGCTGAGCTGGATTAAATCGGTGCTCTAGTGGGTGGGGTAGACCTGGGCTAGCAGGCCCCAGGGAGAACTCCAATGGCATCTGTGGCAGCACGCCCACACCAGGCCACAACAATCGCTGCCCCCGCGTACCTTTGGGCTGCTCCCAGGCAGCCGTGAGGCGCTGCAGCTTGTGAAGGTGGCGTTTTTTCTCTCCTGAAGGGAGTTTCTGTCTCTTCCACCTCAATTAGGATTGTCCTTAGTTGCAGGAGTTCCTCTTATCCAGTTTTCAGTTCTGTCTCAGGGGTAATTTTTCCACCAGTAGTTGTAAATTGGCTGTGTCCACGGTAGGAGGTGAGTTCAGAGTCTGCTTATGCCGCCATCTTGACTTTCTATATCTACCTAGATTTCTGAAGGTCAGAACGTCTATAGTGTGGTAAGACTCACATAATCACTTATTGGATATCAGCAAAGTCCCATTAACCACTATTGTTAGGGTCGCTGTGATCCCTTGACTAGAACCTGAAAAAATACATTGTGACAGATGTATATAAGGACATAAGTTTTCCTACCAGGACACTGGCAAATAACTTTTGTCACTTCCATCTTTACGGGCCCATCAATGCCACCTGGACACCGGAAGAACTTCAAGGTTAACACTGTTGTTACAGACACTATCATCTCTTGACTGCACACCTGTGAAAATCTCATGGTCAATTCTGTGGTAAAGAAAGTTCTGCTCACTTACCTGGATACCTGCAAATCCCTCATTCATTCCTAAGGTTAAGCACACATTATCTCTAAACTAAAACAGTGGTTAAACTAGATCTCATAGTTAATGGCATTTGTAGGCCCGGTATCATTTTTTACCTGAATACCTGCAAAAACAGTACCAACACATGTTGGGGACACCATTATCACTTACCTGGATTTCTGAAGATCAGATGGTCTGTACTATGTTTAAGGCCCACATCATCACTTATCTGGATTCCATGATCTTTACCTGTATCTCTTGATTGGAGCCTGCAAAAACATATGGTGGCAACTATGATTAGGGATACATCTTATAGATGGATCTCAAAAAATCTCAGGATCACTACTAGGGGAACCATGAACTCAACTTGGATCCTTTAGTTGTAAGGTAAACATTGCAGTTAGAAAAACCATCATCTCTTGACTAGGACCTGAAAAAATACATGGTGGCAACACTGGTTAGGGATACATGTTCTTCCATCTGGAGTCCTGCTAATTCCATGTGTCCATTTCATTAGGGCAACCACTAACTCCACCTACACACTTGGAGAACTCTAAGGTCAACACTGTAGTTACAGACACCATCATCTATTCACTGGACACTTGAAAAAACCCTCCAGTCACTACTGTAGTGAGGACTCTGTGATATATTACCAGATACCTACAAATATCTTTGTCACTTAAATTTTAAGACAAATCATCTCTAAGTCAGAAAACAGTAAAATCTGATGGTTATTACTTTTGTTAGGGACATTCATTTCTTACCTGAATACCTGCAAAAACACTTGGTTATGATAAGAGTTTGGGGCAGCATCATCACTTTTCTAGATATATAAAATCATATGGTCTGTGATATGTTTAAGGCCCACATCATCTCTTACATGGATATTAGCAAATTCCCACATTTACTCCCATTATTAGGCTCACCATCATCTATTGATTGGAATCTGCAAAATCCCACTGTCTGTACTGTGGTGAGTGACACCATGATAACTTATCTGGGCAATTCCAAAATACCATGATGTCCACTTGGTTAAAGTCCATATTATTTCTTTCCTAGTTATGTATCAAATCCCATGGTTAGTACTGTGGTTAATTTCACCTTCATGTCTTTACTGGAATTTGCAAGAAAAAAAAATGGTTACAACCATAATTAGAGACTCATCATCTCTTACCAGGACACCTGAAAATTCCATAGTCATTATCATGGTTTAAGTCACCATCATTACCCTAATGGATACTGAAGGATAGCAGAATATGCCACTCCATAATATGCCTCTTTGGCAAAAGGATTATTTTGAGCTGATTATTTTGAGAAACTGCAGACACAAGAGAAGTTCTGAAAGCAGATTAGAAGTTACCCTTCTGTAAAGGAGATTCACATTAGAAAGGGGGCCTGTACCAGGAAGAGAGCTATTACCAGAGATCACTTTTTCACCTGAGAGACTTTCTGCATGACAGAGCAAACTCTGTTTACCATACATTTCCTCTTCTCACCTTCCGTGAAATTCCTTCCTCCCCTTAGAAGCCCCAGACCCCTGTCCCTTTCTTTAGTTCAGGATGGTATATCAGCCTTAGTCGCCTGGGTACCTTTTTGAGTCTCATATCTTTGTGGGGCTCTCATATGTACATATGTAATTAAAATTGCTTGTTTTTCTCTTGTTAAACTATCTTTTATTACAGGAGGGTCTCAGCCAAGAACCTAGGAGAGTAGAGGGAAAATTACTTTTCCTCCTCTACAATACATTCAAAGTCCCATATTCACTTTAGGTTTACCATCAGTTCTTGACTAAATACTTGCAAAATACCTTGGTCACCATAGTAGTTTGACACATCATCTTCACCTGGATATCTACAGAAGCCTGTGGTCTCTACTAGGTTTAAAAAAAAAAACAATGTATCTTACATGAAGACCTACAAATTATCCAGATAAATGCCATTGTTAGGGGCAATCATCTCAACCTGGGTAACTGTAAAATAGCTTGGTACTACCATTGTTAGTTACACATCATTTCTACTTGGATACCTTCAAAATCCCATGGTCACCACATTTTTGAACTAACATCTCCTACTTGGATACTTGCAAACTCCCTTGTTCACTAGTGTGGTTAGGATCACTATCATCTCTTAACTACAAACCTGCAAAATCCCATCATCAGTTTCATGGTTAAGGACACCATCATCTCTTTACTAGAACCCTGAAAAATCTCATGGTTGCTTTTGTGGTTAGGTTCACCATCATATCTGGAATACCACAAAAATGCCATGTTCACTAATGTGATAAGGGACACCATGAGCTTTTCTACCTACCTATCTGAGAAATCCCCATTTCAGTACTGTAGTTAAGGCCACAAACATCTCTTAACCAGATATCTACAAAATGCCATGGTCACTCCCATGGTTAGACTGACCATCATTTCTTACCTGTATAATTTCAATATTCTATGTTTACTACCTATGTAGGAACATCCTCATTTCTTACCTGGATATTTACAAAATCCCATGGACATTACCATGGTGAGAGTCTCTGTCATCTTTTCACTCTATATCTACAAAAGCCCATGGGCACTACCGTGGTTAGGGACACCATCATCTCTCCCTGGATTCCTTCAGAATATTATGGTCACTACAATGATGAGAGCCACTATCATCTCTTACCTGAGTATCTATCAAATCCTATGGTCACTGAATCTCTTGAATAGACATTCAAGGCTTTTTATGCTCTGACTTCTGCCTGTCTCACCAGTCTTAGCCCCTGCTGTCCCCTCTCATCTTTTAAAACATGAACATTCTAAGCAGTTGAACTTCCCTGAACATTCCTTCCTCTCCTGGTTACGGCAGTTGAATGCTCAAGCCAGCCCTTACCATCTAATGAGAGCTGATTATCGGCATCTCTTTGCAACTCAGTGTTCAATGGCCTTGAAATTGGCCATGGTGGGAGTATTTACACCACAGTAATTGGCAAATGCTACACATTGGGGCTTTTCTTTTAGGTATTTACCAGGATGTGCTGATGAATAAAGTAATAAATGAACAGGGAAAGGCACTACAGAATAATGACAACATTGTGGAAGGAATGTGTCAGTTTGCTCTATCTATGCCTTAAAATATATTATTTTCCCAAATTTTTATACTTAATGAAAAAATGGACACTTTTATTACAAATTACTTAATATAATATTAATGCTGACCAAGGATTTACATAATCTCAATGTGTCCTAAGTTTATAAATTTGCTGAGAAAAAAGTCCAATAATTAAATATTACTAGACCTAACCAAAAATATGTATATACATATATATATATCACCCATTTACCAGAGAAAATCTTATTGTGCTTTGTGTGACAATCAATTTCTCTCAGTAAGCATATTTCAATTTCATGAGGTTCTCAGTCACTATTCCTTTGGAAACCAAGTAAAATGCCAAGAGAGAGAAGCAGCACTCTATATCCCCTGTTTTTAGGTCCACAGTGTGGGAGCCAATTTTATGGTGATTCCAGGAAATAAAAAAAAGCGCCACATGGGTGCAATTCTGATGACTATGTCCTTCAGATTGCCCAGAGACTAGCAGAAGCAGAATGCAATAAATGAAGGCTATTTTTTTCATGTTAGGGTTGGTTTCAGCTTAAAACTTCTTTATTTCTCCTTGCACCACCACTTTTCTGCAACCCTTCCCAATAATAGAATACCAATAAGTTAAATGGACCATGGTGATTATAAATATAAAACTGATATACTGCCAGGCAATTTTCCTTTTTTAGAGAAAATGTTCTATTTCTTAATGATTTTTCTTAGCTATTACCCATTCCTACTCACCAAGGTCAGCCATCAGCCATGAGAAACAATGTTGGTGCCACAGTCAATGCACCAACAGGGGCATGAACTATCTCTCAGAATGCTGTTCTGCCTCTTAAACCTACTTCTCACTCATCTCACCCTTCACTTTTTCGAAGTGAAAAAAGTTATCTTCTTTGCTAGTAATGATTTTGTTACATGCACTGGTTGAATTCACATGGAATTATTTCCTGCCTTGCAAGGAATTAAACGTGCTTTAAAATTATAATGTGCTACCAACTGGATTTTTTTTTTACATTTATATATTTGACATTTTTAAAAATTATTTTTAAAAATTATTTTATTGAGGTCATATCGGCTTATAACATTGTGTAAATTTCAGGTGTACATTATTATATATCAGTTTCCATATAGACTGCATCGTGTTCACCACCAATAGTCTAGTTTTCATCCGTCACCATACACATGTGCCCCTTGACCCCTTTTCCAATTGGGTTTTTATGTTCAAAATTCCTGAGGTCAGATTCATGTGGGGCTTTCCCTTTATAATCTGACTGAAGTGGAGAAAATGTTTGACGGCCCTGTTAGCCATGTGGTGAAAGAGTAACTGCAGAGGTTTCCTCCTTGTGTTTATCAACATCTGTCTGGCAACAAGAGACAGGTGGGCCCTGCTTTAGGCTGAGCAGAGGGCAAAGGCTGGGCTTTGGGCTTCCATTATGGCACGCCCTGACTCAGCAAGGTCTCCTGTCTCTAGCAGCCTTGTACCCTCTCAGGCCATGATTGAGACGACTTCTATAATTAATTCTGCTTGTACATATCTCATGTCTTGACTATTATGTCTGAATACAATCACAATACTATATAGCTATTATTGTATATATGACATATAGTATATAATAAATATATATGTTAGTATAAATACCACTAATAATTTTATGTAATAAGCTTGGAACTCCTGGGATTGATACTAAAGTTACTATTTTAGTAGTAATTGGTACTTAGAACCAATTACAACAATTACAACATGTGGAGTGGAGGGGTTTCCCCACACCACTGATTCTCAGACACCAGCTGGGTGTCCCCAAAATTTAACTCAATTCTGACACTATCTACCTGGAAACAGCATCAGATCCCACAGGTTAAGAGCTCAGTCCCACAAGACTGCCCCCACCTTCAGATGCCAATCACAAGTCCCGGTTGTTATCAGTGCTCCTGACTGACTGGCTATAAACCAGAGGTTCCCATGACTCCCTCCTTGGGTTCAACTAATTTGCTTCTAGCAAACAGCTCACAGAATTCAGAGAAACATTTTTCTTACTAGATTACCGGTTTATTACAAAAGGATATAACTCAGGAGCAGCCAGATGGAAGAGATGTGTAGGGCAAGGCATGGGGAAAGGGCATGGAGTTTCCATGCTTTTTGAGCATGCCACTCTCCCCAAATCTCCATGTGTTCACCAACCCAGAAGCTCTCTGAACTCCATCTTTTTGGATTTTTATGGAGGCTTCATTACAGAGGCATGATTGATTAACTCATTGACCACTGGTGACTGATTCAACCTCTAGCCCCTCTCCTCTCCCAGGAAATCAGAGGGTGGGACTGAAAGAGTCAACTGTCTAATCAAGTTTGGTTCCCCTGGCGACCAGCCTCCATCCTTAGGTGCTTTCCAAAAGTCACCTCATTAACATAAACCCAGTTGTGGTGGAAAGGGGCTTGTTATGAATAACAAGACACCCATTTCACCTTTATGGATGTAAAGGGATTTCAGGAACTGAGAACAAGAGACCAAATATTATAACAAAAGATGCTCCCATTGCTCTTATTGCTCAGGAAGTTCCAAGGGTTTTGGGAGCTGTGAGCCAGGAACTGTGGATGAAGACCAAATACACATGAGAAATATACTTTGGTCATCTGAATGACCAAGTATATATTTCTTATAAATCACTATATTGCAGTATTTAAAAAAAAATCAAGAAAAACCACACACACATAAACAAAACAGTCTGCCACTTCTAAGCATACTAAAAATAAAACCCCATTTATGAATTCTGATTACTTCATTATCATCTTCTCCCTTTTTTATAAGCAGACACCAAACAGATTCTCTGGGCACAGTGAAAAATATCAACATCAGTGTACAGGTGTTTGTATATCGTGTAACAGATATTTGTAAAACCTAGCATTGTTTGTGTCGAAAGACAACACTAAAACAATTTAGTAAAGAGTTCGATGTTCTTTGTTCACGGGAAGACAATCCACAGATTGGGGGAGTGCAGTGCCTCACAAGCAGTGGAGACCTCTTCCCGAGGGATTTGGGGCAAGAGCAAGATTTACTGAGCATTAGAAGAGGTAATGTGGAATAGGGCAGGACTGGCTAGAAGGTTGGGGATTTCCTTATGAGGCCAGCAGGTCCTGTAGTCCAGGGCAAGGTGAGCTAGCTAAAGCTGAGTTGGAGGATTGTGATCAGTACTAGGTTTCCTTGACAGGTGTTTCCTGTAAGTGCAGGCTGACTTACAGCTAGATTTGTGATGTAGGCCGGGCCACTGGGGTGGCCCCCATTTTGTGGGTCCCAATATACAAATTAACTTTGTCATTAGATACAATGGAAAGTCAAAGATTTATTTATGTTTGTTTTGGTGGTACTAGTTCTTGTTTTGGTTGTTGAAATTCGGTGTTTGGTGCTATTCGGGCAGTTTTGTTCTCTTCTCTTTTTTTTATACATTTTTATACAGAAAAATGTTGCCACACATCAAAGAGAATGGCTAAACATATGAAGTGGTCATATAATGAAGTATTATACAACCATTAAAAACGTACTTTAGAAAATATCAGCTGATGTGCCTGTGAAATAATATTGTAGGGAGAGGAAAAGATATGTGGCATATACATTATAACAATTATATTTAAAATGTATTACACATGCAAAAAATAAGTTGCAAAGTAATACACTAAACAGTTATCTCTGAGAGTGGAGTAATAGGTGATTTTTATGTTCCTCTAGACATTTTGTACCTTGTAAACTTCTACCAGGCATTTACTTGAGTTATTAACAGGAAGGGGAAAAAACTGTCTTCAAGGTATCACTCTGTTCTCCTCTTGACAGCTTTATTTGATGAGAACAAGGTTGTCTGGTGAGACTGCTATGAGAATGAAGTAGGAGAACATCTGTAAACCACGTCTGCAGCTCAGTAGCTCAAAAGATGCTGCTTCTCATCTCTCCACCAAGGCTATTTCTGTACCTCTAATGTGGAGTTACCTTGTGTTATTACTAATTTTTACTTGTATAACTTGCATGCTAAACAGAATAATTTTTGCAAGAGTGTTTAACTCTTAAGACCCCAGCACCTAGTAGGCCTCCAATAAGTAGATGATACTGTAGGCTTTGTGGGGTAGGATTTCAAGATTAACTTCTCGGGTCTTTTGAAAAAACAGTCCAAAGAGAAGCATTATCTTTGTAATACAAAAATCAATAAAGAGATAAGAATAATGAGATCATTGGGATCCTGGTCTAGCTGAGGAGATAGGCTGTGGTGGCTAATTTCTCAGATTATAGCAGGGTTTCTCCACCTCGCCACTATTAATACTTTGGACCAGATAATTTTTGTGGATAATTCTTTGTTGTGGGAGACTTTCCTGTGCATTGTAGGGTATTTAGCAGGATCCTTGGCCTCTATACACAAGACACCAGTAGCACCAGTTGTGACAACTAGAAATGTCTCCAGACATTACCAAAAGTCCCCTTGGGGGTGAGACTGCCCCCAGTTGAGAACCATTGGATTATAGGAAGAAGAAAAATCAAACGCATGATGTTCTTTTATTTTCTCTAAATCATCTGGCCAACAAGACTGTTAATGGAAATCTAGAGACAAGTCATAACAAAACAGCCTTAATTTAGAAAAATATAGCTATGGATTTAACCGCTTGTATAAAAAGTATACAAGTATAAAAAATTGTAATTCTGGTCTTTAGTCCACAGCCTATTCATCCTAAGAAGAGTGTCTTATCAAGCAGTAGGTCTCTTGGGCTGGAACCTACCAATGTGTTTCAGATTCAAGGAAAAAGAGCTGGAAACTCATAAGGTGGAGAGGAGGTCTGCCCATAAGCCAGAAAAAGCATATTCCAGAGCACTTTACTTAAGAATTAACAATTGCAATGCACAGAATTTGCAAGAAACCCATTCTGGCATTGAAAAGGCCATTGGGATTTGATACAGTGGAAATGAAGTCTGGTTGAAACCATAAAACCAAATATCACTAACAGATCCTTCTTTTGAAAATTACATTTGACCATATAACTCAGCAAAATATTGTATTTGTTTAATGCAGTTTAATTGAAAAGTTGGTTTTCTGAAAGGGTCAGTGGCTGCTGGCACTAATCAATGTGCCTGATCCCCATGGGCCATAGGCTAATTATGCCTGGATTTCAGAACACTTGCCTCTAGTTGTACACCAATCATGCCTCCTGATTAGCTCTGACATGTAAAGGGCCTGAAAGTCATCACTGCCGTCCTCACAACAAGCAAAAAGCTGAATAAACTGAAAAACAACTTTTCTTGGATCTATCAAAGAATTGAGGTCACAGGGCAAACTGCCACCCTGAAAACTAGAAAGATATGTAAATACAGAGAATCACAGCTTACCAAGAGCAGAGACCTCTGGAGCTAGACTGGTTGGAACACTTAAACGGTAATTAATGAATTACTGAGGCTGAGTGTAGACTAACTTGAGAGTTAAAAACTCCTGGTGACCCAGTTTTAGGGGGCCTCTCTCACTTTTGTGGGTTTTACCTCCAGGAGTGCTACCAGGAGTGAACATCATCTAGGAGAAAAATCTCTGCTTTGGGCAGTGGGAGGAGAAAAATAACCATTTTAAAATAAGCCCAGAGTGTACTGTTCTCTGTAACAAAAAGTTGTCCTCAAGGGAAACTACTTTACCAGAGCCTTATCTGACCAAAGGGAGCAGCAATTAGACAATTACAGACCCTCTAGCTTTACTGTCTCATATAATAAGAGGAAAAAAGGGGTAAGAAATACTTCTGAAGGTCACAGCTTCACAACTCAGGCCTGCTAAAAAACTGAGATTTAGTTATAGATTATAGAGGGCTTCTCTTCCTCAACATCTTACCACAACATCAGCAGGGCTCCAGGATAATAACTGGATTACACCTGAGAGAGCTGCAAGACACAGACTCTACTTAAGAAAGTGTTCTTAGGGATATCTAAATACAACACAGAAGCAGAAAAAAAGGAAACTAAAGAAAGCCGCTGGCATATACACCTACACTAAATATTTAACACAGCCCAGCCCCTAGCCAGATTTACATAAAATCTCACACTAAAAGGCTGATTACCTCAGTTCCTATTACCAAATACATCATGACCACTTTCAACAAAAAATTATGAGGTATGCTAAAAGGCAAGAAAAAATACAGTCTGAAGAGACAAAGCAAGCATCAGTACCAGACTTAGACATGATGCAGATTTCGAAATTATCAGATAAGGAACTTAAAATAACTGAGATAAATATATTAAGGGCTCTGTAGTATGATAAAGATTTTATGTGGTCTGTCCCTGGTCCCTGGCAAAGAGCTTCAAAAACTCTTGGAATTTCCTGAGTGACAGAATGTCTTTGTTACGTTAATGAGGTGACTCATGGTGGGCTACTAATTAGCTTCAAGCTGGTCACCAGAAAGACCAATCACATGATTAGAAGACTGGAATTTTGGGCCCCTCTGACCTCCAGAGAGGGGAGGGGAGATTCAGTTCAACCACATGGCCAATGATTCACTCAATTATGCCCATGTAATGATACCCCCATATAAAAACTCAGGACACCGAAGTTCACTGGAGCTTCCTGGTTGGTGAACACATCAATGTATAGGGAGGATGATGCACCCTGACTCCACAGGGAGAGGGCATGGAAGCTCTGTATCTAGGGTCCTTCCCTTATCCTTTATGTATCCTTTATAATAAAACTGTACTTTTAAGTATAGCACTTTCAGTGAGTTCTATGAGTCATTCTAGAGAATTATCAAAACTAAGGGGGTTGTGGGAACCGTCAAATTTATAGCTAGTCAGTAAGAAGTGCAGTGAGCGTGGGGACCCCACTTGCAGCTGGCATCTGGAGTAAGGGCAATCTTCTGGAGAACTGAGCCCTTAATTTGTGGGATCAGATGCTAACTCCAGGTAGTTAGAGCCGGAATTGAGTTGCCAAGTGGTTTTGAAACAGAACAGGCTCTAATGGAAAAAGTAGACAACATGCAAGAACAGATGGGTAACGTAAGCACAGAGATGGAAACCAAGAAAGAATCAAAAGGAAATTCTAGAAATCAAAAACATTGTGATAGAAATAAAGAATGCCTTCAAGGGCTCATCAGTAGGTTGTAAATAGCTGCAGAAAGAATCAATGAGCTTGATGATAAGTCAATAGAAATGTCCCAAGCTGAAAGGCAAAGTGAAAAAGAGGAGGACAAAACAGAACAGAATATCCAAGGACTGTGGGACAATTACAAAAAGTGTAACATACACATAATGGGAATACCAGAAGGAGAAGAAAAAGAAAAAAGAGCAATAGAAATATTTCAAGTGATAACAGCTCAGAATTTTCCAAAATTAATGATACATACCAAAACCACAGATCCAGGAAGCTTGCAGAACACCATGGAAGATACATGCAACAAAATATACACCTAAATATATCATATTAAAACTGCAAGAAACCAAAAGCAAAGAGAAAATCCTTAAAGAAACTGAAGGAAGAAAAAAAACCTTACCTATAGAGGAACAAGGATAAGAATTACATCAGATATCTCATCAGAAACCATGCAAGCAAGGAGAGAATGGAGTGAAATATTAAAAGTGTTAAAAGAAATTAAAAAAAAATGCCAGTCTAAAATTCTTTATCCAGCAAAATTATCCTTCTAAAGTGAAGGAGAAAAGAAGACTTTCTCAAACAAAAACTGAAGGAATTTGTTGCTGATAAACCTGCCTTGCAAGAAATATTCAAAGAAGTGCTTCACAGAGTAGGAAAATGATCTAGACCAGAAACTCAGATCTGACTTGAAAGAAAGGAAGAATGCTAGAGAGAAATAAATGAAGGTAAAATAAAATTTTTTATTTTTCTTATTCTGAATTGATCTAATAGACACCTGTTAGTTCAAAGGAACAATAATAGCAATAATGTATTGGGTGATTATAGCTTATGGATGAGTGAAATGAATGACAGCAATGATATAAAGGATGGAAAGAAGGAATTGGGAATACAGGCATATCTTGTTTTATTGCACTTTGCTTTATTGTGCTTTGCAGATACTGTGTTTTTTATAAGACGCTCCATGAGCAAAAAGATTATGACTCACTGAAGGCTCAGATGATGGTTCCCATTTTTCAGCAAGACAGTATTTTTCCTTTTTTTTTCTGGTGAGGAAGATTGGCCCTGAGCTAACATTCGTGCCAATCTTCCTCTATTTTGTATGTGGGATGCCACCACAGCATGACTTGATGAGCAGTGTGCAAGTCCGTGCCCAGGGTCTGAACCCGTGAACCCCAGGCCGCTGAAGCAGAGCACATGAACTTAACCACTATGCCACCAGGCTGGCCCCTTTTAGCAATAAAGTGTTTTTAATTAAGGTATGTACATTGTTTTTTAGACATAATGCTATTTCACACTTAATAGACTACAATATAGTGCAAATACAACTTTTACATGCACTGAGAAACCAAAAAATTTGTGTGACTCACTTTATTATGATATTTGCTTTATTGCAGTGGTCTGGAACCAAACCTGCAACATCTCCAAGGTATGCCTGTACTCTGTTATAAGGTACCTGAGCTACCTGTAAAACAGTATAGTGTTATTTGAAAGTGGACTTAGATTAGTTGTAAATATGTATTGCAAATTCTAGGGCAAGTACTAAAAAATATTTTTTAAAGAAGTATAATTGATGTGCTAAGAGAAGAGAGAAAATGGATTCATATAAAATGCTCAATTAAAACCAGAGAATGGAGAGGAAGTCAAGATGGCGGTGTAAGCAGACTCTGAACTCACCTCCTCCCATGGACACAGCCAATTTACAACTACTCGTGGAAAAATTACCCCTGAGACAGAACTGAAAACTGGATAAGAGGAACTCCTACAACAACGGACAATCCTAATTGAGGTGGAAGAGGCAGAAACTCCCTTCTGGAGAGGAAAAACGCCACCTTCACAAGCCGCAGCACCTCACGGCCGACAGGGAGCAGTGCACAGGTCCGCAGCCCTCCCTGGAGGCGCAGGGCCCTGAGCCGGGAGCGCCCCTGCTGGGGGAATTTTGTGGACCCAGCACAGTCGAGACGAGTGGCAGAATATCTGACTTTGCCTGCTACTAAAGCATTGGGGAGCGAGCACCCCCAGAAAACCCGGTTCACAAAGAAACTAAAACCGGCTCTTAAAGGGCCCGCAGACAAACTCACCCATCTCAGAAAGCATCCTAAAATCACCAGAAAGAAAGGTGCACAGTGCTGTGGTGAAAAGAGACTCACCTAATAGGCCCTGAGTGCATCTCACTGAGAGGTGAGACCTCTCCAGGGACTGGGACATTGGCGGCGGCCATTGTTGTGGCCTGGTGTGGGCGTGCTGACACAGACGCCATTGGGGTTCTCCCTGGGGCCTGCTAGACCAGGTCTACCCCACCCACTAGAACACGATTTAATCCAGCTCAGCTAGGGCAGGCAGCCCACCCTAGAGACTGGTCCCACCCAACAACAAGCCCTCAGGCAACTTGTGGGCCTGCATAGATTGGTGACAGGATTCTCTGGAGCCTGGCAACTGAACCTACTTCAGTGGGGCAGGGCACGCACAAGGAGCAGGTGGAGAGTGTGGGGCGGTGGTGAAGTGTGTGGGGCTCCCGCCGTGGAGAGACTGGGTCCGCTTCGGTAGGTCAGGGCACGCACACAGGGCAGGACTGTGTTGACTGTGTGTGTGGACCTGTGGGCAGCAGGGCTTGTCAGCTGCAGAAGACTTGTGCTTCTCAAAGACCCACATAGGGGGTTTGCCCCACCTTCCAAAGCCTGAAACAATTGGGTGCTCCCGTGCCTGAGCCCAGCCCCACCCAGCTGCAATCCTCAGAGAGCTGACAAGAGACCTAAAGACTGGAGGCTTATAGCAATTGTAAGGCCCTGAGCCTAACAACCTGCCACGCTGGGGGCCTACTCACTTAAAAGAAATACTGCAACACAAATGTGGTATGAGAACTTGCAGCCAACTGTGCTAGGGCTCCCCACACCAGATAAAGAGACTGAAGGGCCCACAACAATTACAAGCAGCTAAGCATTACAACAGCTGGCCAGGAGCATAACTCGGCCTCCCTGGGCACCTACAGGGAGAGCCAACAGGCCACAACAGAAGGACACATGAGCCCACACAGGGGTCTCCCCTGGAACATTGAGAACTGAGGGAAGCAGACTGGAAGCCTGCTAAGGCATCACTTATATAAGGTCACCTATCCAAGAGCAGGAGACGTAGCTGACCTACCTAATACATAGACACAAGCACAGGGAAAGAGGCAAAATGAGGAGGCAAAAGAATACATTCCAAGTAAGGGAACAGGACAAAACCCCAGAAAAGGAACTAAGTGAAACAGAAACGAGCAACCTACCCAACAGAGAGTTCAAACTAAGAGTGTTAAGGATGCTCACTGATGTGGGGAGAAGAATAGATGAACTCAGTGAGAATGTCAACAAAGATATGGAAGATATAAAGAAGAACCAATCAGAAATGAAGACTACAATACTGGAAATGAAAAATTCACTAGAGGGACTCAAAAGCAGAGTAAAGGGTACAGAAGAATGGATCTGTGAGCTGGATGAAAGACTAGAAGAAATTACCCAAGCTGAACAGGTAAAAGAGAAAAGAATTAAAAAGAGTGAGGACAGTCTAAGGGACCTCTGGGACAACATCAAGTGCACTAACATCTGTGTTATAGGTGCCCCGGAAGAAGAGTGAGACAAAGGGGCAGAGAATCTATATCAAGAAATAATAGATGAAAACTTCCCTGACCTAAGGAAGGAAATAGACATCCAGGTACAGGAAGCACAGAGAGCCCCAAACAAGATAAACCCAAAGAGGCCCACACCAAGACACATCATAATCAAAATGTCCAGAATAAAAGATAAAGAGAGAATCCTAAAAGCCGCAAGAGAAAGTCAAGTTACATACAAAGGAAACACCATAAGGCTATCAGCTGACTTCTCAGCAGAAACCTTACAGGCTAGAAGACAGTGGCACAATATATTTAAAGTGCTAAAGGGAAAAAACTTACAGCCAAGAATACTCTACCCAGCAAGGTTATCATTCAAAATGGAAGGAGAGATCAAAAATTTCCCAGACAAGCAAAAATTAAAGGAGTTTGTTAACAAGAAACCAGTGCTACAAGAAATGTTAAAGGGACTGATTTAAGGGGAAAAGAGAAGACCACAAATAGGAAAAATTATCTATTTCCATGATAAGAACATAATGGATACAAATGCACAAAAAAGAGGTTAGATATGATATCAAAAACATAAAAGGAGGGAGGAGGGGAATTAAAGAGTAGAGCTTTCAGACAGAGGTCAAACTAAAGAGACCATCAATACTGTATAGAAGAAGAAAGGAACAGAGAAGGACTACTAAAACACTGAGAAAAAAAAAAAGTTAAAAAATGGCAGTAAGTACATACTTATCAATAGCTACTTTAAACGTCAATGGACTAAATGCTCCAATTAAAAGGCATAGGGTGGCTGATTGGATAAAAAAACAAGACCCATATATATGCCGCATACAAGAGACACACTTCAGACCTAAAGACACTCACAAACTGAAAGTGAAGGGATGGAAAAAGATACTCCACGCAAATGGCAATGAAAAGAAAGCTGGGGTAGCAGTACTCATATCAGACAAAACAGACTTTAAAACAAAAACTGTAAAACGAGACAAAGAAGGGCATTACATAATGATCAAGGGAACAATCCAACAAGAGGATATAACACTTGTAAATATCTATGCACCCAATGTAGGTGCACCTAAATATATAAAGCAATTATTAACAGACATAAAAACAGAAATAGACAGTAACACAATAATAGTAGGGGATTTTAACACTCCACTTACACCAATGGATAGATCATCCAAACAGAAGATCAATAAGGAAACATTGGCCTTAAACGACACACTAGAACAGATGGACCTAGTAGATATATACAGAGCATTCCATCCAAAAACCAAAGAATACATGTTCTTTTCAAATGCACATGGAACGTTCTCCAGGATTGATCACATATTAGGCCACAAAACGAGTCTCCATAAATTTAAGAAGATTGAAATAATACCAAGCATCTTTTCTAACCGTGACGGTATGAAACTAGAAATCAACTATAAGAAGAAAATCAGAAAAGCCACAAATACATGGAGATTAAACAAAATGCTACTGAACAATGACTGGGTCAACAAAGAAATCAAAGAAGAAATTAAAAAATACCTGGAGACAAATGAAAATGAAAATACGACATGCCAGAATTTATGGGATACAGCAAAAGTGGTTCTAAGAGGAAAGTTTATAGCAATACAGGCCTATCTCAACAAACAAGAAAAATCTCAAATAGACAATCTAACAATGCACCTAAAAGAACGGGAAAAAGAAGAACAAACCAAGCCCAAAATCAGTAGAAGAAGGGAAATAATAAAAATCAGAGCAGAAATAAATGAAATAGAGACCAAAGAAACAATAGAAAAAATTAATGAAAGCAAGAGCTGGTTCTTTGAAAAGATAAACAAAATTGACAAACCTTTAGCTAGACTCACCAAGAAAAAAGAGAGAAGGCACAAATAAGTAAAATCAGAAATGAAAGAGGAGAAATTACAACAGACACCTCAGAAATACAAAAGATTATAAGAGAATACTATGAAAAGCTATATGCCAACCAATTCGACAATCTGGAAGAAATGGATAAATTCTTAGAATCATACAACCTTCCAAAATTCGATCAAGAAGAAGTAGAGAATTTGAATAGACCAATCACCAGTAAGGAGATCGAAACAGTAATCACAAACCTCCCCAAAAATAAAAGTCCAGGACCAGACGGCTTCTCTGGTGAATTCTACCAAACATTCAAGACTTAATACCTATTCTTCTCAAACTCTTCCAAAAAACTGAGGAGGGGGGGAAGCTCCCTAACTCATTCTACCAAGCCGACATTACCCTGATACCAAAACCAGACAAGGACAACACAAAAAAAGAAAATTACAGGCCAATATCACTGATGAACATCGATGCAAAAATCCTCAACAAAATACTAGCAAATCGCATACAACAATACGTTAAAAAGATTATACACCATGATCAAGTGGGATTTATTCCAGAGATGCAGGGATGGTTTAACGTTCGCAAATCAATCAATGTAATACACCACATTAATAAAATGAAGAATAAAAATCACATGATCATCTCAATAGATGCAGAGAAAGCATTTGACAAGATATAGCATCCATTTATGATAAAAACTTTGAATAAAATGGGTATAGAAGGAAAGTACCTCAACATAATAAAGGCCATATATGAGAAACCCACAGCTAATATAATCCTCAATGGTGAAAAACTGAAAGCTATCCCTCTAAGAACAGGAACCAGACAAGGATGCCCACTCTCACCACTCCTATTTAACATAGTACTGGAAGTCCTAGCCAGAGCAATCAGTCAAGAGAAAGAAATAAAAGGGATCCAAATTGGAAAGGAAGAAGTGAAACTGTCACTATTTGCAGATAACATGATTATATATATAGAAAACCCTAAAGAATCCACCAGAAAACTCTTAGAAGTAATAAACGAATATGGTAAAGATGCAGGATACAAAATCAACATACAAAAATCAGTTGCATTTCTATACACTAACAACGAAGTAGCAGAAAGAGAAATTAAGAATACAATCCCGTTTACAATTGCAACAAAAAGAATAAAATACCTAGGAGTAAACTTAACCAAAGAGGTGAAAGGTCTGTACACTGAAAACTATAAAACATTGCTGAAAGAAATTGAAGAAGACACAAAGAAATGGAAAGATATTCCATGCTCTTGGATTGGAAGAATTAACATAGTTAAGATGCCCATACTTCGTAAACCAATCTATAGATTCAATGCAATCCCTACCAAAGTTCCAACAACATTTTTCACAGAAATAGAGCAAAGAATCCTAAAATTTATATGGAACAACAAAAGACCCCGAATAGCTAAAGGAATCCTGAGAAAAAAGAACAAAGCTGAAGGTATCACACTCCCTGATTTCAAAATATACTACAAAGCTATAGTAACCAAAACAGCATGGTACTGGCACAAAAACAGACACACAGACAAATGGAATAGAATCGAAAGCCCAGAAATAAACCCACAGATCTATGGACAGCTAATCTTTGACAAAGGCGCCAAGAACATACAATGGGGTAAAGAAAGTCTCTTCAACAAATGGTGTTGGGAAAACTGGATAGCCACATGCAAAAAATGAAAGTAGACCCTAACTTTACACCATACACAAAAATTAACTCCAAATGGATTAACGACTTGAATGTAAGACCTGAAACTATGAAACTTCTAGAAGAAAACATAGGCAGTATGCTCTTCGACATTGGTCTTAGCAACATATTTTCAAGCACCATGTCTGACCGGGCAAGAGAAACAATAGAAAAAATAAACAAATGGGACTACATCAAACTAAAAAGCTTCTGCACTGCAAAGGTAACCATCAACAAAACGAGAAGACAACCTAACAATTGGGAGAAGATATTTGCAAACCATACATCTGATAAGGGCTTAATCTCCAAAATATATAAAGAACTCATGCATCTCAACAACAAAATAACTAACAACCCAATAAAAAAATGGGCAAATGACCTAAACAGACATTTCTCCAAAGAAGATATACAGATGGCCAACAGACACATGAAATGTTCAAAATCATTAACTATCAGGGAAATGCAAATCAAAACTACAATGAGATATCACCTCATGCCCGTCAGAATGGCTATAATTAACAAGACAGGAAACAACATGTGTTGGATATGATGTGGAGTGAAGGGAACTCTCATACACTGCTGGTGGGAGTGCAAACTGGTGCAGCCACTATGGAAAACAGTATGGAAATTCCTCAAAAAATCAAGGATAGAACTACCATATGATCCAGCTATTCCACTGTTGGGTATTTATCCAAAGAACTTGAAAACACCAATGTGTAAAGATACATGCACCCCTGTGTTCATTGCAGCGTTATTCACAATAGCCAAGACTTGGAAGCAACCTAAGTGCCCATCAAGGGACGAATGGATAAAGAAGGTGTGGTATATATACACAATGGAATACTACTCAGCCATAAGAAACGATGAAACCCTGCCATTTGTGACAACATGGATGGACATTGAGGGTATTATGCAAAGTGAAATAAGTCAGAGGGAGAAGGACAAATACCGCATGATTTCCCTCATTAAGTAGTAGATAATAACAACAATAAAGAAACACATAGAGACAGAGATTGGATTGGTGGTTACCAGAGCGGAAAGGGGGAGAGAGGAGGGTTAAAGGGATAATTCGGCATATGTGTGTGGTGATGGGTTGTCATTAGTATTTGGGTGGTGAACATGATGTAATCTATGCAGAAATAGATGTATAATGATGTACACCTGAAATTTATACAATGTTATAAACCAATGTTACTGCAATAAACAAAAAATTAAAAAAAAAAAAGCCAGAGAATGTAAAAAAAGAGGTAAAGATAAAAGAAACAAAGAACAGGTGCAACGAGCAGAAAACAGTTACAAACATGGTAGATATTAATCCAATTATATCAATAATCACCTTAAATGTGAATGGTCTAAATATACCAATTAAAAGGCAGAAACTGTCAGAGTGTATAGGAAAACAAAACCCAACTATATGTTTTCTCTTATATTTAAAGAAACTCTCTTTAAATATAAAGACACAGACAGATTAAAAGGGAAGGGATGAAGAAGGATATACCATGTTAACACTAATCCAAAGAAAGCTGGAGTAGCAATATCAATTTCAGACAAAGCAAACTTCAGAAAATTATCAGGGATAAAGAAGGGTGTTACATAATAATAAAGGGGTCAGTTCTCCAAGAAGACATAACAATCCTTAACATGTATGCACCTAACAACAGAGCATCACAATATGCGAAGTAAAACTGATAGAATTGCAAGGAAAAATAGACAAATCCATTATTATAGTTGGATTATTATATTATTATAGTGGTAGAGTTTCAACTCTACCACTCTATCAGTAATTGACAGATCCAACAGGAAGAAAATCATTAAGGACATAGTTGAACTGAAGAGCACCATGAATCAACTGGATCTAATTGACATTTACAGAATACTTCATCCAACAAAGCAGAATATAAATTCTTCTCAAGCTCACATGGAACATTCACCAAGACAGACCACGTTCTAGGCCACAAAACAAACCTTAACAAATTTAAAAAAATAGAAATCATACAATGTGTGTCCTCAGATCACAATGGAATTAAACTAGAAATCAACAACAGAAAGATAGCTGGAAAATCCCAAAATATTTGGAGATTAAACAACACACTTCTAAATAACATGTGTCAAAGAATTCTCAAGAGAAATTTTAAAATATTTTGAACTAAAAGAAAATGAAAATACAACTTATCAAAATTTGCAGCAAAAGCAGTGCTTAGAGGGAAATTTATAGCATTGAATGCATATATTAGAAAAGAAGAAAGACTTAAAATTTGTAATCTAAGCTTCCACTTTAGGAAACTAGAGAAAGAAGATAAATATAAACCTAAGGCAAGCAGAAGAAAGGAAACAGTAAAAATTACAGCAGAAGTCAATGAAATGGAAAACAGGAAAACAATTTTAAAAATCCCCAAACTAGAAGCTGGTTCTTTGAAAAGACCAATAAAATTGATAGCCCCTAGCCAGGCTAATCAAGACAAAAAGAGAGAAAAAAATTACTAATAACAGAAATGAAAGAGGGGCAATCGCTACTGATCCCATAAACATTAAAAGGATAATGAAGGAATATTATGAACAATGCTATGACCACAAATTTGATAACCTAGATGAAATGGAGATTTCCAAGGAATGGACCAATTCTTTGAAAGACGCAATCTACCAAAATTCACACAAGGAGAAGTAGATAATTTAATTGCCAAAACCTGGTAGCAACCAAGATGTCTTTCAATAGGTGAATGGATAAACAAAATTTGGCACATGTATACAATGGAATATTATTCAGTGATTAAAATAATGAGATATCAATTCATGAAAAGATATAGAGGAATCTTAAATGCATATTGCTAAGTGAAAAAAGCCAGTTTGAAAAGGTTACGTACTGTATGACTCTAACTTTATGACATTCTGAAAAAGGCAAAACTACAGAGACAGTCAAAAGATCAGTGGTTGCCAGGGGATCAGGATGGGCGGTGGGGGTGCAAGGGGAAGAGTAAGTAGGTGGAGCACAGGGAAATGTTAGAGTAGTAAAACCTCTATATGATACTGTAATAGTGGATACATGAGATTATGCATTTGTCAAAACCCATAGAATGTACAACACAGAATGAACCCTAATGTAAACTATGGACTTTTACTTAATAATAATATATCAATATTGGTTCGTTAATTATAACAAATGTACCACACTAATGCAAGATGTTAACAACAGTGGAAACTGTGTGTGTGTTAGGGGGGATGTATGGGAACTCTCTGTACTATTGGCTCAATTTATCTGTAAATCTAAAACTAAATTCTAAAAAAGAAAGTCTATTAATTAAAAAAGAAAAAGTCGGGCCAGCCCCGTGGCTTAGTGGTTAAGTGCGCGAGCTCCGCTACTGGCAGACCGGGTTCGGATCCTGGGTGCGCACCGACACACCGCTTCTCTGGCCATGCTGAGGCCATGTCCCACATACAGCAACTAGCAGGATGTGCAACTATGACCTACAAGTATCTATTGGGGCTTTGGGGAAAAAAAGGAGGAGGACTGGCAATAGATGTTAGCTCAGAGCCGGTCTTCCTCAGCAAAAAGAGGAGGATTAGCATGGATGTTAGCTCAGGGCTGATCTTCCTCACCAAAAAAAAAAAGAAAAAGAAAGAAAAAGAAGAAGGCTGCCAATTTCAAACACCTTCCAAACCTACCACAATTAATAGGAGCCAAAGCCACCAGCTCCATTTTTCCCACTTGGTGTATATTTCTCTTTCATCAGCCTTCCTTATCCCCTTGGGATCACAGGAAAGGAAGCCTGCTATGACCACTCTAGTGTCCCCTTTCCTCTTGCTCTTTCCTCCTCCCATCCCAGGACAGGCTGTAGTGCTTATGTTTTTGCACTCAGTACTGGCCACCACTATCCCTTCCTATGCCCACTGCAGACACTGCTCATCAATTACAGCCCTCACTTTCACTAAGCCTGAACACAGTTTTGTATCATTATCAACACAATTTTTAATTAGTTGGGGTTTGGCACAATAAATGATTACTATTTTCTATGTCTGAATTATGTGTTTACAATTTATTCCACAGTAGAGATGAAACTGCCTCAAGTTTCTCCTTGGATCTTGATATATTTTTAGGGCAAATGGCCAATATTTTCTCTTACGGAAAAGGTTTTTAAAAATATGATTTTGCTCCTAACCCACTTCATAAAAATGGAATTTTTATGAGTAATAAGTAATATTTCCTTCTTACAAACTTGTTCATACTGGAAGCTCCCAAAATTCTTGAAAATATGAACTTTTCTCATAGTTTTATGGTATAATGGAGGGGTTGGCAAATTTTCTTGTAAAGAGTCAGATAGTAAATATCTTTGGGTTTGCAGGCTTCTGCTGCAACTGCTCAATTCTGCCACTGAAGTGTGACAGCTACATAGACAATGTGTAAACAAATGGGCGTAGTGGTGTTCTAATGAAACTTTATTTACAAAAACAGGTGACAGGCCATATTTGGCTCACAGGCCATAGTTTGCTAATCCTTGGTATAGGGAGTCTGCAGCCAGGCAACTTAAAGAGTACAGTAGTCACTCCTTATCCGTGGGGAACATGTTCCAAGACCCCTGAAACCGTGGGTAGTACTGAATTCTATACAGACTCTGTTTTTTCCTAAACATACAGATCTATGATAACGTTTAATTTATAAATTAGTCACCGTAACAGATTAACAACAGTAGCTAATAATAAAAAAGAACAATTATAACAATATACTGTAATAAAAGTTACCATAGATCTTAGCAACCTTAGCATATGATTTTTTCCCTTTCCTTATTAAGTCGAGAACTTGCCCCTTTTCACTTAAAGGAAGCACTTTACGGCTTCTCTTTGGCATATCTGAATTGCCAGCATCACTACTCGCACTTTGGGGCCATTATTAAGTACAGTAAGGGTGACTTGAACACAAGCACTGTGATACCATGACCGTCGATAAGATAACCGAGACGGCTACTAAGTGACTAACTGATGGGTGGCAGATACAGCACGGATCAACTGGACAAAGGGATGATTCATGTCCAGAGAGGAACAGCGTGAGATTTCATCACATTACTCAGAACAACAAGCAATTTAAAATTTGTCAATTGTTTATTTCTGGAATTTTCCATCCAATATTTTCAGGCCGTGGTTGACAGCGGCTAACTGAAACTGCAGAAAGCAAAACCTCTAATTGGGGGGACTGTATTGGACTTAGAGTCAAAAGACACAGTTTCAAGCCTCCAGCAAGTAAATTGACTCAGCTGAGCTTCCTAATTACAAATAAGAACATGCCCTTCCTCATAGGATTTAATGTGATATTTGTGAAAATGCTTTATAAGGTGTAAATGTAAGACATCCATGAAAATACAGGACACACCTGTAGAAAGGTGTTGTAGCAGATGTTTTGCGGGCTTTGCCCATGCCCTCCCAGCACTCAGAGTTCTAGTACATGCCAACCGCACCCATTTGCAGGCATCTGAGCTTCGACATCTGAAGGCTTCCACATGACCCCAGAGTGGGGCAGGTCAGAAGTGTTGGAAAGCTGTCATCTCTGGGAGCAGCCCTCAGTCAATGACAGATGGGAGTTGGAGGAAAAATAACCCATATGACTTGCTTCTCAGCAGGGAGAGCTCTGAGATGTGTTCTCTATTGTTTCCCAAAGTTCCCCAGCTGGATTTAGCCTCAATTGCCCTGAACTGTTCCTTGCTCTATGATGTGCTATTTATCAGCTTCCTTCCCTTGCCTGTCTCCCTTCCCCTATGTGTGCTTCTTGGGATCACCTCTCAAATAGGATCTGTCTCAGAGTTGGTTTCTGGGGTAACCCAAACTAAAGTAGCTGCCAAAGAAAAAGCTTTCATACATTTATACATTTCCATGGTGAATATAGTTGAGACTAAAATTGATAGTGATAGAAGTTGTGAATATAAAATGAGAAGATAGATGTAAGAGTACTGAGAAAAGATAAAGCACTCCACAAATATAAGGTGAGAGCATTAATATTATGGTTGTCATTAGAGACTGAGCTGGGAAATTGCTCTATAAAACACTGCCAGCTCACAGCTACCTAAAATGGCAGAGGCACACAGCAGTGTGAATAATACAAAACAGTAGATGATTGAAAAATTAATAACACACGGCTTCAAAGAACATTATGTGAAATTTAAGCTGTATTTTTAATATTTTATTGTGAATTTTTTTCAAAAACAGTAAAGTTTGTAGAGTAACAATATCCATATATGCACTACCTGGAATGAAAAAAATAACATTTTGCAGCATTTGTTTTAGATCTCTTTTTAAAAATAAGCAAAACATTACAGATACAGCTGAATTTTCTTTTGTAGTCCTAGCCTGTCCTAATTCCCTCCCTCTTTTCCCAGTGGCAACCATACTCATTAAATTGGTGTGTATTCTTCATATTCATGGTTTTATACTTTTACTCCATATTTCATGTTTCTATAAGCAATACACATTATAAGGTTTTGTGATTTTTAGATTTGCATAAATAGTATCACACTGTGCAAAGCATTCTGCAACTTTCTGTGTTCACTCAACGCTAATACTGACACCCATCCATGTTGATACATATTGAGTACATTCACTTGTCTTTGGAGAGATCTTCCCCTTACTCAAGAAGGAACCATTTGGGGAGGCTTTTAATAAAACAGACCAATGGTTCTCAGCTGGGGGTGATTTTGCCCCCCCATTCCTGCCCCCCGCTGTGAAATTTGGCCATGTCTGGAGATATTTTGGGTTGTTCACAACTGGAGGTGGGTGCTACTGGCATCTAGGGGGTAGAGGCCAGGGCTGTTGCTAAACATCCTACAATGTAAAGAACAGGCCCCACAACAAAGAATCATCCAGTCCAAAATGCAACAGTGCCAAGGTTGACAAACCCTGATATAGATCAAAGCCAAGTACTCTATATTCTTGAAGAATTTCTGGATATGGGGAAATAACCCAAACATGGGTCCTTCAAGCTGAGACAGCACATGTTCTGCTTGGTGGATCACCAGAACTGTGCCTCTACTGCATTAGAAAGTATTTTCTTCTTGAATGTGGATTTTAGACTGTTCTATGGCTAAAAATCATTGCTTATTTTTGGAAGTTAATGTGTATTGTGTGTGTGTGTGTGTGTGTGTGTGTGTGTGTGAATATTATGCCGGGGGTGGGGGAGGGGACCCACAGACTTGATCTCTATTCCTCATACTGATGGAAAAATATAACAAAGAATTAAACTAGATTTGATTTAGCAAAAACTAACTGTGCTTTAGGGTCCCAAACATGGTGTTAAAAGATAATTTTTTTAAATGGTAAAACCATGACTCTCATAGAGATATAAAAATGAACATGTGTTAAAGATCTTATTCAACTCATTAATGAGGAAAATGCTCAAGTATTACAGCCAGTTCAAAGGAGAATCCACAGAACACACACAGTTATTGTGATATTGTGATTTATAATGAGAAATATATATTTGGTCTCTGTTCTTTTCTGGCACAAAGCTCCTAAAACCCTTACAATTTCCTAAGTGATAAGAGCTATAAAACTGTCTTCATGTTCATAACAAACCCCTTTCAACCACACCTAAATTTATGTTAAATCAGATGACTTTTGGAAAGCAATTATGGATGTGGGCTGATTGCTAGGGGAACCAACTATGTGATTAGAGGGCTGAAACTTTCAATCCCACCACCCTGACCTCCGGGAAGGGGAGAGGGCTGGAGGTTGAATTGATCACCAATGGCCAATGAGTTAATCAATCATGCCTATATAATGAAGCCTCCATAAAAACCCAAAAAGGACGGGGTTTGGAGAGCTTCCGGGTTGGTGAGCACGTGGTGATTTGGGGAGAATGGCGAACCTGGAGAGAGCACGGAAGCTCCGCAACCTTTCCCCATACCTTGCCCTATGCATCTCTTCCCTCTGGCTGTTCCTGAGTTATATCTTTTTATAATAAACCAGTAATCTAGTAAGTAAAATGTTTCTCTGAGTTCTGTGAGCTACTCTAGCAAATTAATCAAACTCAAGGAGGGGCTTGTTGGAACCTCCAATATATAGCCTGTCAGTCAGAAGCACAGGTGACAACCTGAACTTGTGATTGGTGTCTGAAGGTAGGGGCAGTCTTGTAGGATTGAGCCTTTAACCTGTGGGATCTGATGCTATCTCTGGGTAGATAGTGTCAGAATTGAGTTGAATTGTAGGACCCCTTGCTGGTGTTGGAGAATTGCTTGGTGGTGTGGGGATCCCCCCACCATGCACACATTAGAAGTGGAATCAGAATTGTTGGTGATCAGAAGTGGGACCAATGCAGAATATTAGCTATAGATGAGGAATAGTGAAATGAATATGCAAATTGGGACAGAACTAGCTTCTTCCACAGTAGGGGAGAGAAGTCAACTGAACTTCCATCCCTTTACTGAACGGGACATATTTGATGTCTATAAACAACAGGTATTATGCATTGCTATCAGTTATCAACAATTTACAGAGTTGTGAAATTGCTCCCATAGAATTGGATAACTGAGAGAAGTGCCCTATATTCCAGAAAAATCCAGTTTCCCACTGAAGTACAAATTTTTCCCCACAATGTGGTAATTTTAAGACTGTGTAAGCCAGATTTTGGAAAATATACTGTCTACTATCATGATTCTCTTGTTTAAGCTATGAAGCCCAGACCAGTCCTTAGAGTGGGTATAGGATTCCCACCACCTTCCTACCCCCCATCCCTGTCAAAGGAAATGGGTATTCCCCCTGTCAGTCATTCTGAGAAGAGGAAAATTCCAAGGCAAGTAAAGAAAGCCAGGCTAGGGCTTGAGAAAGTCTGGAGGATTTCTTCTTTCTCTAAGATGGGGGGCAATGGGACCTGAACTCCAAGCTAGGGTGATACCTGGAGTTGCCAGTTTCATTTTGAGCTGCCTCCCTGCCATGGGAGGGACTGCTGGGAATTAGGCAAGGTGTCAGGGTTTGGTGTTTGGACTTGTCGTCTCTAAAGATATCTACTTCTACTGGATGTTGTAAGTTATTCTCTGTTTTCAGTTTCCTTTTCCCAGAGCCTTCAAGACATGGTTTTTTAAAAGTACAGTTTCATCACAGTTTAGATAGGGGGAATTTGGAGAAGGACTAACCTTGCTTTGAGACCACAGTAGGGATGGGTCAATAGTGGTCACCAAAGGAGGACAGTGGTGCCCAGCAGCATTACTGTCCAGAAGAAAGACAAAGAGGCAGGGATAGAAGATGGTGACCAGTCCTGGGTATTTATGAGGTATTACCCTGGGGACCTCAAAAAAGGTTAAGGAGTGCCAGTTTCCAGCAGTTTTGCTGATTTGAGCTCATGACATAGCAGTTTGGGTTTGAGACTGAATTGTGACTTAACATTGTTGTCACAGACTGATAAAGCCTGAGACTTGGGTTAATAGTTGTTGGGACACTTTATAAAATCATAAAAGGTTGGAAATAACAATGATAAAGATGATGGGATAAAAATATGCCATTCTTGAGATATAAAATTTGAGTGCTAATTTGGTTCGGGAAAGGTAAGCACAGCATCAATATTTAATAGCAATGAGACAATCTACAGTGAGAAAAAGTCAAGAGCATGGTGATTCAGTTCCCCAGAGGGCTTAATCACCTACAAATCTGAATTACCAGACTTAAGACACCTTACTCAGAAGTCATTACGTAAGCCAATTACAGGGAACGCATGATACGTGCTTCTAGTTTTGTGCAACATATTCAGATAAAGGCAACTTTTTTCATGTTTGATTCTATAATCTTAAATCTGAGATCATGAGAATCACTTTCTTGACTAATTTATTTAGTAAGAATTAGTAATATTCTAAGCCTAAATTTTATACTGCCCAGCCTAAATGTTAAGGGCTGGTAGATGTGTCATTAGCCTTCAAATGGAATTTGCACCAGAGAGTCAGTGTGCTTAGCAGAAAGGTCCAGAACCTTGGTCTCAAATTTCAGCCCTGCCACTTCCTAGCTGCAAAATCTTGAACAATTTGAATTTCACTGGGTTTTTATTTAATCATATGTAAAATGAGAGGTCTGACCAGATGATCCTTAAGGGTCCATCTAGCTCAAAAACTCTACGATTCTATAAAAAAATCATTGCCTTCTTCCAATTCTGCACATGGCAACAGAACAGATATAACAACATGGAAAGAGAAGAGCCAAGAAGCAGGATGGTATCTCTCACTTTTTCCTTTATAAATTACTGATTAAACATCAAGGCCTTTTCTTTTGAATGGTTTCTGAGATGTCTTCAAATTTTGCCCTTTGTTCTCTTTAGACCCATAGGTCCTTCACATACAAAGAGTAGAATAGCTAAATATATTAAAATTAAAATAATAATAAGGAAACAATTTGCATTTATTAAGACTATTTAAAATCAAGATAGAGGTCAAATTTTATATGCTGGCAAAGCTGTAGGAAAATAGTAACGCACAGATATTCCTGATGTTGTTCTTGGTAAAATCTTTTTAGAAGACATTTTGATACACATATTAAGTATCATAAACTTATTTTGACCCTCTATTTGACCAGTAAACCCTCTATTCTGAATTAATATTATAGAATTATTGTATTTATCCAACTCTAAGACAGTATCAGTTTTAAGCTGCAACATCAATTTAATAATAAATTTTTAAAGGGAAAAAACAAATACTGTCATCTTGATACTAAAATGTACCCTGATGTATATTAAAAGAAGAAACATGTGAGGAAATATGAAAATTCAAAAGGAGAAAAATCCATATGTACGAAGATATTTACAGCAGTTATTCATAATTTTAAAAACCGAGCATTTGCATCCAATAAGGAAATGATTAAATAAAGTATATAAAATGTATAAATACAATGGGATATGACACAATTAAAAATTTTATGATAAAAAATGTAAAATCAAGGGAAAATGTTTCTAAAATAATGTGACATAATGTATAAAATATAGATAGTTTGATGAACTGAGAAACAATATGTCCATGTGGATAAAAGTTTGAAAGAACTACAAACAAATGAAAATCACTATATTGTTGAGATATTGGAATTATGTATGCATTTTAAATGTTCCTCATATATTTCAAAAGCAATTTAATCACAAATAAAATTTTCTACAAATGTTCCTATCTTGACGGCCAATCTCTTCCCTGTTTTTCCTTGGGTCCAGTTTTCTCCCCTCCTTGGCAGGGCAGGTAATTTAGATATTTAGCTGGGCAGCCACGAAGAAGCCATGTTGCAATTTTTGGCAATGACATGTTATGTGGTTACACAATCACTTCCATTCTGTTTCATGAGTAAAATTATGCAGCCATTGAGGGCCAGAGCCAATAAAGCAATCACTTATCTCTACCCAAGAATCCTGCCTAGACTTGCAGGAACTAAATACTTGCCAGGGAGGGAAGGGGCTGGTGAGAATGTAGCATCCTGGTCACTGATAACAAACCACAGCATCTTTGGCAAGCTGGTTCTTCTCTTTCCTCACATGGTGCTGCAGCTCTGCCAGAATTCTAATTTCAGTCTGGGAATTAATTGGACTTTCCTGTTTAAAACAATGACAGCCCCGAAGAATTCATGTCTTGTCACCTTACAGCATGGAATATACATGGGCACATCAATCACGGAGTTTACAGAGGTAATCTGCCTATGAAAACTCTAACTATGAAAACCCAATACTCAACCAGATAAAATATTTGTTTCAGGGCCACGAATTACCTCACATTTTCTCTACTTTTTTCTCTCTTGCTCCACAAACGCACTCAAACCGGCTTCTCCCCCAACCACTGCATAGAAATGGCTCTCACTAGAATAAGAACGACATCCTGATCCTACATTTTTTAAAAAAACTATTTTTAAACGTTTTCTTTTGAAATGATTTCAAATGTATAGAAGACATGCAAGAATAGTACAAAGAACTCCCATATACCCTTTACCCAGCATCACCAGTTATTAACATTTAACCACATTTGCTTCCTCTCTTTCTCATCCCTTTACCCAGTGACACTTCAGTATTTTCTAAGAACAATGCCATTCTCTAACATAACCATAGTGCAATTCTCAAATTTAGAAAATGAATAGTGATATAGATATATAGCACTATTATCTACTATGTGGTTCTAATTCAAATTTTCCCAATCCTCAGTTTTTTAATTGAACCAGATTATTTTTATTAGAAGACTTTTAAAGAAACAAAGTGGGTTAAAATTTGAATTTTTAAAAACACTTTCGTGCTTTTAAACCATATTTACAGTAATTATTCAGACTTACTAATTTAATTGGTTTTTACACTCACCATCAGCACTTCTACCATGCACTTCTACTTCAACAGCCTTTATTTTGATTAATCTTTCAGTCACTTATAGTACATCTGTGAACGAATTTTCTCAGAAAGGTTGGAATCTTCAGAGCCCTGAATAATTGTGTATGAGAATTATTCCTATGGCTTTTTGCACATGTCGATGCAAAGTTACTGAGTCACACACAGACTTCCTCTTCAAAATATCATATATTCTGTCTTGTGGACCCTGCTACTCTGACACTCAGGAGAAACCTGATTTTGTACTTTACGGATAATCCTTTCTTTTTTCCTAAAAATCTATGGCATTCTTTATCTTGAAATTTAAAACATTAGCTGTTCACATCCAAGTATTGAACAATTTTTGTCAACTTTGCTTTGACTCTGGTAAAGTCTTCTCACCTGAAGACTGACCGTTCTTCTTTAGCTCAAGAAAACTATTCTTTTCTCGAAATATTGCTTCTCTTCCATTTCTTCTGGAACTTTCTTTTAGGAATGTCAACAATCCGTATATGGGATCGCTAGTCTGTATCTTATATGTGATTTTCTTAGGCTGTTACTACATAGGTCTTAGGATAAACGTGTTCATACTTTGAACTTTAATCTTCCAGGGACAGTTCCTCTGGTAAAAGCTGGAGCGCCCCCTCAGCAGTTAATAATGAAATCAGCAGCTATCTTTCCCTCCCTTCTAAAGCATGAGCCAAATACAATGTATGCAAGGCGGAAAGGCGGGCAAAGTTTTTAAGGCTCTTCATTTCGTAGAACTGGCTGCAGGCTGGGAGCTCCAATCAAATTTCTTCCGCTGTGGAACTTTCCGTTGCTTCTGACAGGTGTGACCAACGGCTGTCCAACCGCTACATCCGGGCAGGCAGGCAGGTTTGCGCAGGCGCACAGGAAGAAGGCCGCGTTGACCAGCCCGAGCCCTGAACTCCAGTCTTGGAGCGCGCGGACATCGTGCGAGTAGTGGAGGTGCGCGCAGGTGCAGGAAGGGGCACGAGGACGTGACCAGAGTCCGGAGTCGTGGGAGCCCGCGATGTGCTATCCACCTGCAGCATCCCTGCATCGACAGTTTTTTAATAGCGATTCCTTCCCCCGATCCAAGACCCTATGTAGGATCATACGTAGCATTTGACTGTCCTGTCTCTTTAGTCACCTTGTATCTGGAAGAGTTCCTTGCCTTTCTTGGCCTTTCATGGCATTGACATTGTTGAAGAATACAGGGCAGTTGTTTTGTAACATATGGGGCGTTGTCTGATATTTTCTCATGATTAGAATCAGGTTATGAATTTTTGGCAGGAGAATTTCATAAGTGATGTTGCGTCCTTATCAGTGTATTGTATCAGGAGACATCATTTTGGTGTTTGGTTAAGGTAGTGTCTTCCAGGTTTCTCTACTGTAAAGGTGCCTTTTTTCCGTTTGCCATTCATACGGACTATTAATGAGGAGACACTTTGAGTCTATAAACCACAGCATACTTTTAGTTCCTGTTCCACTTGGCTACTCCTCAGGCACTTTTATTACAAGTCAAGAACCAACCTCTTCAGCTTCACCCCTACTCTGCTCTTCTTTCTAAATATCCTCTTGGCTAGTGGTGTCATCGTCCACCCGGATTCCCCAGCTAGAATCTCAGGCATCTTTAACTTATCCTTCTCCCTTACACCCAAACAGCCAGCAAGTCGTATTGATTATGTCTCAGAAACATCTCCCAAATCAAGTGCCTCCTCTACTTTAATACTTAGCCTCCTAACTGGCCCCTCAACTTCCAGGATATTGTCTCTATTCTAGGCCATCCTCCATGCTATGCCTAGAATTAGTTCCCCAAGACCTAACATGGTCGGGTCACTCACTGCTTTGCTTAAAATCGATCATCTATTATTATCTATTTGTTGGCTTCTCTTTTTATACAGAAAATAAATGTTCAGGATGTATAGAATATCATCCAAGTTTCCATAACTTAGCCCCAATACACCTCCCCAGCCCCCTATTCTGTACTCCCCACTTTTCCCCTAAACACTAGCCAAAATGAACTCATCGTTCCCCAAATATCTCAAGTTCGTTCAGAATCTTATGCCTTGGTCCCTGTTGTTATCTCAACTTGGTATGCCTTTCTTCATTTATTCCTCTCACACTCTTGCTCATCCTTTCCAGACCTCTATCAGATATAATCTTGTCTTTGAAGATTTTTCCCATCCCCTTCCTCACAAGAGTTAGTTGCCCTCTGCCCAGACCCATAAGCTCCTCAATCATCAAAACTGTTTCTCATTCAGTGTTGTGCCCCAAGCACCTAGACAGTTCATAGTCAGTATTTAATGTTTGTTGAGCGAGGAAAAGAACAACGCAGCTGACAGTAAGCCTCAACAGTTGTCTGAAGGAATGTGAAACTGAATATAAAGCTTTGCATATAACCGCATGAAAGTTAGCAATATTTGTGTCCCAGAAACAATAACTTAATATATCTAGTCTCAACTGCAAGACAGTTTCCATTTCCACATGTACTGACCTATGTTGTGAAAATTTCTAGCAAAACCCAAGTTGTATCCTGGTTATAAAGTAGCAAGGTTGTCGTGGAAATGTTGTATCATGTCTTGGGGGCCTGAGAAAGTTACAATTCCCAAAATTGCTTAATTCACTGTGAGTTAATTTAGTTATTAGAATAACTTGTGTCATTGCTAAAACATTAACTAGAATAATGCATCTCAATTGAGGGGGGGTCTTTTTTTTAACCTTCCATGTTCATAAAAAAGAAAGGATGTTATCACTAACAAAGTTATCATCAGAGATTTATTTCTAAAAGTATCTTTCAGGTGACATTAACATGCCAGTGTGTAGTATTTTCCAAATAGTATACAATGAAAATATATTACTATTAGGGAGAAATATAACACTTTATTTTTTAAAGTATAGTATAAATCTTTACTAGTTAAGATAAAACTATGCTATAACATAAAAATCCAAAATCTCAATGGCTTAAAAAAATAGAAATTTATTTCTTTTTCATGTAGGTATTTTCATGTAGGTCCAAAAGGGGTCTTCCTTTTGGCAGGTGACATTCTTCCAAGTGGTAACTCTGGTACCCAGGCTTCTTCCATCTTGTGACTCTGTCATTTTCAACATATGGCCTCCAAGGTCCTGGGTAATCAGAAAGAATATGGAGGATGGTGCGTGGAAGATTTTAATGAGCCAGGCCTGAAATTCATCTGATTTACATATTTCTGTCTATATTTCATTGGTCAAGATGCAGGCATGACCACACCTAACTGCAAGGGCAGCTGGGAAATGTGGATGCCTAAGAGAAAGAGGAGCCAGCCCTAGTGGTCTAGTGATTAAGATTCAGCCGCCCAGACCTGGATTCATTTGCCGGTCAGGGAACCACACCACCAGTCTGTCGGTTGTCATACTATGGTGGCTGCGTGTTGCTGTGATGGTGAAAGGTATGCCACCGGGATTTCAAATACCAGCAGGGTCACCCATGGTGGACAGGTTTCAGCGGAGCTTCCAGACTAAGAAAGACTAGGAAGAAGGACCTGGTCACTCATTTCTGAAAAAATTGGCCATGAAAACCCTATGAATAGCAGTGGAGCACTGCTGATATAGCACCAGAAGGTGAGAGGATGGTGCGAAAAGACCGAGCAGGGTTCCACTCTGCTGGACACAGGGTGGCTAGGAGTCGGAATCCACTCGACAGCACTAACAACAAAAGAGGAAGAGGAGAGGGGTTTGTTCAACAGCTAGCCAGTCTCTGCCAAGAGGGTCTGCTTTTCTGTGTCTCCTTTATCAATTCCTGGAGGCTTACTGCGTGAAAAGTTATGGTCATAATTATGAACCCGTACTACAAAAGACTTAATTGTCAAAACAAAAACCTTATTGATTTAATGCATGGTGCTTACTAAAGCACGAAACCAAGGGTTGAAAACAGAATGATTTTTTAAGTTCACCCTGAGTTGGATAAAAATTAAATTAAATGAAAATACACTTGTTTATTAAGATTTTCAGCTAACTCAAATTTTGCTGTCATTGTAGCATGGAGAGCTGTCACTTTAATTCATGCCTGAAAAGTCTGCCGAGTTGATTTGTACCATGGATACTAAGAAATGCTGTGGCATAAATAAAAGTTGCCACTTAATGCTTGACAAAGGCAGCCTGCCTGAAGAAAGTCACTCAGGTGCAGGCAAAAATTGTGATTGTGATTGAATGACTCAGCTGGGGAGTAGAGAATCACAAGACCAAGGAGAGAAGGGACTGTGTAGAAGTAGAGTTTTGTGATTAAACCAAAGAAGTGGCTGGCTAGTCTCAGAACAGTCAATCTGAAGGCTTTTGGGGTAAATGTAGAGGCAGAGTTTTGTGGAAAAAAGAAAGGTCTAGAAAAGCAGGCCTTATATAATGATAGCCAAATGGAGTGAGAAAAGGTGGAACAGAACTGTTTCTTTTTTGTCTGAGTTATGGGCAGCGTATCCACTGAATTTCTAAAGCTGCAAACACCTCTCTGTTTATGATGAATGAGGTCAGGAAATCTCACAGGCTGTACATAAAAGAAAGGAAGCGTTTGGAAAGTCACTTTATTTCCTTTTGTAGGTGCCTTTGTGTGAGGTGAGTTAATAAGGCAGCCTTTCCTGAAAGCGGAAACACAGAAGGATGACAGCCGCCATCACTGGGCACATGGCATGGAGCAGGTACTCCACTGGACACTTGCACATGTTATCCTCATTGCAGGTGATGATTTGAAAGCAACTAACTTCCTAGTTTTGTTTCTTCTTATATTTTTTTCTGATTGTGCTAAATGAATACAATATGTCAAATCACATTAAAAAATAGCAATTTTGGAGGGATAGCCCCCCTCCTTCTCTAAAAGTGATGGGAAGAGGTTTGCAAAAGGTAGATATATTCCAAAACACAAGAATTAAACTTATTGGTAAAAGTGTTAAAATAGTTCGATTTGGATTGAGCAGTTTTTGCGCAACCCAAAGTTATTTTGGATTTATTTTAAATAAATAACCCTGGAGTTATTTTCCAAAGACTTCATTAGTGACTGAAAAACATTTTGAAAGAAGTTACTGCCCAGGCTCTATGTATTTATTCATTTTGGACTAGGCACTAAGTTTATAAAAGAGTAATAGCATGGTCATTGCTTGTCTGGAGTCTTCAATTTGGGGAGGAAAAACAATGGTCCTCAAACATTGGAATCACTTGGGGACTTTAAAAAATGCTGTTGCCTGGGTCTCTCCCCCAGCGATTCTGATGCAGTAAGCCCAGGATGTGCAGCCAAGGTTGAGCCCCTTGGCAGAAGGATATGTAAGAAGTGTCTGGAGCAGAGTGCAGGGAGGATTCATTGGCCTGGGGGCAATGGGATGTGAAGGAAGGCTTTGAGCTAAGATTTGAAGGACACGAATAGGAATTTCCCAGGCACACAAATCAGGGAAGTCATTTTAAGAAGTGGTGTGTGTGAAGGTCCAAAGAGAGGAGACAGCATGGCATTTTGAGGGTGTTGCTCTTAAGGAGTATTGCTGGCGTATAACATGTAATGGGAAAGGGTGGGGGAGATGAGTCAGAAGCCAGATCACAGATGCTGTCTAGTCCGGGCTAATAAGGCTAGGTTTTACTTCGTAGGCAGTGGAGAGCTATTAAAGAATTTTGTGCAAGATGAGATCTGAGAAAATGGGGAGACTATTTGTTGAAATAATCAAGCCCCTTGCATGCTTTTATACCCTGTTTCACTCTCAAATGAAGGAGAGAAAGGCCCTTTAAAAACTGTCTCATACTGAAACGAAGGACAGTAGAGTGAGTCTGTATTAGTTAAATTCTGTTGGTTGAAAATTTCACAATTATATGGGCACGCATCTCATGAGATCCCAGAGATTTGTGGGATCCATGGAGAGTAGGCTACAATAGAGGAGAAGGGTATTAACCCAGTCAGCCCTAAATGGGGAGTGGGGAGGGGTGGAAGTGAGAAAACTTCTTGTCTATTCTTTGACAAAACTGTTAAAATGTCTACTCTGAAGTCATGAACTTCTCCAGGGGATTCTAACAGGTTTCTTAACCCTTGGCCCCAAGGGAGGACCATTTTAAAGTGTTTGAAGGTCATCCTGTGCCCTTGCTGGCTGGCTAGGATGGACATTCAGATCCAAAAGTTTTAAGAACCTGACTTTGATGATTATCCAAAAATACCTGTTATAAATGATTACCTGTTATAAATGATTCATTTAGCTCCTGCTTCAAATGTAGAGGCAGAAGAATGGAGAGAACAATTAAGGATGATCTTGCCTCTAAGGAGGAGTCATGTACTGTCACTGTCACTTTCATAGAGGCAGAAGAATGGCGAACACCTTTAAGGATGGCTTTGCCTCTAAATTGGAGTCATCCATTGTGACAGTCATTCTCAAGCTGAACAGTGAAGAAAATCACACCCACAGCATTTGCTAAATAAGGGCAAAGCAAATGATCGTGTAGTTCGTCTATCTTCTCTCTTTGGCTGCCACGCGAGGCCCCTTTCCAATCCAACAAATAGATTTGTTATATATCATGCAGGCGGTACAATGAAGTTAATAAATCAGAATGATAAGACTTTTTCTGTCACTCTAACATCTTTAAAAATAATGAATGTGTTACTCTTCTAATTTTTCTCCCTAAGCCTTGAATTTTATAATTGAAATCAATACAAGAAAAAAAATCACACTTAAATGGGGGGTGGGAAGATTAGAACATGAGAGGAAAGTATGCTGTTGCCTAGAGATGAGCCCTGGTTGACCCTCTGATGAGCCCTTCCGTGACAGGACATGGGCCTGCATTTCTCCAGCGTACCAAATGTTATTCTGCATTTGAATATTTTTCAAAGACAATTCCTATCTGCTGGAGACGAGTCTCTCTCCCATAACTACAAATCCATATTCAATTATAGCACAAGCTAGTTCTAAATCTTACGCTTGTTATTTACTAGAGTTTTCAAATATTTGGAAATATGACATCAACAAAGAGCTCCTGCTGTTTTTTTTTTCTTCCTCCAACCTCAAAGTAAACTGTTGTTCCTGATAATTTCTTTCAAAATATTCAGATCCTAGAACGATCCAGTTTGTGGTATGTGTTTGTGTGTGTATTTAAAGGAGGTAGACTTGATGGAAGAAAATGAACTAGAATTGAGGATAGAATTATCCACATTAAATTTTAAATCTCAAGAATATTCCAGAGAGAATAGAGAAACTCATTGGTGCTCTCTTGAGCAGGGTGGTCTTTCCTATAAGCTAGCCACATTTCTAATGCCTCAGAATTTTCACAAGGCACCTTGGAACCTTCATGTGATGGACAGATTAAGTAAAAAGCCAAATTGCTATACTTAGAGACCATTCCACCCCTTCTTTAGCATGGAGAGCATGAATGAAATTTTCTTCCCACACCTGAGTGATGTGAGGTTTGACGTACACATTATCCTTAGCAGATTCTATTCATTCCACCTGCCTGTCCTCATGAGCTTTTAGCTCCGAACCTCCTTCCTGAAAATATGCCATTTTCACTTGTCCCCAGAAATAAAACCTTTTTACCCTTGCTTTTCCAGGATTAAATATGTAATCTCTTGGTTAGTTTTGCCAGCAAATGATGAAGCAGTAAGCAGGTATTGGGGTCTAGGAAAGATCACAGGGTCTGGAGACCTGAGACACAGATCCTTGTGGTGGCTCTGCAGCCCCAGGTGTGATGGGACAGTTACTCCTATGTGTTTATACCACACCTCTTAAGAACACACACACACATGTACATGATGGCTTCCAATAAAAACACGCATAAAGTTGGATTCATACCATAGGGATAGAAAACTAAAATCGTGAAAGGGCAGAGAGGCCGAATATGCAAGCCACAAAAGTTAACATAGTTACTGTCAATAAATGGAAAATTCAATGTGGGCAAAAATGTAAGCAGGACAGTTACACATAACCCTTTTTAGTTTACAGAGGCACTTTCTCATAATATTAAAGCTAAACTCTTTGTTCAGGAAACCTTGAACTACACGGTACACAATGATTTAAACCATTTTACAAACAAGAATGTCATGGTCAAATGGCTATTAAGCCTGAATATAGGCCGAGGACGGACTCTAAAACAGAGATTGTTAACCTGGGATCTGCAAATCCCAAGTCTGTGTGTAGAATTCCTGGGATCCATGGGCTTGGACGGAAGAGGATTACATCCTTATGTTCATCAATCTCTGACGGATATTTTTCAGCATTTTCTTCCACTGTGCATGGAGCCCACACAGAGTTTTAGCAATACTTATAAGTTTGCCACCAATAGAAATCACAGATATTTTCTTCTCACAATATAGTTGTAGATATCTCAAAATTTCATTTGTTGTCATTGCTACTTTGAAAGTATAATTGCTGTTAGACCTCAGGCAGCTCTTGCTTATAATGCTTTAATTAAGAAGCACATTTGTTGCTATATTGAAATATTTTGATAACTGAATTTTAGTATAAATGGTTTTCTTTGTAAACCCATGCATTTTCTTTGTGCATTTAAATGTTTACTTTGAGAAGGGTTCTATGGGCCTCACCAGACTACCAGTGGGCTCCATAGCATAGAAGAAGGTCAGACACATGCTCCAAGGAGGTAAGAGACCAACGTAACATGGTACAGAACTTTCTGATGATCTAACTTGATATAAGTACAGTCCTGCATTGTTTAATGATGGAGATACGTTCTAAGAAATGTGTCATTAGGCAATTTCATCATGGTACAAACATTATAGAGTGTACTTACACAAACCTAGATGGTACAGCCTACTACACACCTATGCTGTATGGTACTAATCTTATGGGACCACCATCGTATATAAGGTATATCGTTGACCAAAACATCATTATGTGGTGCATGACTGCATAGGCTTAGAAAACCTAGGAGGGAGATAAGATAGTATAAGTTTTAAATTATAAACCTCTTTCTGCTCAAAAATCCCATGATCCTGAGTATCTGCTAAAGTTATGAAGAATAATCAGTGAGTGAAATTCAAGGGGCCCTACACCCTGCTTTTGTAATTATAGCCTATTCATTGAGTGACTAAAAATTGAGCATCTTACTCTGCTTGTATGAGCATGGCCTTTACCATCTTTATTTGAAATCATTTCCTTCTGAATTAAGATCTCAAGGGGCAATCAATCAGCTGAATTATGGGAAAATGGCCCCAGAGTGGGCCAGATCCTGATATTACCTATTATATTACAATATTATATATTATATGCCATCTTGGGCCTCCTCCTGTTTCTCTAATCCTCTCAAGTATCCTTCAGCTACGTTCTGGCCCCCATTTGGAAGGCTGGAATGTACCAGCACTCCTGTTTACATGCCCTCTTTCCTTCCAAACTCCAAAGACTGCTCCGCCCCAACATCTGTGGGAGCCAGACTTTCAATACTTCACTCTCTTATCATGGAGCATTTTTCTAGCGTCAAACATTCTTTGTATTGTAATTTTGGCTCTATCCTGCTTAAGGATCCAGGAAATATTTAAGTACCTTTTTATTAAAGTGAAACATACTTAAGGAAAAATGTACAAGTTATATGTGAAAGCTTGATGAATTTTTACCAAGTGAAAATACCCATATAAATAGCACCCAGATGGAGAAACTGAATATTACGTGCACTCCAGAAGCTTCTTGTGACCCCTTCCTGTCACTATGCCCCCACCCCACCAAGGGTAACCACGAGGCTGACTTCTACCAGCACAGATTAGTTTTGCCTGGTTTTTCATACTTTATAGAAATGAAACCATCAAGTATTGCATTTGTGTCTGGCTTCTTTCGCTCAACACTCTGTTTGGGAGATTCAGGTTACTGGAAAATTTTAAACTCAAAAGTTCAATTCTTGTTTATCCCTTTTGAGGGTTAGTGTATGGTATGGGGAGAAGAACAAAAATATTTCTTTTAGAACAGTTGACTCTCAGGGGACCTAAGAATCCAGCCCTTGTAGTTTAGATAGCACTATTTTTTACTTGTTCTGTGTTTTCTTTTTCTTAGAAATAGAGCTCTGGTTATAATTCTGTTTCCTGTCAAGTGTTAGGGTTGAATACAATAAAGCTGTGGGCTTGGGTATGTTGGACGCCTTGCAGAGAAATTGTATCTGAACTCTTGAAAGCAATTATACTTAGAAGTTAGACTTCACTGCCGTTCAAATCCACCCAGAACATCATATCTGCACATTTAAAGTAAACCAGGATGTGTTAAATATATGACTTGTTTAAAATTCTTTTTCGTTGCTGCTTTTCTGTGTTACATGCTTTACAATGTAGATAAGCAGAGTCAGCATGGTACAGTGGGAAGAAGGCTGAACAAGGGATAAAAGAAATTTTTGTCCCGAACACAGGCTCATACAGCTGTGTCACATTAATTCTTTGAGCCTCGGTTGCCCTCATCTCTCAGGCTTGGTTTGAACATCAGAATGAGATGATGTATAAGAAAGGCTTCACAACTGTACTGTGTACACAGTTGTAAGCTGTCCCCACATCACTGTGCTCTCTCAGTCCATGCTTGCTTTTCTTATTCACAGATTTGATTCCTTCTGTCTGCCTACTGTTTCTTTTCCATGACTTTCTCTCTGCTCAATTGCCCATTTTCCTTTCCTACCTGTCCTCAAGGCCTAGCTCAAAGTCCAACTTTTCATGAAGTCTCTGCCATATGTGTACCCATTCCTTTCTCTTTCTTTGGACTTCCTTTGTCCTCATGGTCAATGTTACACTCCTTTGCTTGATGTTCCTTGTTTGTTTTCTTCTCTTAAATAGGTTATAAATTTCATGAAAAAAAAGTGTCTTCTTGAGGGGGAGTGGGTCCACCATCTTAAAAAGGACATGGTAGGCATTTTGTGCATAATGTTGATTGCTTGTGAGTTTTTTTAAAAGGAGGGACAAAATCAATGGTGCTGATAAAAGCCCTGATTTATAGCATTTGCTGATTCCCATGGTATAAATACTTCCACTGTGGCCAACTGCAAGCTACCAACATGATGTCAATCAACTCACAAAATTGCTGAATTCCTAACAATCAGCTCTTATGGGCTAGTGTAAGCTGGTTCTAGTACCTGACTAGACAAAATGCTATAAATAAGAAGTCTCTTTTAAATAAACATTATAACCTTCTTTCTGATTCATAAGAAAATCTGATATTTGATTGGGTAAAAGTTATCCTGTTACTTCCTAATCTCCCAAAAGAAGGTTGGATGTGAACATTTTTCAAGAAATAGATTTACATGGACAGATGCTAGAAGCCAATGTCTAATTTTTCAGAAGCATCTTGCTTTGTCTGTCAAGTATGGCAAACACTATAAAATGACTCATCTGTATCGTGTATGACTTGGTGTCACCTTAGTTAAAAATGCTACTCTTCTAACCACAGAGCTGTGCTGCAATTTTAATTTTAAATATGAAAATGTTCCCACAGTGGAAAATTTATTCCCAACCTGTTGGAGCTTTGAGTAGAAGGCTCTCAATGGGCGAGGTGCATGAGAATGGTCTTGAAGCTGTAGGAAACTGCTCAGAGCTCCAGGGTGGTGCGGAAGGGAGGTCAGGGCACCAGGGAGAATTCCTAAAGAGAAAGGTACCACAAGACAACCAAAGACTCTATATATTCCTTGAATCTTTTGAGGGATTATATACCAAAGTCTCAACAGTATGCTTAAAATCTAACAGTAATCATCCAGCTAGCAGAAAAACACATTCTCTTAAATAACCATATGAAGTTCTTTTTTTTTTTTTTGGTGAGGAAGATCAGCCCTGAGCTAACATCCATGCCAATCCTCCTCTTTTTCTGAGGAAGACTGGCCCTGGGCTAACGTCCATGCCTATCTTCCTCCACTTTATATGGGACACCGCCACAGCGTGGCCTGACAAGCGGTGCCTCGGTGCGCACCAGGGATCCGAACCTGGGCCACCAGCAGCGGAGCACACGCACTTAACCACTACGCCACAGGGCCAGCCCCTGAAGTTCATTTTTAAACAATCCATGTCTATGTAGAGAAAGCAAGCTGGTTTAGTGAGGTCAGAAGAAGATTCTCAAAAGTCTCAAATAAGATTCATCCAAGATGTAATAAATTTGGACTTTTTAATTAGCCTCAAGCCAGATCTTTGGAGGTTTATTATCTCTAGGTCACAAGGAAAGAGGGAGGTGAAATGTATGCAAGCATCTGTACGAAGGCCATATGAAGGAATAATTGAACTATGCAAGTTCTAGCTGGGCCCTGATCCTTTGTTTTCTAACTGAGGTAGAACTAGGAACTGACCTACATACCAATCATTTATTTTCTTGAATTAAAAGTGAACTCACTGTACCAAAGTAGCTGGTTTCCACAGAGAGGAAATTTCAAGGGAATGATACAAATGGTTTGCATTCAAAGGACCTCTGTAAACAATGAAAAGCAATTCTCTGGAACTGCAAAACTCGAAATAAATAAACTATGTGGGCACTTTTGGTGGAAATCACATTTGTTTGAGATGTGAAAGTCCTAACCCACAGTACTTCAGAATATGACTTTATTTAGAAATAGGATCATTGCAGATGTAATTAGTTAAGTTGAGGTTATACTCAAAGTCTTCAACAAAATACTAGCAAACCTAATTCAACAGCACATTAAAAGGATTATACACCATGACCAAGTGGGATTCATTCCTGGAATGTAAGAGTGGTTCAACATATGAAAATTAATCAAGTAATATAACACATTACAGTCATGCATTGCTTAACAATGAAGATACGTTCTGAGAAATGTGTCATTAGGTGATTTTGTCGTTGTGCGAACATCATAGAGTATACTTACACAAACCTAGATGGTATAGTCTACTACACACCTAGGCTATATGGTACTAATCTTATGGAACCACCATGGTTTATGCGGTCCATCACTCATGGAAACATCATTATGTGGTACATGACTGTAGTAGAACGAAGGACAAAAACCCCATGATCATCTCAATTGATGCAGAGAAAGCATTTGACAAGATCCAACACCCTTTCGTGATAAAAACACTCAACACACTCGAAATAGAAGGAAACTATCTCCACATAATAAAGGCCATATATGAAAATCCAGTAGCTAACATCACACTCAATAGCGAAAGACTGAAAGCTTTCCTCTAAGATGATGAACAAGACAAGGATGCCCTCTCTCGCCACTTTTATTCAACATAGTATTGGAAGTCCCAGTGAAACCAATTAGGTAAGAAAAAGAAATAAAAGGCATCCAAATCGGAAAGGAAGAAGTAAAATTATCTGTATTTGCAGATGACATGATCTTATGAGAAAACTCTAAAGATTCCACACAAAAAAATGTTAGAACTAATAAACAATTCAGCAAAGTTGCAGGATACAAGATCAACACACTAAAATCAGTCGCATTTCTATACACTGACAATGAATAATCTGAAAAGGAAATTAATAAAACAATCAATTTACAATAGCATCAAGAATAATAAAATACTTAAGAATAAACTTAACCAAGGAGGTGAAAGACTTATACACTGAAAATTATAAAACCTTGTTCAAAGAAATTAAAGACACAAATAAAATGGAAAGACATTCTGTGTTCAAGGATTGGAAGATAATATTATTAGGATGTCAATATTATCCAAAGTGATCTACAAATTCAATGCAAACTCTATCAAAATCCCAATGGCACTTTTTGCAAAAATAGAAAAATCCATCCTCAAATTCATGTGGAATCTCAAGAAGCCCTGAACAGTCAAAACAATCTTAATAAAGAAGAGTAAAGTTGGACGTCTCACACCTTCTGATTTTAAAACATACTTTAAAGCTATAGTAATCAAAACAGTGTGGTACTAGCATCAAGACAGACCTATAGACCAATGGAGTAGAATAGAGAGCCCAGAAATAAACCTTCATATATATGGCCAAATGATCTTTGACATGGATGCCAAGACCAATTGATGGGGAAAGGACAGTCTTTTCAACTAGTGGTATTGAGAAAATTGGATATCCACATGCAAAAGAATGAAGTTGAACCCTTATCTTACACTATAAACAAAAATTAACTCAAAATAGATTAAAGACCTAAACTTAAGACCCAAAACTATAAAACTCCCAGAAGAAAACATAAGGGAAGAGCTTCATGACTTTGGATTTGACAATGATTTCTTGGACATGACACCAAAAGTACAGGAAACAAAAGCAATGATAGACAAATGGGATTATATCAAACTTAAAACTTCTGCCAAAGCAATCCTGAGCAAAAAGAACAAAGCTGGAGGTATCACACTCCCTGGTTTCAAAATATACTACAAAGCTATAGTAACCAAAACAGCATGGTACTGGCAGAGAAACAGACAAACAGATGAATGGAACAGAATCAAGAGCCCAGAACTAAACCCAGAATATGAATTTGTACAAGTAAAACAAGCAGCTCCATCCAAAGATTCTTCCCACCAGATGAGATATTCCAAATTACAATTATAGAATTTTAAAACTAAAAAAAAAAACTTCTGTGCATCAAAGGACACAATCAACAGAGTGAAAAGGCAACCTATAGAATGGGAGAAAATATTTGCAAATCATATATCTGATAAGGAGTTAATAATTAGAATATGTAAAGAACTCCTACAACTCAACAACAACAAAAACAGTGCCATTAAAAAATGGCCAAAGGACTTGAATACACATTTCTCCAAAGAAGACATACAAATGGCCAACAAGCGTATGAAAAGATGCTCAACATCACTAATCATTGGAGAAATGCAAATCAAAATTACAATGAGATACCACTTCATACCCATTATGATGGTTAATATTAAACAAAAAACAAAACAAAAAAAACCCCAGAAAATAACAAGTATTGGTGAGGATGTGGAGTAATTGGAACCCTTGTGCACTGTTGATGGGATTGTAAAACCACTGTGGAAAAAGAGTATGACAATTCCTCAAAAAATTTAATACAGAACTACATGTAATCCAGTAATCCCACTTCCGGGTATATATCCAAAGGAATTGAAAGCAGGGTCTCAAAGATTGCTTGTTCCAGGGAGGCAAACTGCTGTGTTTTGAGTAGGACTATGAAGGACCTGAAGCCTCAGGCCACCAGCCCACTAAGAACTGAGGCATGCAGATAACCACAGGCATGAGCCTGTAAGCCCATGCTCCAGCCCCAGTCAGATCTTCAGATGCCTGCAGCCTTGGTCAACAGCTTGATTGCAACCTTATGAGAGTCTGTGAACCACTACCCAGCTAAGGTGCTCTTGAATTTTTGATCCACAGAAATGGTGAAATAATAAATGTTTGCTGGTTTAAACTACTAAGATTTCGCGTAGTTTGATATGTGGCGATAGAAAACTAACAGATAACCACAGCACTAACATTCTGAATGGAATGAGGACATTTAGATATAACTATAGAGAAGCATCCCTGTTCTTCAACTCTGGCTGCTGTTTTATATTTATGGGGAAAAGAAAGAGTTCATTGTTTAAAGTGCTTTTTAAACATATACAAGCATGGTTGTTTTTATAGTGGTGAGAATGTCATAAGCAAATATCAAAACTAGAACATGCAGAAGATTAAATAAGATCACATCAGAATGTGGCCATTGATGCTTGAGGGACCAGAATATTATAAACTATTTTGAATAACTGAAAACTTTAGGTGTAATATGCCCTAGAAGTATTTTCATTTCATAGTCGAGATATTCAGATTATGCTGCATTCCTCCCATTGCATGCTCCAGATCATAGAACGTTGCCTCCCCTCATCATGATTTGGGAACATTCTATTTCACTGCAATTACAATTTTCAGGAATGACAGCTGCTGAATAATTCTAGGAAAATTGCTTTAGTGCTCTTCCATACAATCTACATGTTCCCAAACCTGGCATTTGTTGAGATTGTAACCCCGTGGCATGAAGATGTAGAGACCCATGTTAAAGATCAAAATAAAATCTAAATGTATTTTATAAGATTTCCTTTGAATACCTTGGCTGCTTTATAGCATCAGGCAGAGGGAATATTAGTATTCTGTGAATTATCTATTCAACCAATTTTTTTCTTTTTATTTGCCCGAAATTATACTTAAAAAAAATATAGAATGCTTAGATCCTCCCTAAAATGAAAGGTTGGAATAGATGATAAATAATTATCTTTAAATTTTTTATCTTTTATTTTTATCTTTAAATTTTACCTTTATCTTTAAATTTTTCTGAGCAAAGACCAAAGGAATCCCTTGGGCAGAACGCTTGGTGTGTGGCCAATCCATGCAGGGGTCACAAAGCTGCAATAGGAATGTGTCTGTTAGGGGAGGCATCCCAAAAGGAGGAACTTCATTTGAGGACCACTTTATATAAGTGCATAGATCCCAACGAGGGTCCAGTAAACCCTGGGTAAATTGGAAGGGATATTTCCAGGCTCCCTTCTGTTGATACGTGGCATGTTTGAGCAATCAGAACCTTAGAAGCTTACAAACAAGTCTGTCAAGATGCAATTGAAAAAGAAGGAAACACATCAGTTAGTTTAACAGAGAGAATTTAATATACTCAGTTAAATAGGTATTGAGGAATGAGAAGACAAGGAGGGAAGACTGAGGTAACACAGAGGTAGTCACTGCTGTTAGAAGCAATGGCCACTCCTAGGCCTGCAGGAACAAATGGAAGAAGTCGGGGCTATCAGAACCTAAAATCTATGAGCAGAGGCCTGCAGAGCTGGTGCCCAGACCTCTGAGGAGGCTGGAGCTGGTACCTTTAAGAGGATGGAGAATAAAACTGGAAATTGGAACCAGCTATTACTGGAAGCAACTGCTGCCAGGGCAAGGAAGCATGGCTGGGATGACACTGACAGGAGCAGCAAGCAAATGGGAAGAAGTCCCATCTCTGTCCTTCATGCTTCTACCTCCATCTAGCACTCCATACTGGCAGAGCCAAGCAGGGTGACAGATGGGAAAGGGGCAATGAGGTTTGCAGAGTTCCAGCCGCAGCATCAGAGGACAGAGTACAGAAAGCAGGGCTTGAGCTGAGACTGTGGTTTAATAACTAGTCTAGCAAGACAATACAAGGAAGCGGGGACTATGGTCCAGAGGGAACCTGAGAGGAAAGGGCAGCAGGATTGACACTGCTAACAGAGAGGAGCAGGAAGCCATGGAATAGACCCTCATGTGAAAAACATGTAAGCCAGGGATTGGACCCATGGGGGCAGTGGAAGGCACAGGCAGCCAGGGACAGTAGGGCTCAGGCCTCAAGGCTGGCTTTGGATGGGGCTCAATTTCAGCCATCGTTCAGTGGAAAATTTTGTAAGGGAGTAGGGTAAGTCCTCATCTATTTACATAGGCCATTAAGAAAAAGAAGTTCCTGCATTTAGGTTTAAGTCAGAAAATAATTTAGAAAAATTTAACTTGCATACATCCAATAGTGTTGGAATTTAGGTATTAAAATACATCGAAAAATGATTAGGAGTTTCTTGATTTATCACTAGGTGAAATAGGAAGTTGATGGCCACTTGTCTTCTGGATTTGAGTGAATGGGGTGGATGAGTAGGAACTAATAGAATGTTTGACCCAAATATTACGCTTGTAATTGTATTTGTATTATAATACATATTTACATGCTTTGGGAGAGAGTTGGTGAAGCAATACTTTAATACTTAACGTAAAATTTCACTGCTTGGACCCTCCACGGCCATGCTCAGTGCACCCAGTGGCCCCCGGCCCTTTTCTCCTTATCTATGATCACTTGAACCATTCTGAACTTTCCTCGTTTGAGGTCCTAATGCCCCACTCCACTCCCCTTACAGCCAAGGAAAGTTTGTTTCCAGTTAGGGAAAGACACTCATCACTGGGTTTCTTGTAGAGCCAAGACAACAAGCCACTACCTAAATGGGTCTTCCCTCTTTCCCCTTGATTTTATACCATGGAAGGGGAAGGAAGATGAATTTAGAGAAATATGTGATTATTTTCCAGCATCACTGATTCTGCTGAAATAGGTTCTAAAGAGAACTACCCATAGCCACAGCCTCAGAGGAAGCAGAGCTTTTGATGCCAAGTTGACCTGAAGCTCAGAAAAAAAGATGCTTTTATAACCCAATAGGATGAGTCATAAAGACACAACCACAGTTCCAAACATAGGATTAGAATTGGAGTAAATTGATAACAATGAAAGAATATTGCAAAAGTTTCTAAATTATATCCTCGATTTTGTTTTACTCAATGGCGTCCTCTTTCAAGCCATCAAATCTACTTTTTAATATTTATGTTTTAACAAGGGTTTCTGTTTTTATAAAGTACAAATGGGAAACCATGTGGTCATAACAAAGCTCCCCTGGCGGTGCTATACCTAATTTCCAGGCAAGTTCCTAAAAGAAAATAGCCTTTTAAGCTTTGAGCTTGTAGTCTTAAAGATTCAAATTAATGACAATAATGCACACAATAAGAGCATGTTGAGAAAATTGTTCCCTCTTTTATTCCTGGCCTTTTCCAAAGCAGTCCCTACTTTGTTGTTATGTGCCGTGCTGTCAAGTCAGCTCCAACTCCTAACAACTTTATGAATGAGTGATGTCCACAGTGTCCTATCCTCAACAGCCCTCCTCATGTTACCGAACCAGGTTCGTTCTTGCCAATCGCCCAGAAAGCCAATCACGGAAACAACGAGATTGCAGCAGAGAGAGGGTTTTAATCACAAGGCAGCCAAATGAGGAAGTGAGAGAATACGTCTCAAATCTGCCTCTCCGAAAATGGGGACTCAGGGATATTTATAGAGTATGGGGCAAGGAGATCTGAAATGTGGAGATAGACGATTGGAGGTGAGGAGAGGTGAGGTAATTGGCGATCTGTGCAAACGTAGTCAAACTTCTGGCCTCTTCATAGGACGCATATTCACAAAATGGTGGCGTTAGCATGATCTGAGGTGGAGTTTTTAGCCTCTTGATGTCAAAATGTCCCTTATTGGGTATCTGCGCGGGTCCAGTTGATGGGTTGGTGGTCTCAACCAGACTGAACTGGACAAAGGGGTCCTAATTCCTGAAGAACAGCTCAAACACCCATTACCATGGTGACCCTGGCATCAGGGAGATGTTGTCTGTAGGAAGCTAGTGAAAGTCGGATAGCATATTGCCTAAGCAGTGTAGTTAACAATGGGTGGGCGAACAACCAAAAGCTATAATTAGTAATTGCAAAAAAGAAAAAAAACTTTAGTTACTAGCTACCTAATTACCAATGGCTGTTTACTGATTTCACTCAGCTCCTGTAGACTCATGCCTATAGCTTCCTTTGTGGAGTCAATCCATTTCATATTTGGTCTTCCTCTTTTCCTGTTGCCTTCTACTTTTCCCTGCATTGTTGTCTTTTCCAAAGAATCCTACCTTCTCATGATGTGCCTGAAGTAGGACAGCCTCAGTTTTATCATTTTTGCCTCCAGTGACAGTTCAGGCTTAATTTGCTCTAGGACCCACTTGCTTATCTTTCTGGCAGTCCAGGGTATCCGTAGAGCTCTCCTCCAACACCATATTTCAAATGAATCCATTTTTATCTCTGTCAGCCTTCTTCACTGTCCAGCTTTTGAACCTGTACATAGTAATCTTTTTATTCATAGTTAGGCTCACAGATGATTTCATGCCATGTGTCCTCTTCAGACAAATGCAGGAAGTAATCATAAACTGTCACTTCTGAGTAATAAGGTTGGGTTGTGTTTCATCATAACATCCAGGATTTATCATATCCAGAGGATGTATAAACTTGTCCTACAAAACACCCAACACACTTGTGAATAAGCATTTTCCTCATCTGCAGCCTCTTGGATTGGAACTGTTATCTGGAATGTAGATTTAGGTTCAATCGAGCTTAATCCAAAAAAAGACTACAAAATATTCTCTTGCAATTTTCCCTTTAAAGTTTTCCAGCTGGGGTCTTTGCCTATTGTTTATATGTTAAAGCTCCTAAAAGCATTTCCATTTCAAGCTTTTTACCTTTCAATTTGGTCTTAGATTTCCCAAGAAAGAAACCTGTCCAAGAGTCTTAGATGGATGGTGATCAACCATCCTGGGTTCCTGGCACTCAGGACTTCAGTGTTAAAACCAGGCAAGTTCCAGGCAAACCAGGATGAGTTGGTCATGCTGCAAGATGGATGGTTGCCCCCGGTTGATCTTAAATAAAAACTTCTTCAGCAGGCTTCTTTGTTGCTCAGATTCCATCTCTCCATGAAACCACACGTAACAATAGCTTTTAGGAGGTTTTTTGTTGTTGTTATGTAAAAGCAAGCTATTTTGTTTTTATGCAAATATACATTTTAATTGTTTAAGACCAGGATCAGCAAATCTTGCCCATCATCTGTTTTTCACATTTTTAAAGAAGTTTTTAAAAAAGATTATGCAACAGAGATTTTCTGTAGCCTGCCCCTCAAAGCCTAAAATATTTACTATGTGCTCCTTTACAGAAAAATTTGCTGATCTCCAAGATATATTTAGCTATAGAAATATCTTATGGCCAAAACACTAGACCAGTTTTTCTGATATGAAATGTATGTCTTAAGTACAAATTACCAAAAATTCTTTTATAAATTCTATATTATTTTTCCATACAGTACTATATAAACTTATGAAAAATATAAAATGTTGTGTTGTTTAAATTTTTTTCTAAATTCATAATTATCACTCATTGTTAATTTTCTCTCCTAATTGAGTGAAACAGTAGAAATCACATAACCAAGCCCCCCATTTTATAGGTGAGTAAACTGAGGCCAGGAAGAATGAAGGGGCTTGACAGAGCTCACCCGAAGCTAGTCAGGGAAAGAGCCAGAATGAACACCGCCTGGATTCCAACATTCTTTGCGTTATACTAAGCTGCTGTTCTCATTCAGGATGGCAATTTAAAAAATGAATCATTGCTAAATTGTTACATACCAAATGTATTCACCTGGATGATTCCCACTCCCCGCCCCTGCTAGACTAAGACAGAGAAATGTCCCTGCTCTCTCTATGGGGCAGTATTTTCCCAGTTTACCTGCAGATTCACTTGCCTATGATTGCCTCTGCTTTAGACCTAGGTTTCCAGCCAGCCTTCCCACCAAGGAGGCATGTTAGAATTGCCTGGTGTGTGTGCAGGTTTGTGCGTGTCTGTGTTGTTTTGTTTTAATACCATTCTCAGATATTCTGATTCAACCAGTCTGAGTGGAGCCTAAGAAATGAGTACACTTTTAAGGCTCAATTGATTCTAATATGAACCACTGTGTTAGAATATATGACACTGTCTTTTACAGAAAGTAAAACTATTTTTACAAATGGTGAAATATCTTCACCGAAGAGCCTAACTCTGATTCTGGAAGTGTCTCAGGCCTGTTTGATTCCTAAATAATAGGATAATTTTAATTAAGAACTTTTAAGGAAAAAACCATATATTATGCAGACTATATCATAAGATGATTGAAGATGGATTAAGGCAATTCAATTTGGTCTCCATTTTATGTTCCTCTTTATAAAGTCCATTATAATCATCTGCAATTTTTTTCTAGCATCTAAAATCTACTTTACCTTGTGAAGAAGTCAGTTATCTCAATTATATACCAATGGATATAATAACCAGGGATCAATAGTCGTTAGAGTTTGGGATCTGGGTGGTTTGGTCAACGTGCAGCTACTTGGATAGAATAATCGGCATCTAAGAAAAACAATATATGTTTTTTTATACATCTATATCTATTGATATATGCATATGTATATGTGTATATATAGGATTACAAATATTCTGATTTGTAAATATTGAACTGAAAAAATTTTGATCTAGGAAAACATGATATTAAATAACACAAACCTACTACAACATGTGATTTTAAATGTAAATTTGATTTATATATATATATATTCAAACATGTATATATATGTTTGAACAATGTATATTGTACCCCAGTGTGTCATTTTCTAGGAGGTTATAAATATCTCCAAGCAAGGAGAAAGAAGTCTTCAATCAAATTTTATGCCATTTGGAGTATATTTAAGACTCAGCTGAGCATGAAGTAAAAGACATGTTGTTGGCTGTAAGAAAGTCAAATTACCGAATGTAGGAAAATTTTCACCCTTCTGTGCCCAATATGCAATTTTCTAAAATTTTACACCCACTGCTTAGATCAAATCTTTCAATGACACAGCCAAAGATGAGAAATTATAATTTAGGTCCTGTTTCTTTGTAAAAAATTGTCAATATTCTAAATTAATGTAGCAAGCATGGGGATATAAGGCCCTCAAGGTGCCCATTTATCAATAGCAATTTGTCTCAATAAGAATTGGTAAACTATATTCACAAAGAAGGCTATAGAACAGTTTCTCAGCCTTGGCGCTATTCACATTTTGAGCCAAATAAGTCTTTGTTACTGGGGCTGTCCTGTGCATTGTGGGATGTTTAGCAGCATCCCTGGCCTCAACACACTACATGCCAGGAGCATATACACCCTTTAGTTGTGACAAACAAAAATGTTTTCAGACGCTGCCCAATGTTCACTGGGGGCAGAATCACCCCCGGTTGAGAGCCACTGCGATAGAATATAGAACTCTGGCTTCAAGCTTCAAAATTTCCCTTCAAAGAGAAGGGAAATCATTTAGGTCAATGAGAATGTGAAGTTCCTTTTTCACTGAATGTCTTTTCTCCCTTTCAGTGTAAAATCAGAAGATGGCTCATTCCTGGGAAGAGGTGTTGTGGCATAAACAGTGATTCAGTCTCTATGATGGTATTAGTAACTGGCAGCTGACTCTCCTATTTATCATCAAATTATGTTGCCAATAATGCTTTCAAGTCTGAAAAGAATGGCAAATCCCTTCCAGTCACGATTGAAGTTAAAGTTGAAATTATGTCTTTGTTTTAACTAGAGAGAGGTTTTGATTGGGAGGCGCTTCTCCCTGTATACTTGTCCAGCAGCTATGCCTTTGGAGGTGGGTGGGTAGGCAGTCTTGAGGACGGATCAAGTGGAGGGGGGGAAGACGCTGGTCACCCAAGAAAATATGTCAACATCCGTCCATCACTGCAGCCCTGGCCCGATTATCATTTTTTCTGCTTCAGTAAGCACCAATGAGACAATGCCACTGAGCGGTGGCCTTTGTCGCCTGCAGCATTTCCCACCACTGAGCCACCTCTGATATGCTAATGAAGAAACCCGGGGTTTTGTGAGGCTGAAAAGGCTTTCAGGCACAAGCAGTGGGTCAACAATCCCAACTTCTGTACAGCGAGTCAGCCTGCTGTGTGAGAAGCTCCTCATTCCAGGGTCCTTCCTCACACCTTTTCTGTGAGTGTGCATGTGCTTAAGAAAGGGCAATTAACCATCTGGCTGCTAGAGAAATGGACAGAACATAAAGCAGAATGAACCTGCACCTTGCAAACTGCCAAGTGGCTCATGATTGTCCAGTCTACTCTGCGGAGAAGCCCTAAACCAATGGCCTGAATCTGAAAACGACCTCATGGCACTTGGTAGTGAAACTTTGATGAAAGAAATCCATGCGAGTTCTGACTCCATAATGCCTGTTTCTTCATGTAAATCTACCCAATGTGACTGCCAAGGTCTAAAAATACCTTATGTAGGCGTTCAGAATCATAAGGTCATAGAATTATGAAATGTTAACTGGCAGAAGTATTTTCTTTTTTCTCTCTTGGCACAATTATTTACTTATACTAAGTATTCAATATTTATTCATTGGATTGAAATCAACAGGTTTAAAAGGAATCTTGCAAGGATTCTTTTTCTAGACTTGTCTCTACTTTCTAGAATTACTTAATGATTATTGTGTCTTTATTCAGGACCAGTAATACCAAAGGGTTTTTTCATCCAAATAAATTCATACTCATAAACTTTCTCCCACTTTTCCTTCCAAATTCTACAAGTTCCTACTAATACTGTTAACCATTGCAAAGAAATACTGTTGTTCTCCATTAAAACCTGAACTGCCTGCTGCCCAAAGTTTATTTATTTAACAAAGATTTATTGTGGTGCCAGACACTAAAAGGCCATGAAGACACAAAGAAGAAGAAGATATAGTTTCTGACCTCGGGAAAAACACAGTTATAGTCAGGAGATGGTATGTAATACAGTGTGGTAAGTACACGATGAAACAGTGTGCATGGTCCTGCAGGATCACAAAAGAGGGGTAAAACCAGCCAGGGGGAAGTCAAAGAAGGCTTCCTGGAGGAGGTGAGTGAGCTGAGCACCAGCTATGTTCTGGATGCTGTGTTAGGTGCTGAGGGAAAGAGAAAGGAATTGTAAGATACAACTCTGGGTTTGGTGATGCAGACAAACTATGCTTTAGAGAAAGTCAAGAATATGCCAGGGAAGAAACACTGTGTAGCTGTAATGCTAAGCTGTTTTCCTTTCTGTTTTTTCTCCATTTAAATGTTCTTTCTCTTGAGATATTCCTGTTTAACTGATATAAGTGATAAAACCCACATACGAGAACAATAAATTTCCTCTTTATCTTCTTTCTTACTCTTTGTGACTATCAGCCCATCAGATATAATTTTTAAATGATTGTATCTTCTATCCCAGTAAAGAGCCCTCTAGTTACCAGATATGCTCATTCTGCTCAGAAAATAAAAGGCAGATGTTCTTACCCCAAAAAGATGCTGTCAATTTCATAGAGGTGTGGGTTGTTGGAATTCTGTGGTGTTAAATGTGTCTAATCACGCCATTTTCATTCAATAGTTAGTTGATTAACTATTTCACTTGAAATGTGTGTCTACATTGTGCTAGCCTTTTGTGATGTGAAGAGGAATAAAACCACTCCTTGACCTTGAGGAGCTCCAAGTGAGGCATAGGGGACACATATGGAAACAACTATTTATGATCAAAGGTGACAAGTATAAGTATTCAAGTCCTGTGGGGCAACAGTGAATGGAGCAATTGTTTGGGATCTAGAGGGCTGGAGTGGGAGGGACATTTGAACTGAACCTGAAGGTCAAGTATGAGTTTTCCAAGTGAAGAAGTTAGAGAAAGGGCACTCATGGCAAAGAAAACAACACCAGCAAAGGCTTGGAGGTAGAGAAGTGCGTTGGTCTCTTCTATAAAGTGATGAACTGTACAAAGGAGGCTGAGGAGCAAAGAGATGTTTAGAAGAGACAGTGTGGTTAGATCCTGAAGTATCTTAAATGCCAAGCTAACGTGGCTGAAATTGATCCTACAGGCAGTGAGGCGCTAACAGAGGTTTTTAAGCATGACAACATCACCATGAATTCTGTGGTTAAACAGTGCCGTCCAATGGAACCTTCTGCAATGATGAAAAAGTTCTATATCTGCATTAAAGTCTTGTAGCCACTAGCCATATGTGACTATTGAGCAAGGGAAATGAAGCTAGTGTGACTGAGGAACTGAATTTTTACTTTTATTACATTTAAATTAAAGTTTAAATTTAACAAGCCACATATGACTAGTGACTACTGACTACCATATTGGAGCGCCTAAGGCTAGAAAGTTATCCTGGGAGTAGCATGGATAGGAGGGAAGGAGGCTGCCTATGGGAAAAAATAACTCGATTAGAGAGAGAATAATTCCTCTCCTTTATCTCTCAGAGATAGATCTTTAACATCATGTAAATCTTGTAGTCTTATGACTATCTTGTAGTCACCAGTGAACTACGTTCTGCATGCAGTGGCCATGACGGTGATTCTCAATGGTGGTCGAGGGGGTAGGGGGCAATATCTGGAGACATTTTTGGTTGTCACAGCTTCGGAAAAGGTGCTACTGGCATCTAGTGGGTAAAGCCCAGGGATGCTGCTCAACATCTTGCAGTGCACAGGACAGCCCCCGCAGCAAAGAATGACCTGGTTCAAAATATCACCAGCACTGAGGTGGAGAAATCTTGGTCTAGGGTGGTGGTTCTCAACCCTCAGCGTTCATTAGAATCATTTGGGAAACTTTTAAAAAATCACAATGCCATGGGCCTTCCCCAGGCCAACTAAATCAGAAACTCTGAGGGTGGGGCCCAGTCCGGGTATTGGTGCTTTTTAAAAGCTCTCCAGGTGATTCTAATATGCAGCCAGAGTTGAGAACTACTAGCATGAGAAGACACTGTCTTCAACATCCTAAACCCCCAAAATATCTGACTCCTATAAGCATCTGTTTTGCATCTCTCGTGAAGTCTTCTGCCAAAACCGCGTCCCCATCTTCCCCGTGCACCCACCTTGTTTCTTAGTCTATTTCTCACTGCGGGGCTCTTGAAACCTGCTGGACAAAGATAGGTTTGGGCTTTGCCTATCAAATGACAGGGGATTACAGAGGGCTCTCTGGTGAACCACGCTATACAGTGTTTCCTACCCATCAGGGGAAACCCGAGTTAAAAATGGTTAACAGGAAAGCTAGTTGAGGGAGATAATTAGCAACTATTAGTTCTTTGGCAGCTGTATTCATATTACATGGGATTACTCAGTAGTAGGAAAGGCCAGCCTTATATCAAGTCTGTTTAGCTTAATGAAGCAGAAAAGAACAACAGTTATTTTTGCATTTTTTTAAAGGTGGAAAAAACACACATTTTGAGGTTGCCCTTGGTAAGTTGTTCAAATGTCATTGGAAAAGATGTTTCGACAGAAGGAAAAAAAATTCATAGTTTTTGTGAGAGATCAAAACATATTGTCTACATCATCCTTTAACTGACAAGAGACACCAAAGAGATCTTATTTACCCTGGTTTCACTTAAAGCTAACAGCTTGAGGGGAAAAAATCAGAAGCCTCTGTTCTTTGCAAACTCTCAAAGCAGCCATGTACAGCCCGGCAGTTCAAGGCGTTCATTGGCTGTCCCCTGGGCCTTTGGAAATACAACCCTTCAGTGCACATGGCTTTGGTGTTTAGCTGTTTTATTCTTTACTAGGGGTGTGATTTGCTCAAGCTTATGTAAACTCCAAGTGCCCTAGTTATGCTTGCTTACTTGGTAGCAGCAGACGAGGCTCTCAGCACTGCTTCTCTTTGCTGCATCTGTCTATCCAGGCAGTAGCTGGTCCTCCCTCAGGGCAGCTGAATGAAGGCATTCATTAATGTGGAGGGATGGCTTGTCAGCACAAGAACTTTCCAGTAGAGTTGAGGCAATGTCCCTGACTCTTTCATCTTAAACACTGTGATACTACTTACTTTAGGCCAGGGTATCTCAGCCTCTGTGTGATTGACATTCTTTGGTATCGGTGCACTGTCGTGTGCATTGCAAGATGTTTAGCAGCATCCCTGTTCTCTCCTCACTAGATGCCAGTAATGGCCCCCAGTGGTGACAACCAAAAATGTCTCCAAACATTGCCAATGTTCTCTAGGGAGCAAAGTCACCGCCAGTTCAGAACCTCTGTTGCAGACTTACCATCTTCTAGCCAGTAATTCCAGCAGGGACCTGCTAGAGGCCTTTGAGTGTGGGAACCAACGAGGGGGGGAGGCGAGTGATACAATCTGATTGGTGCTGTGAGAAGGTCCCTTGGCTGCTGTGTGGGGAATGGGGAGAAACGAGACAAGAAAGACTCTAGACCAGCTAAGTCCATGGCACTAGTCCAGGCAGGAGGGGATGATGGCCTAGACAGGGATTTTAGCAGTGAGACTGGGAGGGAAGGATGGATTGGAGAGAGAGCCACCAGGACCAGTTGATGGACTGGAAAGGGGATGTGTGGGGAAGAGCAGCACCCAAAATGGCTTTTAGGATATTGGCCCTCAGTACCATGTACTGAGACATGGGATATTGGAAGAGAAACTGGTGGAACAGAGGGAGAGACAGGGGAAGGGTGGATCAAGAGTCCTGCTAGGAGCATGTGAGGTTGGAGATCCCCATTGACAGTCCATCAGGGATGGTGAGGAGGCAACTGGGTCTCAGAGTCTTAGAACTCAGGAGAGAGGAGTTGGGGAAAGAGGTTTGGTCAGAATAGAGACAGTATTTGAAGCTATGGGGAAGGAAGCGTAGATGGAAAATAATTGAGGACTTAGTCTTGGCAGCTCTATAATTTCAAGCTCTATTTTCAACTCCCCTCTTCACCCAACAGATCAGAGGCAGCAAATTAGAAGTGGGAAGAGGCTAGTGGGGCCTTAGAGTGGCCAGATTTAGCCAGAAACCCAGTTATATTTAAATTTCAGATAAACAAGGAATAATTTTTACCTAAGTATGTTTGGGACATACATATTTCATCTGGCAACCCTAAAAGAGACCAACATACCAGAGAAAGATGGCAATGCTTGATGGCCATGACATGTGCCTTGAGACAGCAAATGGAACAATGCTTGATACCTTTTTTATAGAAGAAGCTTCTGAATCACCTGGGATGCTGAAAAAACAGAAATGCAGAATCTCAGGCCCCACCAAGATCTACTGAGTCAGAATCTACATTTTAACAGGAGACCTGGGTGATTAGTATGCACATTAAATTTCGAGAAACAGTGTACTCAACTATACAAACAATGGCCCCAGAAAATCCCAACATGGAGCAATGTGAAAGTTGTGTAGGGATATGGTACGCGTGAAAACAGGAGACTGTTACAATAATTACATCTTCCTTTGTATGATGCTTTCATAGTTGAAGTATTTTCACATATCCCAGCTCAATTATAACAGGAAGGTTCTACTCTGTCTTATTACAATTATATCGGAACCCTTCATACGTGGAGGAGTCTGGGCTTCCCTAACTCAACTGCTTAGCCCAAGGGTGTGGGTCCCTCTCCAGGGTCCAACATAGCCGTGCCAGAATGCGATAGGGAGCAGGGGTTCCCACACCTGCTACTGTTCCCGTTTCTGTGAGTTTTCTCCATGGAATGCTGCTTCAGCAGCGCCCCTGCGAGTTCATTAGCTATGTGCCCCGCAGGACCGCAACAAAAATAGTGGCTACTGATCACTGAGTGCCTGCTATGTGAAATAGGGACTATTTTTCTCATTTCTAGGATAATAAAAAGGGCATAGAGAGGTTAAATCATTAATTCTCCCTTCGAATGCAAACAGGGGAGACAACACAGAGAGACAAGTCACAAGGAAAAAACTGCAATTCCCTCTATGCATCAGAGGGGGAAAGTTGGGCCAATATTTGACTGGCTTATTAGGAAAATGGACTGCATTAATCTGGTCATTTACTGAACCCAATCAGTAAGTGGCAAAATTGGAACTCCACCCTAGCTGTGGTCCCTGCAAAAGTCCTACCATCCCTCTAGATCAATGATTCCCACCGTGGGCTACACATTATAATCATCGGGGGAGATTTTAACCCCATTGCCAGGCCACACCCGAGACCAGTTTTCCGAATTTCAGGAGGGTGTCCCTGGGATGGAGAAGAACTGCTTTATATTCTACTGCCTGTCTCACGCCCCCAACCCAAGGCCACATATATGGCTTTCTTCCTCAGATCTGCACGCAACAGAAATTAACCAGCCAGGCTGGAGGAGCACAACTCCATGACTATTTCAAATTTATGTCATAATCTTGCAATTTCACCTGAAACGAAGAGACCAGCTTTTGCCTGAACAGCTGAATTCCACTCCCACTCCCAACTCCCTTTTCAAGTGGCAAGACAGGAACTTGAGTTTCTCTTTCTAGAGGGATCTCTGACCAGAACTCACTGTTCCTGTGCAGCTTTCAGAATCCCATGTGTGCACTTTTATTTAAAAGTTGTCTGTCTACAAATGCTCGAGGGAGCAGACAATCTGGTTTCCCCTTCACTCTTAGTTAGTTTGTGCTGGAAATAAATTTCCATGTTTTATCTAACAAGTGGAGACAGGACCCCACAGAAAGGAGGCCTGGGAGAAGACATGTTGGAAACAAAGTTAATACTCAGCCCACACCCACCAGTACAGATTTCCCCCCCTATTCTACAGTAGAGCGTTCCTGTGAAACCTTTCGTAAGCCAAAATGGCATAAAGCGAAGAAACAATTACCGTTAATTAATATGGGAAAAATTTTTGAGTGTTCCCAGACCCAAAAAATAACCTACCAAATCATACCAAATAATACATAAAACCTAAAATAACACTAACATATAGCAAAAGCAGGAATGATATGATAAATACACAGCCTATATAAAGTAGAAATAACATGTACAGTGAAGTTTCACCTACCAGAATCGGGAAGGCAGTGAGCACACTGGAAAGCTGAGAGGTAGTGGGAGAGATGATGGAGTGTTAAGCTGAGTCGTCGGAGGTTGGGGTGGTGGTGGGTACAGGAGACTGGGGTGGAGGAGAGAGAGGAAGAGGGTCATTCATCTATTAACATCTCATCGTCGTCTGAATCCATCAGGGCAGGCAGATACTAACGTCTACACCTTCTTCTATGTTCGCCTGCCCAATGTTCAAGGTTGAGGTTCGTTGCCTGCTGTGGCCGATGTGGCAGGCTTGAAATAAGACAGTATGCTTGACTGCTTAGCCTCTATAATGGCTCGCTGCAAAACAAACGCTGAACACTATTTTCACTGTTTGCCTTTTTTCGTAAAAGTGAAAATCCTCTTTGGATTTCTTTCGGTTGGCGAAAACAGGCACTAATGTAGGTCTTTCGTAAAAGCCAAGTGGTGTACAGCAAACTTTGGGATAGCAGGGGAAACCTGTACCTCTGACCAGATGGTTACATATTGAAGTACAGAACTTCAGTGCCACTTCGGAAATAAACACTGCCCTGAGCAACCCTGGTGGCCCCCTCCTTGGGTCACTATGCCAGCCTCCCATGATCCAGCTGGCGTGGCCCAGCAGGGGTCTGCAGGATGACTCAGCTCAGAGGCCATCATGTTCTGATTGCTGTCACCTTGTGCTGCACGGTTGTTAAATCTTCTGACTATCACCCCTGGGCAAAGTGTATGCTTTAGGAGTCAGATGACCTGGGTCTTATCTGGCTCCACCATTTACACATCTCGTCACAAGGTCTTAGTTTCCTCACCTGCAAACCATGAAGTTTAAAGAAACTGTAATGTATTTTGCGCCATGATCAATAAGTGGTATTATTGTGTTTAAGTTTTTTGCCCAGTTACAAATAATGGACTCTCACATCCTTGCCTCTCTTCTTCCATCAACTAAGTTTCTTTCTTTTCCATCGGGCCTATGAAATTGTCCAGAAAATCCAGCTATAGTTTTGTCACCTAGAGGGCTGGGAGACTGAGGCTTCTTCTTTTCAGGGTGTTGTGGTTGTGATGTATTTGACTTTTTATCATACATCACATTTTGGAAATATGTATATATATATTTTTGTGTGTGTGAGGAAGATCAGCCCTGAGCTAACATCCATGCTAATCCTCCTCTTTTTGCTGAGGAAGACCGGCTCTGAGCTAACATCTATTGCCAATCCTCCTCCTTTTTTTTTCCCCAAAGCCCCAGTAGATAGTTATATGTCATAGTTGCACATCCTTCTAGTTGCTGTATGTGGGACGGGGCCTCAGCATGACCAGAGAAGCGGTGCATCGGCGCACACCCGAGATCCGAACCCCGGCCGCCAGTAGCGGAGCGCGAGCACTTAACCGCTGAGCCACGGGGCCGGCCCGGAAATATATTTTTAAACGTGGACATTCTCCCTGAAACCACAATCACCGTTTTATTCTGAATCCTTGGTGCTCCTTGAACCCTGGATCCTTTTCTTTCCAGTGCCCCTTCCCCACGGGCAATGGAGACTTCTCCTAATACTCATATCACCACTCTTTGGTTTTCTGCTCGCTTCTGCTTATTCCTGTTGGGCAGATTATAAACATTTTGGGTCTTTTTGTTTTCTGGCTAGAAATGATGAACTTCCTGTTTCCATGTCACAAGTAGATTATCTTCCATTTCTCAGCAGCCCTAAATTCTGTGTGTCATGGTCAGTTGCTATCCCCTTACCTCAGGGCCCGTCTCTACCCATTAGGACCTGGAGTTCAAGTTTAACTGTTCTGTCTTTACAGCTGTGTGTTGCCACATTTGATGACACCATATTATACCATTGATCTAAGGGCAGAATGACCTTCGTGTATGTATTAGTCATCTATTGCTGCATAACAAATTACCCTAAAATGTAACAACTTAAAATGACAACTTTTCTCATCTCACACTTTCTGGGGATCAGAAATCTGTGAGCGGCTAAGCTGGGTCTTCTGGTGCAGGGTCTCTCACAGGCTGCAATCAAGATGTTAGCTGCGAGCTACAGTCATCTCAAGGCTCAAATGGAGGAGGATCCACTTCCAAGTTCATTCAAGTGGTTGTGGGCAGGTTTTTGTTCCCCAAAGGCTGTTGGACTGAGGGCCTCAGTTCCTTGCTGGCTGCTGGCCAGAGGCCTCCCTTTGTTCCTTGTCTTGTAGGTCTCTCCATAGGTCAGCTCACAACATGGCATCTGGCTTCATCAGATGGAACAAGCAAGAAGAGCCAGAGAGAAAGCAAAGTTGAAGTAACAATCTTTAGAACTTAACCTTGGAAGTGATTTCCCATCACTTCTGCTGTGGTCTGTTTGCCAACAGCAAGTCACTAGGTCCGGCCCTCACTCAAGGGGAGGGGACTACACAGGTCATGACCACCAGGAAGTAGGGATCATGGGGGCCATTTTGGAAGCTGCCAACCACAGTGTAATTGTGCAACATGACATGAAATTAAGAAATTCACATGGATTTAAGCAGCAGAGTTTGGAGATTACTAGTCTTTGCCAGTTTATTCCCAAATATCAACATCACACAGAAAATCAGAGAAATCTAGGCTAGAACTGTATATAAGAGGTAACAAGTCCACCAAAATGGTTAAAATGACTACTATTTTCTGGGATAAAAAAGCTTTACAAAATAACTTTATAAGACTCCATTGAAAAAAACTCAGAGTGAAAAAGGACATTATTCAATAAAATATCATCTTATCCTACATTGGGCAAAGGCATTTTAAGGCTAGCAAGGCTTTCATGGTGTGAGAACACAAAGAAAATTTTGATTTCCTTTGGCCTTATGCACCAAACATTGTTTTAAGCATAATTCCATTTCATTTGACCTATTAAGTCAGTGAATATATACCCACTTCTACCATATATATTGTTTATATGGAGCAAGACAATTTATAGTCCCAGACTTGCCATCGAGGATCAAAATTTTCTAATACTTGCCTATCCAGTGCCTCTTTACAAAGGAACTATTGCATCCATGTTGCCTTACTAGGTACATCACTTCCCTTGACTTCCTTTCTGGGATCTAATAACAGGCCTGGGTTCCTTCCCCTAGACATTTTTCAACTAAAACTGAGGCCATTTAATGCCTCCTTCTGGGTCTGCCTTATTTCAGAGCAGTTGTTCTCAATGGGGATGATTTTGTCCCCCCAGTCCCTTTGGCAATATTTGGAGACATTTTTGATTGTCACAACTTGGCAGGGGGTTGTTACTGGCATCTAGTGGGTCAAGGCTAGGGATTCTGCTGAACATTCTACAATGTCTCAGGACAGCCCCCCAACATCAAAGAGCTATCCAGCCCCAAATCTCATTGGTGCCAAGGTTGAGAAACTCTGAGTTAGGGTGAACGATTTCTTCTTTTCCTATTCAGGGGGATTTAGCACCTCCTGTTTAGTAGGGAAGTTAATTCAACTTCAAGTTAACCTGGGTTCTGACCTTGGTCTTACCTTGCCGAGATTCTAATGGCTGGGGTTCCTGTACTCAACACTCTACATTGGTATACTGGATATCTCACGCCTTGAACCCAGCCAGGTATCTTGCTCTTGGGTGGTTCTTGCATGGCCCAACCCTGTTGGAGATACTAACTCAGAACCTAAGCTAAGACCTCGAACCAGGATCCTGCCTCTGATTCACAGGCAGTGTGAGCCCAAGCTGATATTCTTCCTGCTCTTTCTAGCCAACCTCCTCATCATTGCCTGCTGGCTCCTGAGTATCACCTAACCCTTTCCAGCACTCATGGCCGGTCCATCTGCTGGCCCACCATTCCCAACCCAGCCCCATGCTTCTGCTGTTTGCTCACTTTCTGATGTTATGTGTCTGGGGTCTCCCAGATGTTCTATAGCCCAACTCTCTGGATATGGCTGTCCAGTTCTCTGAACTTCCCCTCATATAGTTAAGCATGGTCTGGTCCAAGCTTCTGTTCTTTCCCAGCCCAGAAGTCTAGCTTCTAAGACCTTGCTTCTCCTAGTCTGGTCCTTCCTATTGCCTGATGACCTCTTGTTCTGACCCATGAAATAAATTCAGCTATATGCTGAGTTATGACAGAATATCCAATAAAATCATAGAAGATAAATTCATAAAATGGATGATGATGGTTTTATGTGGTAAAAACAGCAACCAGGAGAGACTTTTGAATTTTTCAATTTTCCAAAGGTTTTTTGATTGGGTTTTTTGTTTTGTTTTTTGTGTATTTGTTTTTTGAGCTAGTGTAGGGGATCAGAATATGCCACCTCAAATATGCCACACTTTGGCATAGGGATTATTTTGAGTGGAAGGAAATTGAGAAATAGCAGATGCCAAAGAAAGCTCTCTGCACTCTCCCCCAATTGCTTAAAAGCAGAACATAAAATTCTATTTGTAAGGTGTCTTTCTCTCTCACACCAGGAAGAGGAGGACAATTCTTAGATTCTTAAACAGTGGGAACAACTCTAGACTTTTATCAGCCCAGAGACAGCACTGAGAGGAGTATGTATAACAAACTTGATTAAATAGTCATTATCTTCCATTAGTTTTCCCCCATATATTTACTTCCCCACAGTTTCCACCCCTAAAAGACTAAAGCCCTTTTCTTTTTGTCTTGTCACTTCTCTACAAATTTATTGTTCTTTGTTAAGATGCTATATAAGCCCCAAGTTCTTACTACCCCTTTGAGTCACTCATCACCGAGTTTCTCCCACGTATATACACTCTACTAATGTTAATAAACTCTGTTTTTCTCTTATTAATCTGTCTTTTGTCAGTTTAACTTCCAGGCCCCCAACTGCAGAACCTAGGAGAGTATAGGAAAAGGTTTTTTTTCTTTCTCCTTCAATAGACACAATTGAAAAGTTGGTTCCAGTATGTTTAGGAAGGCTTTTTAAGAGCCCATTTTGAAGCTTACTGTCTCAGTCAAAAAGAAGAGAGGAGGGTCATCAAATGCCAAGAAGAAAGAGTAGGAGAAATGATGATTAAATGTAATGTAGTGTCCTGAGTGGGATCCTGGAACAGTAAAAGGACATTAGTAGGAAAACTGGTGAAATCCACATAAAGTCTGGGGTTTGGTTCATCATAGTGCACCAATGTCAGTTTCTTCATTTTGACAAATATGCCACAGTCATGAAAGATGTTAACCGTGGGGAAATTATGTAAGGGGTTAAAAAAATAAACACAAAGGGGAAATTTGAGAAATTTTTATGCAGTGAAGCAACCTTTCAAAAAGCATAAGGAGGGCCGGCCCCGCGGCTTAGCGGTTAAGTGTGCGCACGCCACTGCTGGCGGCCCGGGTTTGGATCCCGGGCACGCACCGACGCACCACTTCTCCGGCCATGCTGAGGCCGCGTCCCACATACAGCAACTAGAAGGCTGTGCAACTATGATATACAACTATCTACTGGGGCTTTGGGGGAAAAAAATAAATAAATAAAAATTTAAAAAAAAAAGCATAAGGACATGGTTTTTGCTTTGTTTTGTTTTGTTTTTAAGAGGATGTGATTCCAAGACCACTTCTATTTCCTCTGATGGTGCTCAGGACAAGCTGCCCCAGGAAGCACCACTCTGGTATGCGGATTATTTCGAGCTGAAGACAATAAGGACTCAGAGAGCTCAGGAAAAATATTTGAGTTTCCCCTCCCAAACTGCCTAAAAAACTTAAAACCAAAAAATCTGTTTTAGGAAGGGGTTATTATCATGACTGCTATAAAAGATAATTTAGGATAGAGGTTACAATAGAAAAGGCACCAACAAGCCCATCTTATCGGGAGTTCTGTCTCTCTGGCCACATTCTTTGGATGGCCCTGCGAGGAGTTGTCAGACAATCATTTACAAGGGAAGTCTCCATTTGTAAAGGTATCTCCCTCTCTGTATTGAGAAAAAGTGGGGGTGAGCTCATTTCTAGTAACTTATCAATGTGGAAGATGAGGCCTTGGGCTGCATAATAACCTTACTCTTGTTTACTGTGCTTTAGTGGTAATCTCCTGTAACTGACTCCCCCCACCCCCAAATCCTCCTTTGTCATTGGCTGAAAATGATATTTAAGACGAAAATTTCTGCTATTGTGTTGAGAAACGCAGTGTCCCTGCTTTCTCCCATGTATACATGTTATTAAACTTGGTATTATTTTCTCCTGCTAACCTGTCTTGTTAATTATTTGGCCAGCCATAAGAACCTTAAGGGAAAGGGCAGAGGGAGATTCTCCCTCTTCCCCCGACATCTCCTCTGTCCAGATGCAATCTCTTAGGTCAAGAATGTGAGGCAAGCATTTTCCAAGAGAACCATATGGCTGGTCCCCACATTCTTCCTAGCTCAGAATGGTTTGAAACAGATGTTTCCATACAACCATTTCCAAGCAGAGAAGCTCGCACCCACCCTCGTGTATTTGTTAATTTCTTCCGCATACTTCACTTTCTATTGTAGCAGTAGTCTTCTAATCACAAGCATATGAAGTCCTGGCCTCAGTGGCCTCACGGAATTGTGCACTGTTATCAGAAAGTGATGGCCAGACCGCTAGATGAAGAAAGATGTGAATTTCACTTCATGGCATTTTCAATGTGAGTGAATCCAAGTAAGCAAGTGCCCCCTGTCCTCAAACATGATTTTTCCATTTATCCTGGATGGCCACTGCTGGAAAGTTACCACTGCAGGGGCAGGTACAGATGCGTTTGGCAAACTCATTATGGAGGAGCTGTAATGAGCTCCTCCCCCATGTGACTGCCAGATTGTCAAACAACGTGTTCAACATGATATCTACTAATTGGGACATTTTCCTGCAGCTAGGGAGAGGCCAAGTATAATTTTTCAGGGAGTAAACCTTCCAGCAAGTAAATAATTACTGAAGATTTTCCCCAAGGTGTTTTCTAAGGTAACGTGAGTAAGCATAGTTAAAGGTGTTTTGAACATATCATCTCTCTGCAGGGCAATGAGGAGAACAGTTAAGAATCTGTTACTGTTTTATGTAGCATGTGCTTGCTTTCTTCCAGGAAGACTGTGACAAGGTTGTTAAAATGGAGGATCTGATTTTCATTCAAATCATGCCTGTTTTAAAAGCATTTGCTTTACCAGTATAGGAATATTGCTAAGGAAAATGAAACAGATCCATACAGCTAATAATGTCTTTCTCACAAGAAAAAAGGACTAACCTTCTATAAATAGGTTATAAAAATCAATAAATAAACCTTAGTTCAGAATGAAGTTACTGATGATACAATTATTAGTCAGAATAACTTGAAATGATAAAGAAAAATGGTAAGAGTAACGTGGTTATTTCCTTCCTTTACAGATCAGGTGGGTCTTATGTTTGGAATAGCATTCTAATTCTTTACTTGCTTGTCTCTGTCAGGCAGACAAGCAGGCATGGGCCACGGGGCCAGACATGGAAGGGTTAACTTCCATTTTATAGCTCCATGATGTGTACATGCCCCAGGGCCTTATGGGATATAGTCTTTGTGGGATCAATAAGTTACAAGGCTGAGGTCCTTGATTTCCCGATAGAGTCCCAGAGCCCTCTCTTTGGGACTGTTTCAGCATTTGGCATCACAAGCCACAGAGATCATGAGAATGGAAACTGCCTCCGTGAGAATGCCCACAATAACTAGTTATTGGCCTTTTCAATTATATGATAGCAATGATACCGTAATCCTGGGTTTCTCAGTCTAAACGCTATTGACATTTGGGGCCAGATAATTCATTATTGTGGGGCTGTCCTATGCATTATAGGATGTTTAACAGCATCCCTGGCCTCCACCCACTAGGTAGCATTAACACCCCCCAAGTCATGACAACCAAACTGTCCCCAGACATTGCCAAATGTCCAGACATTGCTGAATGCCCCCTGGGGGTCACAACATCCCATCCCCCCTTCCCCGCCCCCATCTTTGAGAACCAGTCTTGTAGTCAACAAGGCAGAAATAGCTGACCCAGAGCAGCTAGGGAAGAGGCCAAAAAGATAAAATACAAAGAAGGGTGCTTCAGGCTTAAAGGCTTAAAAAAGTCCATATAGTCCTGTCTTTCTAATGCAAACAAGATGCTGCAAATGCAGGCAGTAGGCAAGCACCTGAGATCTCTGCATAGAGATGGCCACACACTTTGTCAGACCCCTAGGTGGCAATGGGTACCCCTGGAGAACACTGCCAGAAGTCAGCCTGTTGGTGCAAATCAGCCTACTAGGGAAGTCACACCTGGGCACAGAGTGAACAAACACAAGCGCCTCTAACTAGCCCAGCCCGGGCAGAGGAAGGTACTAGGAAGGCAGAGCTGGGCAGGCATAGGTTTCTTGAAAGTCATCTTTTTTTAAAATTACAGCAAAATTCACGTAACATAAAATTCACCATTTTAGCCACTTTAAAGTATAGAATTCATGGCTTTTAGTACATTTACAATGTTGTGCAGCCATCACCTCTAATTCCAGAGCATTTTCATCACCACGAAGAAACCATACTCATTCAGCAGCCACTCACTTTTCCCTCCTTCCCCAGTCCCAGATGTGGGAGATCAAGATTTGGCCACCCTGAAATCTATCTCTTTACCTTGGTTGTTTTCTCTAGGGACATTTGACCTCCCCCACTAACTGCCTAAAGAATTTGACATGGTAGCTCCTTCCTGGAACAGATCTATCATGATGGCTGTAAAGATAACGTAGGGTAAATGTTACAATAGGAAAGGCACCAACAAGCCCCTCTTATCAGAAGTTCTGTCTCTCTGGCCACATTCTCTGGATGACCCTGCGAAGAGTTGCCAGACAATCATTTACATTTATAAGGGAAATCTCCATTTGTAAAGGTATCTCCCTCTCTGTTTGGAGAAGAGAGGGGGATGAGCTCATTTCTAGTGACTTATCGATGTGGAAGGTGAGGCCTTGAGTTACATAATAAACCTTACTCTTGTTTACTGTGCTTTAGTGGTAATCTCCTGTAACTGACTCCCCCCAACCCCCAAAATCCTCCTTTGTCATTGGCTGAACGTGATATTTAAGATGAAAATTTCTGCTATTGTGTTGAGAAACTCAGTGTTGCTTTCTCCCATGTATACATGTTATTAAACTTGGTATTATTTTCTCCTGCTAACCTGTCTTGTTGATTATTTGGCCAGCCATAAGAACCTTAAGGGAAAGGGCAGAGGGAGATTCTCTCTCTTCCCCCTACACAGGCAACCACTCATCTACTTTCTGCCTGTCTATGGATGTACTTATTCTGGATATTTCATATAAATGGAATCATGCAATATGTGGCCTTTTGTATCTGGCTTCTTCCACTTAACATAATCTTTCCAAGGTTCATCCATGTTGTAGTACATATCAGACCCTCATTCCTTTTATTGCGGAAGAATATTCCATTGTAATGATTTACCACATTTTATTTATCCATTCATCAGTTAATGGACCTTTGGGTTGTTTCCACCTTTTGGCTATTGTGAATAGTGCTGCTATGATCATGTGTGTACAAGTTTTTGTTTGAACACCTGTTTTCAATTCTTTTGAGTGTATACCTAGGGTGAAATTGCCGGTGTTACCGCACCAGGTCTGTTTTTGCCTGCCGCCCAGAAAGACAATCACGAAGACGACGAGATTGCAGAGAGAGAGGGTTTAATCACAAGGCAACCAAGTGAGGAAAACGGGAGAACAAGTCTCAAATCCGCCTCCCAGAAAATAGGGACTGAGGGGTATTTATGGGGAAGGGGGCAAGGTGGTCTGAAATGGTTGGAGGTGAGGAGAGATGAGGTAGTTGATCTGCGCAAGCGTAGTCAGGCTTCATGCCTCTTCATAGGACACATGTTCACAGAATGGCAGCATTAGCATGCCCTGAGGGTGGAGTTCCAACCTCTTGCTGTCAAAAGGGCCCAGTTGATGGGTTGGTGGTTTGGTGGTCTCAGTCCGGCCTGAAGTGGACAAGGGGCTCAGTTCCTGAAAAAATAGCTCAAACACCCATTACCATAGTAACCCAGGCTCCAGGGAGATGTCATCTATAGGAAACTAGTGGGAGTCAGATAGCATATGGCCCAAACAGCACAGTTAACAATGAGTAAGTTTATCATGCAGATTTAAGTTCTTGCCTTCCACTCTGATAAATTTCTAGGTAAGGCCATCCCCCCTTCTTTCTGGTGCAGAGATGAAGATACCTTTACAAATGGAGATTTTCTTTACAAATGTAAATGTCTCTCATAAAGGGTAACTAGAACTAAGAATGGGTTTAGCACGACCCACCCAGGTACCCGGAGATGTCTATGTAATGGCCTTTTCTGGGGGCAGGCCTCCCATCCCAAACTCCTTTGGTCAGTTAGTGGGGGTGGGGGTCAAAATGTCATTCAGGCAGAGACGTATTTTGAGTTCGCAAATTCCAATCCCCCATAGTTACTAGCTGTTTAATCATCAATGGAAGTTTGCTCCTTTCACTGGGTTATATGGTAATTTACGAAGAATAACTAATTTTTAATTTGGAAATCTAAGGTGGTTAATTTTTTTTATGATTATTAAAAATTCCACCAGTGACCAGACTTAAAAACAACACCAGTGATAGCTTTGAAAAGGCACTAGACAAGCCTTAACATTGGGTTGCAAATGGTCTTGGGCAATCTCTGAATAGGTTTCAAGAGATCTGAAAATCTCTAGAAATGAGCTGTCAATTTTGTGTGTGTGCAAATGTAAACTTTGCGAGGGAGAAGGTTAATAGTTGTCAGTAGACTCTCAAAGGGGTCCATGACCCCCCCAAAACCTGAAAACCTCTGCATTAGCAATATCACTCAGCTGCTTTAAGCAAGAATAGTGTGGTTAAATGTATTACGATTTTATCTGTCAATTATACCTCAATAAAGCTGAAAAACAAAATAGTGTGGAAATCCTGGCTTTGATGCTTGGGAGTAGTGTGATCCTTGGCAAACATCAACACTTCTGAGCTTCCCCATCTGTAGAATGGGAGCAAAGACAATACCCACCATGCTGCGTTATCATCAACCTTAAGTGAGATCACACCTGTGGACACATCCAAGAGAGCGGGGCACGTGGTGCTCAGGGTGTGCAGACTGCCCCAGGGGATCATCAACTCATGTTCTGAATGTTTGAAAGTTCTCTCATTTATTGAATGTGTCTTGACGCCTTGTCTTCTGTAGGGAAGACCAAGCACCATAACAAACACTTTAGCTGCTAAAAATAGATATACAAAAGGAAACTGATCCTAATGTTCTTAGGAATCTCTAAATAACCCCTTGAAATATTTTATTTTTAGGAGAGAACTGATATAATTAATTTAATAAATTCAAATCCCTCTCCTAATAACTGGATTCTGTCCTCAACCCCTGGCCTTAGGTGCTTTTTTTTAAAATTTTCTTTCTTTTACCTTATTTTTTCCAGTTTACAGTTTCCGGTTCCCAGATAGCCTGAGTTAAATAAGAAGTGGCTACCCCAGGGCACCATCATCCATCCAGCTGGGCAAACCAGGAACCATGGCATTATCTGTGGAGCCACTTTCTCCCCTACCCATGCCCACCCCTCCATTGAATCCATATCACTTTCTTCCCATGGCAGCATCCTAAGAATTCTTCCACTGTCTTTCTCTCTCTCCTAAATCACTACAACAGCCTTTTAAAAGGTCCCCCCCAACATCATCCATTGCTTCTCAACACTGCTGCACAGGTGATCTTTTTATATTGCCAATCTGATTAAGCCACACTTTCTAGAAATGCTTTAATGGCACCTCTTTGTTCTCTGCATAAAAGCCAAAATGTTAGCAGAGACTACTGTATATTTTGCTATATATTTTCTGTTCTGGCATTATCTCCCATCATCATCCTCCCTCCCTTTCAGAGCTGTTTCCCATTTCTTGAACATGCCAAGCTCCCTCCTACCTCAGGACCTTTGCACATGCTGGTCCCTCTGCCTGGAACACTCTCCACCACTACTTCCTTCACCAGCTCACACCTATTGACCCTTGAGGTTCTAAATAAAACATTATGTCCTCGGAAACATTGTATCTTAACCTCCCACCCACAGATTAAGTGAACCACCCCTACTATGATTCTCACAGCACTTATCAGAATTATACACTTACAGTTATCTGATCATTGGATTACAGTTTGTCTCACTCAGTAGAATAGAAATTCCATGAGGGCAAGGACTTTGTCTTTGCTTACCATTGTATTGCCAGCACATTACCGTATATGTGCGCATGTAATTCCTGAATAAAAGAACACTAAATTCATCTGTAATGCTAAGTATGTAAAATTCTGACACTAAATTTACCTAAAGGAGAAAAAATATTATTGATAGACAACAGTGAATCTCGAAGAGTGGTCCCAAGATACCTGGGAGTCCCCAAGACCCTCTCAAGGGTTCTGTGAAGTCAAAACTATTCTCATAATATCTCAAAGAAAGCATTTGTCTTTTTCACTGTGCTGATATCTGCACCAGTGTTACAAAGGAATGGGGAGCAAAACTGTCTTCACTACTATGTACTTGCAGGAAAAACAAATGCCAGTAAAAATGATTACTTTTACCACATTTCAATCCTTGAGGACACACCTTAAATTCTGTGTGAAAAAATGAGAAGTAAGTCTAAATCATTTCTGCTGCATACCAATGTTCATAAATTGTCTCAAGGAAAAGCACTCAGTGAGAGTTTGAGGTACCAATATTTGAGTTGCCAGTTAGACTAGCTGCTGTTTTCATGCAATACCATTTTAACTTGAGAGGGCAACTGACAACCAAAGATTTTTCAGACTTGGGGATTAGGCAGACATTTTCTAAAAAGCAAACAAAATGAGCCTGTCACTTTAAGGAAAACAATTGGCAGTATTTGCTGCCAATAATAAAATTTGACTTTTGAAGTGGCACTTAAAATTTTAGAAAACTTGAATCTGCCCTCGTGGGCTTGACAGCTTCACAGTACTTAAAGACTTCTCTGAGCAGTGATATTATTAATGAGTGAGATTTTTTATATATATATTGTATAGGGAAGATCTGCAAAACTCAACAAACAAATATTTCCCTAATGACCAACATGTGATGTTACAAAATCATGCATGGGTAAAATATCCACTCAAAATGTAAGATAAACCAATAAATTTTAATGTAACAGAGTATGAAAAGTTCATTATTATGGTTTCAAATCTCATAATGTATCTTTTCTTTAAGAAACTACTACTTGTCTCAATTTGGCATAGTACCAAAGAAGAATATCCACAACTATCTGAAAAAGCTATTAATATACTCCTCCCATTTCCAACTACACATCTGTGTGAGGCTGGGTTTGCTTCATGTTTTTCAACCAAAACAATGTTTCATAATATATTGAATACAGAAGCAAATATCAGAATACAGCTCCTTCTAGGCAGACATTAAAGAGACTGCAAAAATGTATGACAATGGCATTCTTCTCAATAAATTTTGATTTTAGAAAATAGTTATTTTCATAAAAATGTGTTATGTTAACATGTAATGAGTTTATTATTGTTATTTTAAATGAATTATTAAGTATTTAAAAAATTTGCTCAGTTTTTACTTCTAATACAGTAAAACATCGATTGATAAATCCATGTAAATACAAGCTCTGTGGAGTCTTCAATGATTCTCAAGACTCTAGATGTCTCCCAAGACCCAAATGTTTGAGAACTACTGACTTACATTATAAATATTTCTGTTTTAAAATTTCAAAATTGCTGACAGTGTTATAAAGAATATGGGGTTTAATATAGAAAATATTTAAGGAACTCATACAACACAATAGCAAAAAAACAAACAATCTGATTAAAAAATGGACAGAGGACCTGAATAGACCATTTTTTCCAAAAAGGACATACAAATGGCCAACAGGTACATGGAAAGATGCTCAACATCAGTAACCATGTGGGAAATGCAAATCAAAACCACAATATCACCTCACACCTGCTGGGTTGGCTATCATCAAAAAGATAAGCGATAACAAATGTTGGCAAGGATGTGGAGAAAAGGGAACTCTTTTGCACTGTTGGGGGGAATGTAAATTGGTACAGCCGCTATGGATAACAGTATGGAGGTTCCTCAAAAAATTAAAAATAGAACTACCACTTATTTCACCCACACAATCCCTTTTTAATAAAATATATTCTTTACCCACACGCTTCTACAATTTTTCCCAAACCCATAATGTAATGGATCTTATCCTAAAGCTGTGCCTCTCCTCCCCCCTGCTAGTTTTTGGACCTATTTCTACATTTACTTAGGGGAAGACATCAGAGAACCTGAGAAGCCCAATTCCGCCACCCTGCGTGGGGTCTCCTCCAGGGAATTTGTGACAGAGTTCCTGCAAGTCTCCAGCTACTGCAGCCTCTGCACACACTCACTACCCTAGCGACTATTTTTACATAAGGATTGACTACTAAAGGAAGCCTGCTCAGTTCAGGGGCAAAGATCTGGTTTCCTGACAGTGCCGCAGAAAGACAATTGCCCCAGAACATACACCTTTTACTTTAGATAAGTAAATCTAAACGTAAACTTTACATTTTGTCTTCTGAGAACTTCCACCCGCTTCCCTACAGATGTGGTCAGGTGTTTGTATTTTGTGGTTGGTGAAGATGATGACAGAGCTGACAAAAATGCAACTTTAACATTTTTAGCTCTTAACCCTATTACTGTCTCAAATATTTTCTTAGGGAGTTTATTATACAGGGTTTTATTCTAGGTAAAATTAACATATAATGAAACACACAGATCTTCAAGGTACCATTCCACAAGTTTTGACAAATGCATACTGCACTACCTAGCCCAAACCCCTATGAAAAGGGATCATTATTTTCACTCCAGAAAGTTCTGCCTTACCCCTTCCTTCCCAGCCAAAAATACCCTCTCCCTCTTAGAGGCAATCACTGTTTGATTTTTCCATGTTGTTGAATTTTGAAGTATATCTGGGAATTAGGGAGGGAGGAGGCAAATTTCTGAGAGTCCTTATTCATTAAATGTGTTGAATTGTGGATTTATCCAAAGGGGCTCTGCCCAGTCTTGAACTGGAGGCCAAATTCTCACAAGTGGGCTTTTGACTAAGGTCTAACAGAAATCCATTTTTCCCAAAGTTGCTTCTATTTTCATGGACACAACCCTGGCACTATATCCAGGAGATGTTAGTGCTTAAGGGACAGGGAGGAAAAAATATAGCTAAGTAAAGAAATCAAGACTCAAAGTTTAAAATCCAGCTCTTTCTTGGAACTCACCATTTTTGTGTCTATGTTGTATATCAAGAGGCTGCACACTTAGGATCTAAATTTTAATCCTATCCCCAACCTGGACTGGCTCTGACCTTAGATAAACTACTTCCCATCCCTGAACTTCTTCCAGCTGTAGAGTGAATATCGTTGTATTGATTTCCACTGTAATGGGCAGCGTAAATCTCATAGCTGTACTATTTGGGATGATGGCTTGTTTACGTGTGTCCAGCCTTCTTCAGCTTCAAGGAAAGAAAAAGTGGTCCTAGTCCATGATATTTAATGAAATGAAAGCAAACTTCTTTAATCACAGTGTCAGAGGTGTCAAAGAGCAAGTTTAATGACAAAATTAGCCTTAAACTTATGGGCCACTTCATGGGGGATGAAAGCTTTTCCAGAATTTTATTCATTATCGAATAAATCCAGTTATTTTATATTTCCTGTCAGATTATTTTTCAGATGTCATTATTCAGAAATATGCAAAAAAGCAATGCTGCCTTCCCAACTCTGCTGAAGTCATTCTGTATTGTTTTGTTCATTAGAATGTTCAGGAAGGATTAATTTTTATTTGGTTCATACAATAAAATAGCTACAAATGGTAATGACTCTCAAACAGTACTTTGTTCCCAAAGAATCACACACCAGAACATTGAGGGGGCTGACTTCTGTGGTGAGAACTCAGCTGCTCCATTTGTTCTAACAGAAACCGTTCTCCCTGTGAGCAAGTCATTCTGCTTGGCAGCTCCGAGTCTCCTTTCTCTCCCTATCAGAAGCTTTGTACCCTGTGTGGCTTTTGCTTCCATCCCTTCTCTTTCCTACTCCTCGCCTGCCTGTGAGGATTCAAGTGGAACCTTAATGTGAATATCCAAAAAAAGCCATCAAAAAGTCAACTAAGCAGGGGCCAGCCTGGTGGTGTAGTGGTTAAGTTTGTGTGCTCCGCTTCGGTGGCCCGGGTTTGCAGGTTCGAATCTCAGGCACAGACTGATGCACAGCTCATCAAGCCATGCTGTGGTGGTGTCCCACATGCAAAAATGGAGGAAGATGGGCACAGATGTTAGCTCAGGGCCAATCTTCCTCAGCAAAAAGAGGAGGATTGGCAACAGATGTTAGCTCAGGGCCAATCTTCCTCATCGGAAAAAAAAAAAAGTCAAAGAAGCAAATCCTAAGGTATAAAAACCCTTTCTCTCCTCTCAGGTTGTACCTGTATCTTGGTCAACTCCAGGTTAGGAGGCAAGTGAACGCACATTTGATGCATTTGGTGCCTCCCAGTACTCTGCAAACCTGGGGGCTGGGTGGGTCTGGTGAGCGTCTGGGCCTGAAATGGAGCCTCAAACCTTCTGTGTGTGGCTTGAATTTCAGAGAGTGGGAACACTGAAGAGAGATTTAGGGGTTCAAGCTTCCAATGCCTGATCCGGGGCTCGAAGCCCCATTCCCTGAGCTTTAGTATCCTCAGCTGGAACAGGGAAATGAGGACCCAAGTACTTATAGAATTTCTCTTAGACTTTAACATGCGTAATTCTTACCTGCGGGTCTTGTGAAAAGGCAGATTCGGATACCACAGGTGAGGTGGAGCCAGAGACTGCATTTCTCACAAGCTCCTAGGGGATGCTGATGCTGCTGGTCTGCGGACCACAATTTGATGAGCACATTCTGCAGCCAGGCATGAGTGGGGTGCTTGGCTTTTAAAAATCTCTTTTAATTCTCACAAAGTCCGATGAAGTTGGTATTACTCCATGTAATATGGAGAGAAACTTGGGCTCAGGGAGGTCAGGCGAGTGCCAGATGTCACGCAGCTGGTGAGCGTCAGAGCTGAAATCTGAATTCAGGAGTATCTGGTTCCCCACTAAGTGAGGAGAATGAATTAAAGCCGTGCTTCTCAGAGTGTGGGCCCCAGTCTAGCAGCATCAGCATCACCTGGGAACATGTTGGAAATGCAAATTCTTGGGCCCCATCTCAGACCTACTCAACCAGAAAGTCTGGGGTGCCCACCTGCAATCTATAGTCTAACAGGTCACCCTTCCTGGGTGATTCTGCTGCACATTCAACTTTGAGAGCCACTGAATTAGATCATTGCTTCTCAGACTTTACTGTGCACACGATTCTCCTGGGGACCCTGTTAAAATGCAGATTCTGATTGCGCAAGCCCAGGGTATGGCATGAAATTGTGCATTTTCCACAAGCTCCCAGATGCTGCTGGTCCCAGGACCACACTTTGAACAAAGAGGAATTGGACGGTCTTTCCCTCCAGTCAGAAGACTCTATTGAGTTGTCTGTGCCTTTTCTTCTTCACATGTAGATGGTGCGGAGAGAGAAGCAGAGAGTACATTCCTGAATTTAACTGCAGAACTGGCTCAAACCAGTAAAGCTTTGAATTTAATCTAAAGATTCTAGGATAAGCACTAATACCGTAAAACACCAAAGACAAGATGGGCAGTTGCTTCAAACAGAAAATTCTATTGGGTTCATCCTGCCCTCAGAGAATGGAGATATTTCTCCTGCAAAGACCAGGTTCCCTGGGATTCACAGCCTTGTTCTGTCTTTTCTATGGGAAGTCTATCTTCTCTATGAAATAGCACCTCCAGCCAGCCCATTTACTCTAATGAAATAATCCCTGGGCCCCCAAAAACATGCAGTTTCCTTGAGTTCCAAGTTCAGGTTCATCACTCACGTCGGTACAGAGGAGTAACAGTCAAACTCGCAGTATGAGTCCCAGGTCTGCTGACGAACAGGCGGGGCTTCGTGTGACCTGGTTTGACTTGTTCTCTTCACCGCCATGTGAACTCGACATCGCCAGAATTGGTGTGATATTTTCCCCCAAGACAGGGCTTTCTCCATCACGGGGATAAGGGTGCCTTATTCTACTCACCTCAGCTGAGGCTGTGATCTTTTCCCAGCCAATATCCAAGTTTCCTTCTGAACTCGCTGTGTCTCTAAAAACTGTTTCTTTTGCAACCCCAAGCCCCAAACTCACAAAACCAGCTACATCAAATAATAAAAACCTGCTTTTACCACGACCTCCCTCTTTTGGACATTAATCCCTTCTCACCTCAAATTTTCTCTTTGCTCTTATGGCTGCCCACTGGCTGTGTCTACTGATGGTTCTGGGGGGGGTCACAGGGAAGGAGAGAAATCCTTCATTTTATATTCGAGTAGATTGTCTATGTGAAAACATGGCTAATCCAGTGTGCTAGCCTGCTGGGGTAGGCATCAGCCATGAGCAGTTAGTAGGCAACACTGTCAACAGCTGGAGAGTGAGTGTTCCATTCCTGAAGGGGTCTGAGAGGGGCTCAGAGAGCCTCTGCACCTGGAAGAGGATCTCCTCGTGTGGTATTCATCACTCATATTCGTATCTCTCCTTTGTGTCTCTTTGTTTGAACTTCTTTAGAATACCCCATGAGGCTAGGATGTATGCCTCTTGATTTTTGAGTCCATACCTAGCACAGTGTCTGGTATGGGGAAGAGCCATACATTTTTGCTGAATAAATTTTTAAAAGTTTGAAAAATATTTTATAAGCTCTCGCAATTATTGGATGCAGGCTTTATTTTCTTATTTATTTTCCCTTAGCCACCAAATCATGTTTAAGTTTGATTTCTAAGACGTAAAATTTAAAGCATTCAAAGCTTGTATGTTATTTCAAGAAATATTTTTGTTGTTGTTGTTTTATATTTTTTATTGATGTCTTAATAGTTTATAACATTGTGAAATTTTAATTGTACATTCTTGTTTGTCAGTCACCATATAAATGCCTCCCTTCACCCTTTGTGCCCACCCCTCAACCCCCTTGCCCCTGTAACCACCACACAGTTCTCTCTGTCTGTGTGTTGGTTTATATTCCACATAAGAGTGAAATCATGTGGTGTTTGTCTTTCTTTCTGGCTTATTTCACTTAACATAATACCCTCCAGGTCCATCCATGTTGTTGCAAATGGGACAATTTTGTCTTTTTTTATGGCTGAGTAGTATGCCATTGTATATATATACCACATCTTCTTTATCCAATCATCAGTCGAGGGACATTTGGGTTGCTTCCATGTCTTGGCTATAGTGAATAATGCTGCAATGAACATAGGGGTGCATAAGCCTCTTTGGATTGTTGATTTCAGGTTCGTTGGATAGATACCCAGTAGTGGGATAGCTGGATCATAGGGTATTTCTATTTTTAATTTTTTGAGGAATCTCCATACTGTTTTCCATAGAGGCTGAACCAGTTTGCAGTCCCACCAGCAGTGAATGATGGTTCCCCTCTTCTCCATATCCTCGCCAACATTTGTTGTTTTTTGTCTTGGTGATTATAGCCATTCTAATGGGTGTAAGATGATATCTTAGTGTAGTTTTGATTTGCATTTCCCTGATGATTAGTGATGTTGAACATCTCTTCATATGCCTATTGGCCATCTGTATATCTTCCTTGGGAAAGTATCTGTTCATATCCTCTGCCCATTTTTTGATCACGTTGTTTGTTTTTTTGGTGTTCAGTTGTGTGAGTTCTTTATATATTACAGAGATTAACCCCTTGTCGGATATATGATTTGCAAATATCTTCTCCTAGCTGGTGGGTTGTCTTTTCCTTTTGATCCTGGTTTCATTTGCCTTGTAGAAGCTCTTTAATCTGAAGTCCCACTTGTTTATTCTTTATTTTGTTTCCCTTGTCCGAGTAGACATGGAATCCGAAAAGATCCCTGTATGACCAATGTCAAGTAGTGTACTGTCTATATTTTCTTCCAGGAGTTTTATGGTTTCAGGTCTCACCTTCAGGTCTTTGATCCATTTTGAGTTAATTTTTGTGTATGGCAAAAGAGGATGATCTACTTTCATTCTTTTGCATGTGGGTGTCCGGTTTCCCCAGCACTATTTATTGAAGAGACTTTCCTTTCTCTATTGTATGTTCTTAGCTCCTTTGTCGAAGATTAGGTGTCTGAAGATGTGTGGTTTTATTTCTGGGCTTTCAATTTGGTTCCATTGATCTGTGTGCCTGTTTTTGTACTAGTACCATGCTGTTTTGATTATTATCACTTTGTAGTATATTTTAAAGTCAGGGATTGTGATGCCTCCAGCTTTGTTCTTTTTTCTCAGGATTGCTTTAGCTATTCGGGGTCTTTTCTTATCCCATATGAATTTTAGTATTCTTTGTTCTATTTCAAGAAATATTTTAAAACCATACCATTAATCTTGATTAATTTTTATCATTTGCTCTTCATCTAGAACAGCCCTGCCCAAGAGAACTTTTGGCTGTGACAAAAATGTTCTAATATACACTGTCCAGGGTTGGCCTCCATCCACTGTGATTTGGCATCACATTTGGGTGCTTTAATACCAAGAGCACAGTCCCTGGTTTAATAGACCAAGTAGGAACGCATAACCTGTTTAATCAGGAGCTTGGTTGATGTGACTCCTCATGAGGAAAGTCAAATGCTAGTTGTCTAGCATAGGTCATAGGGCAATTTTCTCTGACTACACCAGAAATCCATTCCAGAAATTCACTAGGTCAGTGGTTTACTCCACAGTGGACCGACTGGAAATTGCTGCAGCCCAGTTCAGTTCTCTCGGGTCTCTAGTTTGGAATAGTTCCTTAACAAGGCCCCTGAGTAGCTGGGGTTTGCTTATGGCATTTGAATTGAAGCAAAATAAATCAGATGACATTCTCTTCTCCATCCTATCTTACTTTCTGGCTCAAGGACATTTTAATTCATTTAATCTTTATTTTTATTTCCATTTCCAAAGTTCATAAATTTGATCCTAGAACTGTTTAGCTATTAAAAGAAAATCTTTCCTTCCTTTCAAGCTGCATTCTAATGAGATTGTCCAGTTGACTGGAATATTCTTTCTGTGAAAAAAAATAATAATAAGAAAAAGATGTTGCAAGCAGCAAATTATCTCCAATATTGAAAAAGCAGATTTAAAACTCCAGATGTTCGAGTTCTTTACAAATTTTTAACAATATATTCTACTCTTGGCAATAAGTACTGGATTAACATTAATATTGAAAAAACTGTTAAATTTGCATCTAAGAAATGTTCACAAAAATTCATACCAGGTCAGCAATTTACTCAACAACAGGATTTTTCTATGTTCTACTTCCATTTGTTACCATATTTCCAGTTATATAATCTTTCCCTAGAGAAAGAGGAATAATGTTGTGAAGTAAATGTGTCAGATAAATGGATGTGGGTCTTTCTCTCGACGTGAACACTTAATGCAAAATTCTTTCCAGGAGGCATCCTTGGTAGTTCCTGAATTAGGTTATCAAAAGTTTTTTTTTCTTTTAATCAGTTTTAGTGCTCTGGATTTAGCTATAACCTACAGCCTTCTTCCCATTGTCTGAACGCCAGCAATTCTGATAATGAGGCCAGTGTGTCTCATGGAAGTGCCAAACCCTAGTAGCTGCTGTAAGAAGAGTAAGAGCAACCAGTCCTCAGTCTGGAAGCCTCCGACTTGACCATATGAATTAAACAGAGCAGCACGTGACTGTCAACATTTATTCCCTGTGGAATAGAAGCAAAAATGTCACACCTCATTTGAAATCTCCCCACATTGTCTCTCAGCAATTTGGAATCTGAAGGCTAATTCTGTTTATGTCAGGGTGGGAGTGATGTAGATTATTTCCACAGATGACCACCAAGTGCAATCCCTCCCCTTTCTTTCTTTGAAAGAAAGCCTAGTTGTTTGAAATGTATTAAATCTGTTTGATGGTGAATTACTATTTCAGTCACAGAAGCTAGTTCTAAATCTCAATGTGGGAGAAGATGTATTTATGATTTTTTAAGCTCAAATAAATGTTTCATCTTGGACTGCTACATGAAACCATGAAAAAATGAACTTGGAAACATATGAAAAATGTACGCTTCATGCTTCTAGTACATTTCAAAATCAGATTTGAGTGTGATATACGATGATGGTCGCCATAGCAACAGAGCAATCCAGGGGCTGCAATTGTGCATATAAGGAAACTGACAGTGAGGGAGAGCTGCGCTGGTCAGACATACTGACTTGTTCATAGTCATCTAGTTATTTCACCTTGTATGTCAATTATCTAGATTTGGGCTCTTAAAATTGCTGATCAGGGGCTGGCCTGGTGGTGTAGTGGTTAAGTTCGTGCGCTCGGCTTCAGCGGTCCGGGGTTCGCAGGTTCCAATTCTGGGCACAGACCTATGCACTGCTCATCAAGCCATTCTGTGGCAGCGTCCCGTATACAAAACAGAGGAATATGGGCACGGATGTCAGCTCAGGGCTAATCTTCCTCAGCAAAAAGAGGAAGATTGGCAAGGGATGTTAGTTCAGGGCCGATCTTCCTCACCAAAAAAAAAAAAAATGCTGATCATTTATCTAAACTTTTGGTTCTGAGGTTTTTCTCTTGGTAATTCCCATAACATTGGAGCAGAAGAGAATAAACAAAGTGGGTATGCGTCAGGTCTCCTGGTCTCAATGGCTTAAGAAATCAGTATAATTGGTGAGATGGAGTCAAAGCAAACATTATCATTAAGGAAAGAGGGAACTCATGGAATTTTGGATTAAATAATGTGATGACAGATGATTGTTTATCTAAATGATAAGAGGATTTGGAATAAAATATCACACACATGGTCCAGCATAAGAAATATTACCCTATCTTTCAACAAAATGGCTGATGGCGTTTAGTATGTTGGCACATCACTGTGGGAACTTAGCTTATTTATTATTCTAAGTGATGAGTAGTGAAAGTATATATTCGCAACCAGCTTATGATAGACACTGAGTCAAATTAAACCACGGCACCATCATTTCCCTAAGAGGTTTTCAAGCCAACAGTTGTGAAAAGGACAGTGGTGAACTTTTTCTAGCAAAGTTTTCACTTTTCAAAACTATTAGTGAAAATGCTACCTTCCACACACGTGCAATGTTACACATTTTTGGCATTATGCAGGGGCTCTAACTTGAAGTCTGAAAAAATATCCACCTCCATAATAATAATAGCAAGCATTTATGAATGACAACTCTGTGGTAGGTTCTTTATTTAATCTTATTTGTCAATCTCATAACAACCCTGAAAGTAAATGTTATTCTCTATTTCATAAATCAAGGATAAGTGATATTAAGTAACTTTCTCAATGTCACAAATGTTTGCCTCCTTTTCTTTCATTATATGCTTGTGGAATTTGATTGTAAGCTACCTGCAGGCAGATTCTGGGTTTGTTTTTGTCACCATTATGTACCTACCATGTGATTCAGACCCTGTTTAATGGTAGGCACTCCATGGTCAGGATATAAAACCTTTCAAAATAATTTTCCAGCAATAAAGTTCTGTGATAAGCTGTGTTATTTATCTATTGCTGCATAACAAATCACTCTAAAACTTAGTGGCTCAAAGCAATAAGCACTTATTATCTCACAGTTTCTGTGGGTTAGGAATTTGGGGGCAGCTTAGCTGGGTGATTCTGGCTCAGGCTCTCCTGTGAGGTTGTAGTTAGGACATCAGCAGGGCTGCATTCATCTGAAGGCTTGACTGGGGCTGGTGGGTCTGCTTCCAAGATGGTGTGCTCACATGGCTGTTGGCAGGAGGCCTCTATTCCTTGCCACATGGGCCTCTCTGTAGGACTGCTTGAGTGTCCTCACAACAGGGCAGCTGGCTTCCCTGAGAATAAATGATCAAAGAAAGAGAGCAAGGAGGAGGCCACAATGCCTTTTATGACCTAGTCTCAGAAGTTACACACCATCCCTTTAGCCACATTCAATTTGTTAGAAGTGAGTCACTAAGTACAGCCCACACTCAAGGGGAGAGGGATTAGACTCCATCTTTTAAAGGAAGCAACACCAAAGAATTTATGGACATATTTTTAAGCTACCACATAAGCAGACTTTGAATTTCAGAAAATACTGAAGTTCTGGAAACTCAAGAACATAGAGAAACACAATCCAATTTAGTTTACCAAAAGAAGCTAAAAATATGCCCACAATCAACCTGCCTACACTAAATGTGATGAGTAATGTTAGGAAATTTTGCATCATTCAGTGACGTTGAGTCCTGGTAATATTAAAATATGTCTGAGTAATACTGAGGGGCCTATTCAATAATACTGTGTCTCTAAAATATAATTATAGTAGTGTAGCATTTTTCTAAAAAGGTCAGGCTCATAATCAGTACCATTATTCATAGAAACTCAAGAAAAAGACAAATAAAACAGAAAAATAATGTAAAGACAATCATTAATATCTATAGATATCTCTCCTGCACTTACCAGGTTTTCAGATGGACTGTGTTATTACCTACAGTTGTCGCCTCCTTGTGTTCCTAAGCTTACAGCACCCCCAGCCCTGCTGTGTATCTTTCCAATCATGAAAAGCATCTCATTTAACCTTTGAAATAATCCAAAGCCAGATGTAAGAGGAAAGGAACTGGATATTTGAAAAACTGGACAAACTAATTGTATTGTTGCCTAATGAGAAGTTGAAAAAACAAGCATAGAGGTTAAAAATTACCCCAAAACACAAAACAAAGAATTAATAGCTGGGATCAGATGCTCATATTCTGGGCCCAAACCCTAGATCTCTTTGTGTTTTTAACAATGTTTTTAAAGCTTATTGTTATTAGAGAAAAATACATGTTATTATAGAAAATTGGGAAATATAGAAAAATAGAAAAGAGAAAACAATCACCACTCAGAATCAGCCACTTTAATGATTGGTGTATTTCCTTTACATCTTTGATTCATATAGATTTTTTTTACATTGTTGAGATCACATTATTCACATATTTTTGTATATCCTGCTTTTTTCACTTACTATTAAAGCAGAGACATTTCCCCAAATTGTTGCAGTTCCTCATAGCTGTCTTTGATGGCTGCATAATGGTCCAAGGTATGGCTATTCATAAGACTTAACATCTCCCTTTTATTGGATAATTGGGGTGTGGGGACAACAGTAACAGCAGCTGAATTTATTTATTGAGCTTTTTTGTGTGTGTGCCAGGCACTGTTCTAGGTGCTTTAATTCTTCCAACTCGAGGAGGTAGAGTTTTTTGTCTTTGTTGTGTTTTGTTTTATTTTACAAATGGGAAAATCAAGTCACAAATAAAAATGATCAGTGTGGAAGACTGGATTATTGTCGTTAATTCTTCCCTCTGCCATGTGATGTAGCATTGCAATAGTGGGGACAGAGTCTGCAACCTTACTCCTTGACTTTGGGCTTAGCTAGTAGAAAGCTTGTCCATTTGACCAGAGCTTTAAAGCTTTAAGAGCCCACGTGTGGTTGGGCTTGACCTCTTAGGCTCTGGTGATTCACCATGAGAAAAATATGCCGCGAGGAGCTGCTGGTCCAAGGAGAATGAAGAAAGACGTGGAGCAGATCTAAAATGAACCTGCAGCCTGGAGCCAAGCCCTCCCAACCCCAGATGAATCCAGCCAAGCTATAGCTGACCCATAGACCTGTGCATGAAAAAACAGATGTTTGTTGCTGTAAGCTCCTGAAAATTGAGAGGTTGTTATGCAGCAATAACTAATTAACACTATCAGTTACAACACAGGTCCTTCGCCTGGAGTCCATGAATATCTATAGTAAGCAATGGATTTTGCTTTCCTTAGGCAGTCTTCATGAATATTAATTTTTGCCACCAAGCTATTCATAGGAATTGTGCAGTGATTAGAATTCAGTAACTAGTCTTCATTGTGATATTTATAAGCAACATGAATCAAACTGAAAAAGTTAATTTTGCATGGTTGAAGGCGGTAATAAAACAAATTGCTTATACCTATCATAATATATATACAAGTAAGAGAGGAAATTTTAATCTAGTTATACAAAAATTTTAAATCAAACGCAAGTGATTTGGGAAGAAGGAAATAACTTGCCTTAGGGATACCTTTTGCCTAGAGCTTACCTAGCTTCTTACTCCTAGATTAGGATTATTGATGAAGGCTGTAGAGAAGGGGTTAAGCGTGGGGCTACAACCAGTCCTAGCTGATGTTACAGCAGTACAGAAAAGACAGCCAGAAACAAGGCAAATGGAAGGTGAGGAAGAGAGACAGGAAGCAGGTGTCTATCAAGCCTCTAAGATTGACCATTAACACTAGGATTTTATCCTTTGGCTACTATAGAAATTGATTTTAATCAGATTTAGTTATCCTAATTTCCAAAGCCTTTTTCATGTTTCCATCATTTTCCGAGTCTTCTATAGTATTTCAACATGGATCTGATTTGAAACCCCACCGTTTGTGCAGCAGTAACTAAAAACACTTTGACTCCATAGAATTGAAATTATTTTTAGAATGTTGAAAATTCCCCTGGAGCAGCAGAGATAATGATGATCAGAATATTTTGAAAAGGAAGTGTTTAGTTGGCTTGTGTGTGAGAGAAACACACACACACACACACAAACACACACACACACACGGACCAGAAAGCATTCATCAAGAACCAGGAGGACATAGGTTTATTTTTTTCCCAGTATGAATCTACACAAAGAGTCTTTATTCTTGCGATGGATCTGCTAATGTCAGTGGAGTCTTTATTAAGATTTTTCGGGCCACTGATGAAAGATACAGAAATGATTAATAACTCTAGATTCATTTTATAAAGCTTTCAAAATGAGATTTAAAAAGAAAAGCTAATCTTATTCAAACTGGCAAGCTTTGTTATTTAAAATAAAGCCTTTTTAAACAACTTTCTAGTGGCTTTTTTTACACTTGCTTTGAACTCCTGTTTTCATAATAAGCAGAAACTTTATCACTGTGGTAATGCAGAAATAATTTTATTTCCTTTAAAGTCTCCTATACTCCTGGCTAAATAGTAGCTCTATTGAAGTCATCAAATAAAAATTTGTCAATTTGAAAAGTAAAATTTTTGCTTCATTGGGAAAAATAACTCTTCACTAAAAAACTGTTTCTGTTTGGGGCCAGCCCGGTGGCGTAGCGGTTAAATTCGCGTGCTCTGCTTTGGTTCCCGGGGTTCGCAGGTTCGGATCCCGGGCACGGACATACACACCACTTATCAAGCCATGCTGTGGCAGGCATCCCACATATAAAGTGGAAGAAGATGGGCACGGATGTTAGCCCAGGGCCAACCTTCCTCAGCAAAAAGAGGAGGATTGGCAACAGATGTTGCCAACAGATGCTCAGGGCTAATCTTCCTTACCAAAAAAAAAAAAAAATTGTTTCTATTTATAATAGATGACTTTGAACTATGGTTCTAGTATAGCTGTTTCAACTGGAAATGTTGGAGCAATGAGTGAAAAAAACAGATTTGTGTTAAAAAAATGCATAGGCAAAAACATAGGTGGATTCAGCAATAGAGAATAGAGAAGGTTCTAGTAGAGTACATCATCTAGTCACCCACTCTTGCTAATGAAGCTTAAGGGCCCCACGGCACACCCAGGCCTCTTCCAAGGCCATGTGTTCACATGGTTGTATGCTTTTGCAAAATTTGCAAATGTAATATATCTCAACCCACAATTAGTTAAGACTACTGTCTCTTTCTGCTATAACTTCCCGTCCTTGTATTGGGTGGCCTTGGAGATGGCCACGGCATTTTTGAAATCTGACTAATGTGGAGTTGAGTTAGGGAGAGTTTGGGCTTGGTGGCATGATTTGTATTTTATATTTAAGTTATTACTAGCCATCCTGATGCAGGAATGGCTTTCAGGAATACTTCTACCATCTACTGGGATGACTCACCTGGAATCATGACATTTAGGGCCAGAGGCGAAAAATATTAATGTGTGCTGTCACACTCAGAAGCACCAGAAGTATGGGATAGTGGAGGAGAAAGAAGGTTTGAAATACAGAACGCCAGAAGCTAGTCTGTGGAAAACCTTCCAATTATGAGATGAGTAGAATTATAACTAGAGGATTTCATTCTCAGTAACTTCAAGTCAAAATGGAAGTTCTCTCCCATCAGGAATAGACTACGATAGCTCCGTGTATACAATTATAAACTCATTATACAGTGAAATGATATATATATGTTTCCTATGACATATTTTCAAATATATGAAATATATTTCCATATGATATATACATTTCACTATACATAATATATATATCATATATATGATATATATGAATCTATATATTTATGATATATATTTGAAATCAATAGAAATTATACTGATATGGAGAAATGAATGATAATTGAAAGGTTCTTTTAGATCATAACAAAATCAATACATGAAGAGGAAGAATAAATTTTGAATAGAAATGATAGATAGGCTCTTGGATGATTTGCTAACTCAGTTAATGAAAAGATGTGAGTCATGTAAACACATTTGAGGAGAGTTAAATTTCTTGCCAATTTCACAAGAAATACTAATATTGACAATGATTAACATAAAAATCATAATATACCACTAAACAAGAATATCAATGACAAATTGTTTAATGAGTATCATCAGTTCAAAGAATGTTTAAGATTAGTCACTGTGTAAGGAAGCTTCAGATACCCTGAAATCTGAGAGCTCATACATGAAAGAAATTCGATTGGTTTTCCAAACTTAACAACAGATTCTAAAAATTTACATGACATTTTTGGCAATGAATGTCATTTCAATTTGAAAATGAATTGGGAAGCTGAAAATCATTTTCTAAATTATCAATAATTTTTTTTAAATTTAGTCAGTCATGCTAGACAGAAGAAAGACTTTCAATTCCTGTTACAGAAAACATTACAAAATCATTGTCATTTGAAGAGTTGATCAAAGAAAATGCAGGTAAAAAATGTAGGAAAAAATATTATAGAAGTGTGTCAGGGAGTTAACTAATTAAGATATGTTATTATTTTTCTAGATTTTTTTGATGCTTTGGGTATTTGCCAGCTTTTTTATATTTGTAATTTGTTGTAATCTTTTTTCTCATTCTAAATAAGTGTTTAAATTTTTTTACCTAATTTTGAATTTGTAATGTAGTGTTCTTTTTTCTTAAAAAGGGCCCTCAAAATCATGTAAGTTTCAGGCCCACAAAATCTGGATCCACTCCTGCCTGCCCAATGGGCACAAGTAGGCACAAGTGTACACACATGTTCGTGCATGGACACACACACACCCACACACACACACTAACATCACCATTGCTACTCCTCCACATTTTTGGTGACAGGTTTTGCCACCCACTGCAGATATTAGACCTCTGGGATATCACCTGACCCCAAGGGAGTTCTGGCTCACTGAGTCCTCAAAACAGGACTGGAGAACACCTAAGAAGCTATAGCCACCCTAAAGAGACCACTGTGAATAAAGCTGGACTTGGCCCAAAGGGTCTCTAGGGAAGCCTCCTTGTGTTCAATCATGGGCACCTCAGGAGTTCTGGGCTGTTTCTGGAATGTCTGGGGGAGTTAAGTTAGTTCAGCTCTCCAGGGCACCCTGGAGGATATAGACTCCCCAGTGGATCCTCTAACAAACTCCCCCTCCCCGCATCTTCTGGGCTTTTGAGGACAGCCCAAGGGCCACAACTCCCTTGAATAACTGCAGGCCCCCATCTCACGCTGGAGAATGAGTAGCTGCTCAGTCCCTGGGGAACATCAGTGGTGAGGAGCCTTCCACAGGTTCTCAGGGGATCGGTTCAGTAGTTGCTTAGTAACAAGCTGACACAAATTCCAGGTAACCCAAGGGCTGGCTCCTAAGGTTGTCTTGTATATGAAATGCAACTCAAGGTAGTGAAATAGCTCTGCAAACCCCTGCTTTTTGTAATGGACCCCACAGTACATGAGGGCCAGGAGTTACCCTAGGAAGGGGAGATGGTGACCAGGGCAGTAAACACCCATCTCAGTGGCACTGGTGACTGAGCAAAGCTGAAGGCACACAGCGGGCACACCACCAATGGACGGTGACCATATTTTGAAAGGACAAGTGATTCCCGTCTCAGCTCCCTCCCCGTCTATGCTAGCCCAGTTTCAACTCCGAGTCAGCCTTGACATAAATCTTGCCCCCTTTTTTAGTTTCCCCATGAAATCCAATCAAACATAGATGAATTACAGTTTTGCTGAAGATTGGGGGTAACAAGGAGCCATCCAATCTACGACTCACTGAATTCCTTTGAAAACATGCTGTAGGTATGTGTTTTCCTTCAAATCTCTTCTTCCAAACTCAGCTTCTCCTGACTCCAGCCCCAAGCGGCCTCAGCCCCCTTGCTCCTCCCTGTCTCTTCTCTGAGCACCAGCTCAACACTCAGGCCTGAAGGCTTCCTTCTCTCCAGTGAACTTGATACAGCTTCTTTTCAACTTCTCAATTAAGGCAGCTCTCTCCCTACAGAGGAATTCTGTTACCAGCTGCTAAAACGATAACTGTTTCTCCATATGGCTACCTGGACAACACAGGGAAGAATGCTGCTATTTCACCACAGATGTAATGATTGATGGTGTCCTGCATGGGCAACACGTGTCATTACGACTCTCTGAATGGGATTTTTACTTTCATAAATCAATGTAAAACTTAATTTTAGTATTTTCTCCATATAGGCCCATTAAAAGAAATTTGGAAAAATTCATAAAAGTTGAAAGAAAAGAAAAATGAATCAGCATCACTCCACTACTCACGTTACTCATCATTCACATTTTTATGAATTTTCTCCCAGATTTTATATCCACTGGACTAAGGTCTTTGTTTCTTTGTTTTTCAAACATAGTTTTAACCACCCTGTTGCCGACGCAAAATAACCAATGACCCTTCTACAGATAAGAGAAATAAGGTGAGTTTACTTGAGCCAGAGTGAGGATTATAACCCAGGAAGGCCTCAGAAAGCGTTCCAGAGAAGCATGGTTTACAGTCCAGTCCCATATCTTTTTAGAACAAACAACATACATTAACCACACCCAGATACATTTTCATCAAAATTTCAGAGAGATATTCAATTGCAAATTAGCAGGTCAATGTGACCGTGATGTCAGGAAGGGGACTAATACGGGTGTTAACCAATAGGGCATTACCAATAGGGTGTAGGAGGGGAAGTATGCATTCTTATCTTAAGAGGGTGTATTCTTTACTTTAATGGTTAAGCAGCCGTACAATGTATGTTTGATAGGCCATAAGTCAGGCTTTTTAGTCCAAGCCAAATCAGTTTGGAACCCAAATAGTTACCCCATATACCTCAATATGTGAAAATCTCTTGTCACTGTATATAGTCTATATACTGCTTTTTAAATGCAGATCCTGTTGAAGCCCAGGGCAGGCCACCCCAAAATATCCCACAATAGCATATTGATTATTTTGAATTAAAGTTAATTGAGAAGCAAAAAGCTCTTTCTGACCCTCTGCCTCTGTTCCCCCTGAAAGCAGGAAATCAATCTCCCATGTGAAACGTGCTGTCCCTGCATCCTTATCAACAGAGCTGGGGACTTCAGGACTGAGGAGCTTGTATAAACAAAGTTTGCTAATTTACTACCTCAAGCCCTAACTCTGCTTAAATTCCTCACTAATTATGTACCTCAAGTCTAAGTTTCCTTGTCCTGTCATTCCTCACAAATTTATTGTTTCTTTGTGTAAAAGATATATATCCTGCCTGCTTTGTTCTCTCTCCGAGCATCGTTTCTCTATGATCTCCAATATGTACGTGTTAAACTGGGATTTTTCTCCTGTTAATCTGGCCTTGTGTCAGTTTTATTATTAGTCTAGCCATAGGAACACAAGAAGGGAAGAAAGGGGATTTCCCCCGCCCCAACAATCTTAAATATTTTCCATGTTATCACAGAGACTTCACACAGATCATTTAAGTGTTTGCATGACAGACTCTCAAGTACATAGTCCATGTTGACTTACTATATTAGTTTTCTATTGCTACCGTAACAAATCACGGCAAATTTAGCAGCTTTAAACAACACAGATTTATTATCTGACAATTCTGGAGGTCAGAAGTCCAACATGGGTCTCACTGGGCTGAAACCCAGGTGTCAGCAAGGCTGCTTTCCCTCCCAGAGGCTCTCGGAAAGAATGATTCCTTGCCTTTTGCAGCTTCTAGAAGCCACCTGCATTTCTTGGCTTGTGGCCCCTTTCTCCACCTTCAAAGTCAAGAACATTGTGTCTGTCTGTGCCTTTCTTCCTCCTTTACTTTTAAGGACCCTTGTGATTACAGCAGGTCCACTCAAAATTTCTCTGTTTAGCAATCTTAATTCCATTTGCAACCTTAATCCCCCTTTGCCATTGTAGGGGAGCAGAATTTGCCACCTCAAGATGTGTCTCTTTGGTGTGAGGATTATTTTGGGCTGGTTATTTTTTTAAAAAACTGCAGACAGGGGATAAGCTCTGAAAACCAAATAGAAGTTACCCTTTGTAAGAGACATTTACATTTGTAAGGGAAATCTCCATTTGTAAAGGTGTCTCCCTCTCTGTACCAGGAAGAGGGGGATGATACTCTTATCAATACAGAAGGCAAGGACTTAAATCTGCATAATAACCTTATTTTTGTTTACTGTGCTTTTTCTGGTAATCTCTCATAACTGACTCCCCCCAGCCCCAACATCTTCCTTTGTCTTTAGCTGAAGATGGTATTTAAGGTGGTGGGTTTGGCCACTCTAGAGAGTTACTAAGCTTTCCTGGGTTTCTCCATGTATACATGTTATAAAGCTTTGTTTGATTTTCTCCTGTTATTCTGTCTCATGTCAATTTAATTCTTAGACCAGCCAGAAGGACCTAGAGGGTAAAGAATTGTCTTTCTCCCCTACGCCATGTAAGGTGACATCTTCATGGGTTCCAGGAATTAGGACACAGACATCTTTGGGTGGCCATTATTCTGCCTACCACACTTACTCATTTCTTACTGTTGGACTTTCAGGTTGTTTCTCATTTTTTACTATGCTATATAACGTTGTAATAAATGTCATTGTTTAGTTTACTTTTTCCTTATTAAGTAAACCAATCTTTTCTCGTTACAAATCTTTTTTCTTAAAGGGAGAAATTATAGAGAGTAGAGATGTTCTGAGCAGGTATACTGGATACTGCTGGCATTGAAGTAGTGTGATTTAGCAAAAATAATACTGGGATTCTAGTCCCTACCCCACCAATATTTACTAGCTGAGCAATTTTAGGCAAGTCACATAATGCATCCAAAAACTGTCCTTATCTACAAAATGGGAAAATAACACTTATCCAGACATTATCACAGAGTCAAATGAGATGATGAACTGTGGAGCCACTGTGTTATTAGCGGTCACAGTGGTGATTATCAGATTATGATAATAATCATTGTAATAATTGAAAGTAGATCAGATAGCATGCCCTTATTATTATTTCTGACATTTCTAGTGATAATACACCTGGCACCTCAAATCATTTGTCTTGTCTAGATGGAGAAGGAAAAAATCAGAAATGTAAATTTGGTAAGAATCAGGTTGAGAAAGAACACTGTTTTTTGAAATTTTAATTATTATTTCAAACACTTCACCCCTCCCTTACTCCCTGCAGCCATCCTGGCCTCCATGCAGCTCTGCCATTGCACCAGGCAGGCTTTCTCTCCATGGTCTTCACACTTGCTACTTCATCTTCCAGAAATGCTCTCCCCCCGACATGCACTTGGCTCCCTTCTCCTCCTTCAGTTCTTTGCTCAAACATCTCTGCAAACATCACCTCTGGGGACCAACCTCAATAAAATTGCACTACCAACACCACTCTTGCATTTCCTACCCTCTTCCTTTCTTTCAGTTTCTTTGTATATCACCACTAGAATGTAAGTTTCATGAGGGTGTCGGGGAAGAGGGAGAATCCCCCTCCATCCTTTCCCTTGAGGTTCTTATGGCTGGCTGAATAATTAAAAGACAGGTTAGCAGGAGAAAATAATACCAAGTTTAATAACATGTATACATGGGAGAAACCAGGGAAACTGAGTTTCTCAACATGATAGCAGAGATTCTTGTCTTAAATACTATCTTCAGCTAAAGACAAAGGAGGATGTTGGGGGTGGGTGGTGTTTGGGGATTTCAGAGGAGAAGAAGACAATTTACATGAAAAGGGACATGTAAATGTTTGTCAGACAATGCTTTGCAGGGCCACCTATAGAGAATGTGACCAGAGAGACAGAAATCACAGTAATCAAGAGTATGTAGATTTAAGTCCTTTCCTTCTGTACTGATTAAGAGTTTCCAGAGACAAGGCCACCCCCCCCCTTCCCAGCACACAGACAGAGATACCTTTACAAAGGGAGATTTCCCTTATAAATGTAAATGTTTGTTTGGCAACTCCTAGCAGTGCCACCTAGAGAATGTGGCCAGGAAGAGACAGAATTTTTGATAAGAGGGGCCTGTTGGTACCTTTCCTATTGTAACATCTATTTTACATTAGATTACAGCCATCATATGATAGTAACTCCTTCCTGGAACAGGTCTTCTATGTTAAATTCTCTAGGCAGTTAGTGGGGGAGGTCAAATGTCCATCACAGAAAACAATCAAGGTAAAGAGACATATTTCAGGGTGGTCAAATCTTGACCTCCCACAAGGGCAAGGGTTTGTCTATTTTATTTCCTGCATTGTGCCCAGTGTCTAGAAGGATGTCTAGTATATATTATGGACTTAATAATTTTGTTAAATGTTTGAACTAATTTTAATGTAGTCCAAGCATTTTATCCATTGGATCATGAAAAAGAATTTACCAAAGGACTCTTTAGTAGTGCTTTTCTCCATTAAGGCATACTCTTCGCACCATGATTTGGACAACAGGCTGGAGGGTGGGCTGGAGGCAGCGGGTGAGGGCGGAGGCAAGTGTACAAAAGAAGGTACACATTTATGAAGTCTATATTGAATAAAGAGATGTCTAAGAGGACTGTTTCCTTTACTCTGATTTTAAAAAATGAAGGATAAACAACAGCCAGGTTGTGTAGTATACAGTGGTTGGGTTTGGAGAAAGAGCCAAGAAAGGAGGTATAAATGAAGACTTTTGCAGAAAGATTAATCCAGGTGGGTGCGTCACTCAGGCTTGCAAAGTTGTCCTTGGGGCCTTTGATTCAGAGCTCTTGTCATCAAAAACCACACCTTGGTTTAATGTTCAAAAGTAGAAATAAACACAAATTGGTTAGTTTAGTGGAAATCAGTTGAGATGGAGAACTGATTGAACCTTGGTGTGCTCTTCACACATCCGTAGCAGGAAAAGCCTGTGTTAGAGATCAAGACCATGCTGAGTACATTAACTTTATTTATCCTTATGAACTTTTCATGAACTAGTTTCAATTGTCCTTTACACACAAGCAATATGGACTCACCACCGCCCCGTCCTGCTCAGACATGCTGTTATTTTACACTCGTGCATTTGTAACTCTTGTCTAATTTTATTCCCCTGCTCAGAAAAATAGAACAGCTGCTAGTCTCAACTTCCTGGCCATTCTCTCAGCCTCCCCTTCCTTCCTGTCCTTCTACTCCAGGCCTATGTTATTTCTCTTAAAGCAAGTTTTCAAAACATCAAGATAGATAAAGATCTGAGGACCATAACTCTTGTATATTCCTTAAGGACAACTGTTTTTTTGTCTTGGATCCTGTTTCCCTAACGATGAAACTGTGCCAAGAATCTATTTCAAAAGTAAAGCCAAGATATATCCCTGAGTGACTAGCGGCAGATAAACAGCTTTCAGTTTAATCCTAACAAGAATGAGCAAATGGACATCGATCCCTGGTTTAGTATTTCACTAATGTAATCCCTTTCCCAGGCAGTGATACTCTCCTGTGACTTATTTGTGTGAGTGTGTGTGTGAGTGTGTGTGTGTATAGATATATTTATTCTCCTGGGACATGAAGCTTTTAGTTCTGGTGGTCTTGAAGGACTTTTAAAGATCCATGTGAATGTTCGAGTGAAAGAAATCATATGTCTTGCTTATCTTTGGTGAAAGCACGTGTGCACTGGATGATTTTCACTTACAAAGATAATTTCCTTCAACCAAAATGGTAAGACAACTGTCAGGAAAATGTGGGGAGTATTTATTCCATTCTCTTTCAATCCAGGCCTATTTCACTGCACCCCAATAGTGCAAACCAACTCAGTAATGGCCAAACCTCAGTCCTGGGTTAAGATGAGAGTAGACATAAAAGGTCAACTTGAGTTCAATACCAGCTCAGGACATTCAATTTGGGCTTGAGTTAATCACTGGTGGGGAGACGATGACCAGTTCCAAGAGAATTCTAGAATTAAATATGAATCTGTACGTTGGGCAGTTTATGTGGAGACCAGAATATGGAACTGGAAATCAGATTCACAACTGTCCAGTTTAAAGGTTCTAGATGTGAGACTCCTTTGGTGGACAATCCATGAGACAGCTAGCTAACATTTCAGTTTGAGGATAGAATTTAAAAGACTCACAACTCCAGATATTTGGAAAATGGTTTGATTCCTCTCTGAATGATAGAACTTGCTCAAAGGGAGGATGAGTGAAAGCGAATGATTCAAAGAAATACCAAGAATTCACCAGCAAAAGGGACTTCGAGAAATGAGAGCCATAAATTACTGATGAATTACTGGCAATACTAGAAAGTTTATTTTTTGCTGACAACCAAGGAAAGAACATTTCTGAATTCAGGGCCTACATCTCTCCCTGGGTTCCTGGTATGGGGGTAAAACTGTGTGGTGGAAAAGGGGAGGTTTGGGCAATAAAGGATTCACAGGAAGTAAAAATTGTCCACCCAAATTCTGAGAGGAAGAACTGAGTTGGGCATCTTTCCAGTTAGTGTGGGCCACAGAGAGACCCAGGAATCCTGAAAGCTATGAAGAATAAGATGCAATAAAAAAGGAACGTAAAGTAGGTGAAGAATTACCCTTCTCTTCTCCAGTTAGCCTGACTCCTGCTGGCCTCTCATCAAGAAGCAGCAAATCATAGTTATTAGTGTTTTCAAGAAGATGAAAATTTTTTTCGTTAAATTCTTTTATGTTATCCAAAAATCCCTAGAAAAGAAAAATGATACATTCATGGGCTTTAAATTAAAGATTTCAGAAAGTCCATTAAAAATATTTTCAGACTCAGAACTTCCAATAACATTCCAGTTTTATCTCAGACCTACAGGGCTATAACTTTTTTTTTTTTTTTTTTTAAATTTTTTGTTTATTGCAGTAACATTGGTTTATAACATTGTAAAAATTTCAGGTGTACATCATTGTACTTCTATTTCTGCATAGATTACATCATGTTCACCACCAAAATACTAATTACAACCCATCACCACACACATGTACCCAATTATCCCTTTCACCCTCCTCCCTCCCCCCTTCCCCTCTGGTAACCACCAATCCAATCTCTGTCCCTATGTGTTTGTTTATTGTTGTTATTATCTACTACTTAATGAAGGAAATCATACGGTATTTGACCTTCTCCCTCTGACTTATTTCACTTTGCATCATGCCCTCAGCGTCCATCCATGTTGTCACAAATGGCTGGATTTCATCGTTTCTTATGGCTGAGTAGTATTCCATTGTGTATATATACCACACCTTCTTTATCCATTCGTCCCTTGATGGGCACTTAGGTTGCTTCCAAGTCTTGGCTATTGTGAATAAGGCTGCAATGAACACAGGGGTGCATGTACCTTTGCAAATTGGTGTTTTCAAGTTCTTTGGATAAATACCCAACAGTGGAATAGCTGGATCATATGGTAGTTCTATCCTTGATTTTTTGAGGAATCTCCATACTGTTTTCCATAGTGGCTGCACCAGTTTGCACTCCCACCAGCAGTGTATGAGAGTTCCCTTCTCTCCACAACCTCTCCAACACATGTTGTTTCCTGTCTTGTTAATTATAGCCATTCTGACGGGCGTGAGGTGATATCTCATTGTAGTTTTGATTTGCATTTCCCTGATAGTTAGTGATTTTGAACATCTTTTCATGTGTCTGTTGGCCATCTGTATATCTTCTTTGGAGAAATGTCTGTTCAGGTCTTTTGCCCATTTTTTAATTGGGTTGGTAGATTTTGTTGTTGAGATGCATGAGTTCTTTATATATTTTGGAGATTAAGCCCTTATCAGATGTATGGTTTGCAAATATCTTCTCCCAATTGTTAGGTTGTCTTTTCGCTTTGTTGATGGTTTCCTTTGCTGTGCAGAAGCTTTTTAGTTTGATGTAGTCCCATTTGTTTATTTTTTCTATTGTTTCTCTTGCCCGGTCAGATGTGGTGTTTGAAAAGATGTTGCTAAGACTGATGTCGAAGAGCGTACTGCCTATGTTTTCTTCTAGAACTTTCACAGTTTCAGGTCTTACATTCAAGTCTTTAATCCATTTGGAGTTAATTTTTTTGTATGGTGTAAGGTAAGAGTCTACTTTCATTTTTTGCATATGGCTATCCAGTTTTCCCAACACCATTTGTTGAAGAGACTTTCTTTTCCCCATTGTATGTTCTTGGCTCCTTTGTCAAAGATTAGCTGTCCATAGATGTGTGGGTTTATTTCTGGGCTTTCGATTCTATTCCATTGATCTGTGTGTCTGTTTTTGTGCCAGTACCATGCTGTTTTGGTTACTATAGCTTTGTAGTATATTTTGAAATCAGGGAGTGTGATACCTCCAGCTTTGTTCTTTTTCTCAGGATTCCTTTAGCTATTCGGGTCTTTTGTTGTTCCATATAAATTTTAGGATTCTTTGTTCTATTTCTGTGAAAAATGTTGTTGGAACTTTGATAGGGATTGCATTGAATCTATAGATGGCTTTAGGAAGTATGGACATCTTAACTACGTTAATTCTTCCAATCCAAGAGCACGGAATATCTTTCCATTTCTTTGTGTCTTCTTCAATTTCTTTCAGAAATGTTTTATAGTTTTCGTGTACAGATCTTTCACCTCTTTGGTTAAGTTTATTCCTAGGTATTTTATTCTCTTTGTTGCAATTGTAAATGGGATGGTATTCTTAATTTCTCTTTCTGCTACTTCGTTGTTAGTGTACAGAAATGCAACTGATTTTTGTATGTTGATTTTGTATCCTGCAACTTTACCATATTCGTTTATTACTTCTAAAAGTTTTCTGGTGGATTCTTTAGGGTTTTCTATATATAAAATCATGTCATCTGCAAATAGTGACAGTTTCACTTCTTCCTTTCCAATTTGGATCCCTTTTATTTCTTTCTCTTGCCTGATTGCTCTGGCTAGGACTTCCAATACTATGTTAAATAGGAGTGGTGACAGTGGGCATCCTTGTCTGGTTCCTGTTCTTACAGGGATAGCTTTCAGTTTTTCACCATTGAGGATGATATTAGCTGTGGGTTTCTCATATATGGTCTTTATTATGTTGAGGTACTTTCCTTCTATACCCATTTAATTCAGAGTTTTTATCATAAATGGATGCTGGATCTTGTCAAATGCTTTCTCTGCATCTATTGAGATGATCATGTGATTTTTGTTCTTCATTTTATTAATGTGGTGTATTACGTTGATTGATTTGCGAATGTTAAACCATCCCTGCATAGCTGGAATAAATCCCACTTGATCATGGTGTATAATCTTTTTAACGTATTGTTGTATGCGATTTGCTAGTATTTTGTTGAGGATTTTCGCATCGATGTTCATCAGTGATATTGGCCTGTAATTTTCTTTTTTGTGTTGTCCTTGTCTGGTTTTGGTATCAGGGTAATGTCAGCTTCAGAGAATGAGTTAGGGAGCTTCCCCCTCCTCAATTTTTGGAAGAGTTTGAGAAGGATAGGTATTAAGACTTCTTTGAATGTTTGGTAGAATTCACCAGGGAAGCCGTCTGATCCTGGACTTTTATTTTTGGGCACGGTTTTCATTACCGTTTCGGTCTCCTTACTGGTGATTGGTCTATTCAAATTCTCTACTTCTTCTTGATCCAGTTTTGGAAGGTTGTATGATTCTAAGAATTTATCCATTTCTTCCAGATTGTCGAATTGGTTGGCATATAGTTTTTCATAGTATTCTCTTATAATCTTTTGTATTTCTGAGGTGTCTGTTGTAACCTCTCCTCTTTCATTTCTGATTTTACTTATTTGTGCCTTCTCTTTTTTTCTTGGTGAGTCTAGCTAAAGGTTTGTCTATTTTGTTGATCTTTTCAAAGAACCAGCTCTTGGTTTTATTAATTTTTCTATTGTTTTTTTGTCTCTATTTCATTTATTTCTGCTCTGATTTTTATTATTTCCCTTCTTCTACTGATTTTGGGCTTTGTTTGTTCTTCTTTTTCCAGTTCCTTTAGGTGCATTGTTAGATTGTTTATTTGAGATTTTTCTTGTTTGTTGAGATAGGCCTGTATTGCTATAAACTTCCCTCTTAGAACTGCTTTTGCTGTATCCCATAAATTCTGGCATGTCGTATTTTCATTTTCATTTGTCTCCAGGTATTTTTGATTTCTTCTTTGATTTCTTCATTAACCCAGTCGTTGTTCAGTAGCATTTTGTTTAATCTCCATGTATTTGTGGCTTTTCTGATTTTCTTCCTATAGTTGATTTCTAGTTTCATACCTTTGTGGTCAGAAAAGATGCTTGGTATTATTTCAATCTTCTTAAATTTATGGAGACTTGTTTTGTGGCCTAATATGTGATCAATCCTGGAGAACGTTCCATGTGCATTTGAAAAGAACGTTTATTCTTCGGTTTTTGGATGGAATGCTCTGTATATATCTACTAGGTCCATCTGTTCTAGTGTGTCGTTTAAGGCCAATGTTTCCTTATTGATCTTCTGTTTGGATGATCTATCCGTTGGTGTAAGTGGAGTGTTAAAGCCCTCTACTATTATTGTGTTACTGTCTATTTCTCTTTTTATGTCTGTTAATAATTGCTTTATATATTTAGGTGCACCTACCTAAATATATAGGTGCATAGGTATTTACAAGTGTTATATCCTCTTGTTGGATTGTTCCCTTGATCATTATGTAATGCCCTTCTTTGTCTCTTTTTACAGTTTTTGTTTTAAAGTCTATTTTGTCTGATATGAGTATTGCTACCCCACCTTTCTTTTCATTGCCATTTGCTTGGAGTATCTTTTTCCATCCCTTCACTTTCAGTTTGTGAGTGTCTTTAGGTCTGAAGTGTGTCTCTTGTATGCAGCATATATATGGGTCTTGTTTTTTTATCCAGTCAGCCACCCTATGCCTTTTAATTGGAGCATTTAGTCCATTGACGTTTAAAGTAGCTATTGATAAGTATGTACTTACTGCCATTTTTTAACTTTTTTTTTTTTTTTCCTCAGTGTTTTAGTAGTCCTTCTCTGTTCCTTACTTCTTCTATACAGAATTGATGGTCACTTTAGTTCGACCTCTGTCTGGAAGCTGTACTCTTTATCTACCCTCCTCCCTCCTTTTATGATTTTGATATCATATCCAACCTCTTTTTTGTGCATTTGTATCCATTACGTTCTAATCGTGGAAATAGATAATTTTTCCTATTTGTGGTCTTCTCTTTCCCCTTAAATCAGTCCCTTTAACATTTCTTGTAACACTGGTTTCTTGGTGACAAACTCCTTTAATTTTTGCTTATCTGGGAAAATTTTGATCTCTCCTTCCATTTTGAACGATAACCTTGCTGGGTAGAGTATTCTTGGCTGTAAGTTTTTTCCTTTTAGCACTTTAAATATATCATGCCATTCTCTTCTAGCCTGTAAGGTTTCTGCTGAGAAGTCAGCTGATAGCCTTATGGGGTTTCCTTTGTATGTAACTTGACATTCTCTTATGCGGCTTTTAGGATTCTCTCTTTATCTTTAATTCTGGACATTTTGATTATGATGTGTCTTGGTGTGGGCCTCTTTGGGTTTATCTTGTTTGGGGCTCTCTGTGCCTCCTGTACCTGGATGTCTGTTTCCTTCCTTAGGTTAGGGAAGTTTTCATCTATTATTTCTTGAAATAGATTCTCTGCCCCCTTGTCTCGCTCTTCTCCTTCCGGGACACCTATAACACGGATGTTAGTGCACTTGATGTTGTCCCAGAGGTCCCTTAGACTGTCCTCACTCTTTTTAATTCTTTTCTCTTTTACCTGTTCACCTTGGGTAATTTCTTCTAGTCTTTCTTCCAGCTCACAGATCCGTTCTTCTGTATCCTCTACTCTGCTTTTGAGTCCCTCTAATGAGTTTTTCATTTCCAGTATTGTATTCTTCATTTCTGATTGGTTCTTTTTTATATCTTCCATTTCTTTGTTGACATTCTCACTGAGTCCATCTATTCTTCTCCCCAGATCAGTGAGCATCCTTAACACTCTTAGTTTGAACTCTCTGTCGGGTAGGTTGCTCATTTCTGTTTCACTAAGTTCCTTTTCTGGGGTTTTGTCCTGTTCCCTTACTTGGAATGTATTCTTTTGCCTCTTCATTTTGCCTCTTTCCCTGTGCTTGTGTCTCACGATTAGGTAGGTTGGCTACGTCTCCTGCTCTTGGATAGGTGACCTTATGTAAGTGATGGCTTAGGAGGCTTCCAGTGTGCTTCCCTCAGTTCTCAATGTTCCAGGGGTGACCCCTATGTGGGCTACGTGTATCTTTCTGCTGTGGCCTGTTTGCTCTCCCTGTAGGCGCCCAGGGAGGCTGAGTTATGCTCCTGGCCAGCTGTTGTAATGCTCAGCTGCTTGTAGTTGTTGTGGGCCCTTCAGTCTTTTTATCAGCTGTGGGGAGCCCCAGCACAGTTGGCTGCAAGTTCTAATACCACATTTGTGTTGCAGTATTTCTTTTAAGTGAGTAGGCCCCCACCGTGGCAGGTTGTTAGGCTCAGGGCCTTACAATTGCTGTAAGCCTCTAGCCTATTAGGTCTCTTGTCAGCTCTCTGAGGATTGCAGCTGGGTGGGGCTGGCCTCAGGCACAGGAGCACCCAATTGTTTCAGGTTTTGGAAGGTGGAGCAAACCTCCTATGTGGGTCTTTGAGAAGTACAAGTCTTCTGTGGCTGAGAAGCCCTGCCGCCCACAGGTCCACACACACAGTCAACACAGTCCTGCCCCGTGTGAGCACCCCGACCTCCCCAAGTGGACCCAGTCTCGCCACGGCGGGAGCCCCACACACTCTGCCACCGCCCCACACTCTCCACCCGCTCCTTGTGCACACCCTGCCCCGCTCAAGTCAGCTCAGTTGCCAGACTGCAGAGAATCCAGTCACCAATCTATGCAGGCCCACACGTTGCCTGAGGGCTTGTTGTTGGGTGGGGCTAGTCTCTAGGGTGGGCTGCCTGCCCTGGCTGAGCTGGATTAAATCGGTGCTCTAGCGGGTGGAGCAGACCCTGGGCTAGCAGGTCTCAGGGAGAACTCCAATGGCGTCTGTGTCAGCACGCTCACACCAGGCCACAACAATGGCCGCCGCCAATGTCCCAGTCCCTGGAGAGGTCTCACCCTCACCGAGATGCACTCAGGGCCTATTAGGTGAGTCTCTTGTCACCGAAGCACTGTGCACCTTTCTTTCTGGTGATTTTAGGATGCTTTCTGGAACGGGTGAGTTTGTGCGCGGGCCCTTTAAGAGCCAGTTTTAGTTTCTTTGTGAACCTGGTTTTCTGGGGGTGCTACCCAATGCTTTAGTAGCAGGCAAAGTCAGATATTATGCTGCTGGTCTCGATTGTGCTGGGTCCACAAAATGCCCACAGCGGGGGCGCTCCCCGGCTCAGGGCCCCGCGCCTCCAGGGAGGCTGCGTACCTGTGAGCTGCTCCCGGCGGCCGTGAAGCTGCGGCCGTTAAGCTGGCGGCTTGTGAAGGTGGCGTTTTTCCTCTCCAGAAGGGAGTCTCTGCCTCTTCTACCCCAGTTAGGATTGTCCGTTGTTGCAGGAGTTCCTCTTATCCAGTTTTCAGTTCTGTCTCAGGGGTAATTTTTCCACGAGTAGTTGTAAATTGGCTGTGTCCACGGGAGGAGGTGAGTTCAGAGTCTGCCTACGCCGCCATCTTGACTCCGCCCTCACCAGGGCTATAACTTTTATGTACAGAAAAAGTTATAGGAATTGCCTAATGATTGGCAATTTTTAAGAGACTGCACTCACTCGGCTTCTTTTACTGTAAGGAGACAGGTTGAATTTACTGTGAGGCAGTGCATGCGATGGTGCTAGAATGGAAACATTGTCAGGAGAGAAAAGTTCTGGGATGTCCCCAGCTCTGCAAAGGGACAAGCCCATCAGTGGAAGAAATTGCTAGCAAAAAGAATCCTTGTTGATCCATATGGTTGGCCCAATCCTAGGGCTTCAGACATCTTGTTGGCACAAATACCATTTGCCGCAATTAGCACGGGTGCTATTGACTGGGTTTCCTCCAGCTGGCCCTTTTGGCGCCCAAAACCAGGGGCTTCCTCCAACAGTTCAAACTCATCCAGTTTCATTCCTGGGTGGAAGGACCCTGAGACAAAGGAAGGTTTGGGTTCTTGTCATATTCCCCCCTCACTCCTACCCTATGGCCTGGCTGTCATTTGGGGAAGCTAGAAGAGGCAGACCTGGGGGCCTTGTCTCAAAATGAATTTCAAATTGTGGCCCAAAACCCACAGAGGACCTCAATAAAAATAATTTTAAAAACAAACTAAAAAAATTCTAGTGAATTCTTGCTCATATCCTGCTGCCTCTGCCCCCAGAAAGCCAGGGCTTATGTCCCATCTCTTCCTGCAGATGTCTGTCTGTCCTTCCATTTTAGATTAGTTGTTTGCCCTGTGACCTCAGCTATCTGATGGATTCAAGGAAAGTTTGAACCTGCAGTTTGTCTGGCTTGTTGATTTAGCGTGGGAGCAATGCTCTTTCTAGCCCTGTACATCTCCAAGAAGACACTGGAGGTCCCATCCATGGAACCTAACAAAATGTAATTGTTAGCTATGGGTCTCTGTCTCTAGATTGCCAAGTTCTGGAGGGCAGGAGCTCTGGCTCCTCCTCTGGATCCCCAGGTCTGGCATGGTGCCAGGCACAGAGTAGGTGGTTGGTGAAAACACCTTCACTTTCTGCTGCATTTTCATTTTAAGTAGTCCTCTCCTCCCTTGCCTTCCGGGGGCAGCAGCAGCAGCATCACCTGGGAGCTGGTTAGAAATGAACATTTTCTGGCCCAATACCATCTACTGAACCTGAAATTCTGGAGGTGGGATGGAGCAATCTGTTGTTTTTGCTGAGGAAGAGTCTCCTTGAGCTAACATCTGTTGCCAATCCTCCTCCTTTTATTTGAGGAAGATTCAACCTGAGCTAACATCTCTGCCAGTCTTCCTCTATTTTGTATGTGGGCTGCCACCACAGCATGGCTAATGAGTGGTGTAGGCCCACACCCAGGATCCAAACCCACGAACCTGGGTCACCAAAGTGGAGTCGCTGAACTTAACCACTACACCACTGGGCCCAAGCAATCTGTTTTAACAAGGCTTCCAGATGGTCTACTTGAGAGCCACCAGCCTTAGAAAAATAGGAGATCTGGCCCCTTCAGGACAATTGCTGTGGCTTTTGCTAAGCAATAAAGAAGCCGGGGGAAGTTAGGAGCCTGCCCCAAGTGAGGTTTCTGGTGGGCTACAGTCCCAATTTCTTACCCCCCACACACACGCACACCTCAGACTTTCTCGGTTGCTAGGTACTTGCCCATTTGGTTTCCCAAACCGGGAGTCAATAACCTCAATCTTCCCTCCTCCCACTTTAAGCAGAAAATCGGTGCCAAGTAAACTGCAAAAAAATGGATGGACTTTAAAAATCTAACCCAGTGGTTCACAACCTTGGCTGCAGATTGGAATCACCTGGGGTGCTCACAAAAATAATTTCAGACCAATTAAATCAGAATCTCTGGGGGTGCGGGTCTTGTTGTTGTGGTTTTTGTTTGTTTGTTTTTTTTCTTTTAAGTTCATCAGGTAATCCCACGAGCCAAAAATCTAGCAGAGAATCAACGCTCTGGCCTTGGCTTGGTAGAGAGAGTGCTCTAATTTTTTTCATAGATAAACTTAACCCCAATATTGATTTTTTGGATAAGACATGTCTCTTCTCTGAGCACTCTCCACGTCAAACCATGAGTACCCTCTCCACATGTGACAGTGAAGGCCAAGGTGGGGGGGTGTGTCAGTTCTGGGCACACAGACAAGGAGCTGCCTGCTGTCTAATGTCCAGTCCTGGGTGCACCAGGCCACGGTCTCTAACATCCCTTAGCGCAGAGGGTCCCCCAACATTTTGTCTTTGGGTCTCAAGAGCAAAGAAAATACATGCACTCTGTAACTGCTGATTACCCTGAATTCCCTGTCGTGGAGAGGTGGAGAGACGGTTCTGACAAGTAAGGCGTTTACTGGAGAATGAGTTTTCACTTTTAATAAACTTCCAGCGTTTTGCCTTGGCAAGCCAGCCAGCTTGAAGGCAGGTGAACTAGGTCATTGTTTCTGCTAAGCTTTTCAGTGCAAAAGCAGCTCTCCTGTCAAAGAGCAGATTTGCAAACCTCTGCAGAAGCTGTGACCCATTAGCAAGTCCTCCATCTCCTGCCCCCTGACAGTGCCCAGTGGCTGCCTGCAAAGAGAAATGTGTGACCAGGGTCCGGACTGATGCAGCTTGGGAGCTGAGACCTCTGAGCACTCCACCGCTCTCCTGTAACAGCCTCTGTGCTCTGCCCAGCTCCAGCTTCACCACCAAGCTCTCGTCTCCTGTCTCTATAGCTGGCAGGACTACAGCCTTATCTCCACGGCCCCATGTAGCTCCATCATCCATGCATCCTCATCTACCACCATCATCTGGTCCTATGCATCTTGGTCACCTGGTGCCCCAGCCAGACCCATCATCTGGTCCCACCACACCTCTGCAGTCTTACCGCCCATGGCCACATGTAGCTCTATCATCTGGTCCTAAAAGGCACTTTCCACCTCCACCTCCCATGGACTCTCTCACCGTGGCCTCCTCTTGGTACGTCCTCTAATAATCACATGCAGAATTAATTGCACTCATTGGTTCCAACAAGGCTTTATATGTATACCTATTCTAGAACTTTTCTCATTTTATCATAATTGTTTATAATCTCTTCCCCCTCAATAGACTATATGTTCTTTGCAATCTATTTCTTACTCTTTAAAAATATATAGATTCAGGGCCGGCCCTGTGGCTTGGTGGTTAAGTGCATGCGCTGCGATGCTGGTGGCCCGGGTTCGGATCCCGGGTGCGCATCGAGGCACCACTTCTCCGTTCATCCTGAGGCCGAGTCCCACATACAGCAACTAGAAGGATGTGCAGCTACGACACACAACTATCCACTGGGGCTTTGGGGGTAAAAAAAAAAAAAAAAAAATATATAGATTCAGAGCCTCAAGGTACCTGACAGCAGTAAATGCCTAATTAATATTTAGTGGCTTCATTTAGATACATGTTTAAATTGTCTTGGTTGATAGTTTGGATGGAGAAAAGCAGTAATATCAACCTGGAGGATGACTAAGGAGTGGCCAGGGAGCCAACAGAGGTGGAAAGAGGACACCACACCGAATGGTGTGCTTTGCAAAGGCAGAGGGATATTGAGTGAAGGTGGCAGACACTGCCCGATGGGACTAGAATGCGAGCCACAAATACAAGCCACCTATGGAATTTTAAATTTCTAGTGGCCATATTAAAAAGAAAGTAAAAAGAAACTGGTGACCTTTTTTCTTTTTTTTTTTTTGGTGAGGAAGATTAGCCCTAAGTTAACATCTGTTGCCAATCCTCCTCTTTTTGCTGAGGAAGACTGGCCCTGGGCTAACATCCGTGCCCATCTTCCTCTACTTTATATGTGGGACGCTGCCACAGCATGGCTTGATAAGCAGTGCATAGGTCCACGCCTGGGATCCGACCCTGCGAACCCTGGGCCACTGAAGCGGAGCACACAAACTTAACCACTATGCCACCGGGCCGGCCCCTGCTGACATTGACTTTAATAATACTTTTTATTTAACCCAATCTATGCAAAATATTGTCACTTCGACATATAATCAATATAAAAATTACTGAGGCATTTGATATTCTTTTATTTATTTATTTATTTTGTATGAAGTCTTTGGAATTTGATGTGGGTTTTACACTTACTGCACATCTCCATTCAGACTGGCCACATTTCAAGTGCTCAATAGCCACGTGTGTCTCGTGGCTGCCATATTGGACAGCACAGTCTAGAAGCTGAGGTAGTGCACTGGGAGGAGAAGGTCAACCCCGTCTTTCAGGCCTCAGGGCAGAGTGAGAGGAAGCCAGGTCTCCCCTGAAAGGCTTATGAGAGGAAGGGGCGTGTCACAGGAAAGACGGCCACTAAGAAGGAGTTGGTGGGGGGTGGGGGCAGGTGTGGGCCGGGGCAGGGATGCCTCAGAACTGGAAGGGGCAGAGCAGCGACACAGGTTCAACACAAAAGCAAAGAAACAAGCTGTTCTGACCCACTTGATGCTGATTTTATACCATCACTTTCATTACCCGTGTTACGGGGTCAGAACTTTCAGGTATTGCAGATAAAGGAACACACCAGCAGTTTACGAGGGGCCAGTAATCGGAGACTCATGACAGGGACAAAGGGAAAAACAGTCAAGTTCCCCCTCCCCAGTAAATATCCCCTTTACAAATCCAATTAGAAGCAGTAAGTGAAGGTCTTCTTGTGACAGAACAAGTAATTTGAGTGTCAGAAGCAGCTCGAAAGCCAGAGAAGGTAATGCAGACCCTGAAGCTTTTATGTGGAGCCAGCGTTCAGCTCTTTGAAGACGGAATTTTCTGGAAAATGCAAGAGAAAAGCCTGAGCTAATACCTGCAAAAGGAAGCAGCAGTTTTTCAGAGAGGTTTTCTCAAATAATCTATCACAAAATAACCAGAATTAAAGCCATTTAAGGAAAGCACTGTACATTTAGGTTTTTTATATTCTTCTCTGGGTTTCTTTCCTGACAAATAGCAATGGTATGTGGGAGGAGTGGGAGCCAGAGAAAGCCAGGGGAAAGCAGACTGTTTAGCCTGTCACTGGCTCAGAAAGCAGTGAGTGCCTGGTGAACACATCTCTGATCTGGGGACTGATCACAGGGGTGGGGGACCCCCTTCAGGAAACCTTCTTCAGATGAAAGGGTGGAAAGATGTTTTGTTTGGCCCTGCAGAACTATAATAGTAAAACCCATGACCTGCTTGATTCCTCAGCTCTGCTTTCTAGATTCATTAGGGGATAGATAAATTCCTAGACTAAGGCAGAACAAAATATACACAAGTTGACCATTTAGATTGTTTTTATTATTTAAGAAAATTTATCCAACAATTACAATGGCACTGCTCTAGGCCCTGGATAACCCTTTTGCGTTTCTGCTAATAACTACAAAACAGCCTTGTGAAAGAGTTACCATAATAAGGGATGACTCTGGGCTTTCTTGGCAAAGGAGACTTTTTTAAAATAAGATTTTCATTTAATTATGTTCTTACTCAGTCACCTGAATATTTCAAATCAAAACAAAATGAAAAAACTTCCATAAATATTGAGATCTAATGATTTAGATCAACACTATCAGTCTATACCTACCCAGAAGCTATTTTATTGATAAATTCAACACTTCAGAGCCAGATAAATACGAAATAGCACGTAAAATAGTGGACGACAGTGTAAACAGCAGCAGAAATGCCAATACTACAATGAAGAGACAAACTTGCCTTATCATATCTTCAAAAAATTAAATGCCTTTTAAGTTAGAAAAAGCCACTTACATACATGCCAGGTGATTAAAAGCACACAGTTCATGACAAGGAATTTTGTTAAATAAGCAGCCAGAAAACAAGCAGACCGACTGACCTAGTGGGATTAATGACTGCTTCTTAAATAAAAACATGAAAAGACCTTGCCCCTTTTTTGAGTGGGGAAAACAAAAAGACTCCTTTGTATAAAATAGCCAGTGTGAGAAATATACCCAGGGCTCCAGCTGTTCAAATGATCTTATTGCCAACAAATTTCACAAGCAAGTAGGCTCCTCCCACGGAGGCTAAACTTTCTCCTGGGTTTGATATTAGAACTCACTGGGTGTGTCTGGGCTTTTCCAGGTTGTTATGAAATAATTGCTGCTCCAACATGTGTCTTTGAGGCTGACATTAACATTTGAGTTGGTCTGCTTTATCACTCCCTTATCATTTTGGAAAAGCCAGTTACCTTTCCCCCTTTGCACTCTGGGAAATGGTGGCCTGGTCACATGGACACCCCTGCACTCTGGGGCTGCTTTCATTGCATGCCAGTTTCTGTTGTAAACCCCAAGGCCTTCCACCAGCGCTTTCCCAGGCAGGTTAGAGGCCACAAATGTTATGACATGTTCATATTCTTCTTTGAATTAACGTTGTGGAAAAGCGCATGGTTCCTAAAAGGATGTTAATAGTATAGGTTGAAAAAAAAAAACTCTGTAAGAGGGAATCTATGAATGGATTAGAACAGCTGCACTAATAAACCTGAATTTTCTTCATTCACACATCTGCCGTAATAGGCTCCTCTCTTGACTTTTCCAGACTCTTTTCAAAGTATGATTTCCAAAAAGTTAAGAACATGGCTCACTGCAAAGATTTTTTCCAATCTATTAATGACGGGACCAGTGAGACGATAAAGGAACATTAGAGGAACTGCATATTTATAGGCATTAAAGAATGTTCGAATGAGATTTCTAGGTTAGATATGAAACTTCTCAGTGTCCTACAGGGCAATAAAACTATAACCTTTGAAGTTATCTTTTCTACCTGCATCAGAAATGATTTGCATGTCTACCAGACAAAATATATATGTTAACACATAACTTCACATAGTCTAGGATCTTATTTAATAAATAGTAAATAGCAAGTCAAACAAAGGTACCTTCCTATAGCCAATTGTGTAGTCCTGGGTGGGCTTGTTACATGGTGCACTGTTATGACATTAAAAGGAGATCCTGAACTCTTCTGGCCTTATATTCTAGATTTGTGTCATTTTTTTTAAACACTTTATTTATGTTCCTTTCCTGCTTTATTTTGATTCATAGTCAAGACGGTAGGAAGACTATGTTAGCAAATAGACATCACAGCGTGGAAGTTTTCGATACACACTAGAAATGTGAAGAATTAGATACATTTTAGGGGTGAAGGTAGGTGGCGTTGGGGAAGGAGGCTGAGGCAAAACTGAACAACAAAAGTAAGTGGTTTTTAAAAAAACTCAGTATAACTCTAGGCTTAAAGTGCCCTAAAAGAAACGAATAAACTGGTTTGGAAGCAGCTTATCAACTGCATTTTTGACTTTAAATAACCTACTTTGCTAATGGGGAACGCAGACACTTTTTTCATAGAAAAGAGCCTCTTAGGTTATCCCATGTTATTTATGCAATGCTGTAAATGTTAATTTTCAGTGTGCCGGGGATCAATTGGCAGGAAATAGAACAACAGAAACCAAAGCGAAAAGTTGAGGATTGGAGCCAAGCCGTGGGTTGGGGTGGGGAGAGCTGCTGGGAAGCAAGAAGAGTGAGTCAGAGGTTGTGACCTCCTAGAAAGAAATGTGATCTTGAACAGTTAGACCTGAAGCTGAAGGAAGGTCTCCAGAAGTGGAGGAGCCCCTGGCGTGGAGACAGGGGACATGAGCAGCAGCAAGTTCGGGAAGAGGAGAGCGGTCTAGAGTTCCAGGGCAGCCTGGATATCAAGCTATGTTTTAAACACTAGTAGGAAAAGTGCCTAAAAAGCAGTGTCATCACCAAGGGGGCCAGGGTGATGGGAACAGTCCGCCCTCATCTAGGAGAAGTATTATATCACTGAAATTATTTAGAACTGCTCATGCACGGTGATAATAAAAAGCAGACAACGCTTAGTTTCATTATTGTGTGGAAGTAAATGAAGACCACCCAAAAGAGAACAAACAGAGGCTCCTTATTCAGAGCAAAGGAGTCTGCCACCATTACTTCCCTTGGCAGAGACTCAAAGGCAGGCAGAGGAGTGAGAAAGCGTCATAGTGGACAGAAAGGAAGGCTCCAGGTGTGCTCTGATTGGAGGTTGTTGACATGGGGAAGCTGGAGGGGGGATAATTAGAACTGTGGAATCTTATATGATTGGTTTGGGGAGCATAGTTGGCTTTCTCTGGTTGGTTCTGAGTTGGAAGTCAGGGCAAAAAAATAGGGAAGCTGGCAATCATTGACCAAGACGTTCTGAGCAGAGGGCTGTAGAGGTGATGGTTTGGCTGCCTAACCTGGTTCCTGCAGAGGTTGTGAGTCAGAGTCTTATGGTCATATATGGTCTTGCCATTATCCAGTCGTATATTCAGTCTCTCAATTGTTTCTAAACATTCTACTTACATCCCTTTATTGCCTGCACCCTAGCAAATGACTCTGTTGGTATGCCATGGCTATAAAGAGATCTGGCTGCAGTTGTACTGAAGTTGTACTGAATATGGATAGATGTGAAAAAGAGAAATCAGACTTACCTGGTAGCCATGGGCAGGGCACGTTAGCTATGAAGAGACTCAACTCTGAAACAACATCGACCTGGATCTTGGTGATGCATAGAATGTGCCAGGATATTCCTGGCTTGATCATATAGTCTCTTACACTCTCAACTTGTAACTCCCAGTAATTCCCAAACTTGTCTGTGCATTACTATCACAATCATGATCAATCTTATCAGAATCTTTGAGCATGGACCCTAGGTATCAGGAATTATTTTAAACTCCCCAGATGACTGCAACGTGCAGGAAGTTTGAAAATAAATGCTCCCACCTTTGCTACTCAAAGTGTGGTCCCTCAACCACTAGCAACATCTGCATTGTATGGGAGCTTATTAGAACTGCAGATTCCTGGGCTGCACCCTTCATCTACAGAATCAGAATATGCAGTTTATCAATATTCTACAAGTTATTTAATTTTATAAAGTTTTGGGTCTAATCAAGTAAATAATAAGTCAAACAAAGTTACCTACGTTAGCTGCCCCTTGGGTGGGCCTGTAGATAATGTCCTAGTGTGGCATTGAAATGGCACACTGTAATCTTTCTGTGTTCCACATTTTGGAAATTTTTTCTTAACAAAAGTAGATTTAATTGTGAACAGTTTTTAATATAACAACAACAATCGCATGGCTAATATTCACTGCTGGCTCCTTTCTAGGTACTCTACTGAGCACTTTACATCCTTTATTTCATTTTCTCCTCAATGCAGTGCTAAGGGATGGTTGGATAATTATTCTCTCCATTTTTGGATGAGAAAATTAAGGCTCGGATAAAATGAGTGGGTTCCTCAAGGTCACGTATCCAGTAAAAGGTATAGACAAAACTTGAACTTGTGGTTTCTGATTCCAAAAGCCCTTGTATCTCACAAAGAGGGTTTCTAAAATGTCTGTGTATCCATAATAGTGCCTAGAATATTACATGTGTTTGATATGTGTTTCTGGTGAATTAACTGAAAATTCAACTAATACAAGCAAAAAAGGAAGTAAATAATTTTGGAAGGTCTTTCCTTTGTGCTTCTGTAGAATTTCTCCCTCCATGAAGGAGATTCTTCTCTTTGCTCAGACTCCTCTTCTCCTCCCTTAGGTAAAGGTGCATGAAGTCACACAATGATGACATCACTCCAAGATACTGTACAAGTTAGGACCAAGTTCAGACATACATCTTCATTCTTTATCACAAAATACTGGCAGTGGAAATGTACTGGCCCTTGTCACGGGGGCTAATTTTAAAATTTCATCTATTTCATCTAGACATCTAGACAAACTTCATGGACAACAATCATTTCTCTAGATCAATTGAGGAAGTGAGTGAGCATGAACTTAAAAATTTATTTTTTACAGATGGAAGACCAGATAGGCTAAGCAAGCCCAAGGTCACGGAGCAAATCCTTAGAAAAATGCAGAAGAGACAGCCAACTTTTTCACTGAAAACTTAGAGTTTTAACTATTGGACAATCCCTCTCAAAATTGTTTTTGTCCATTTTGATGTCTCTTTTCTTAAGGAAAAATGATACCAAAAGTATAGCTGATTATAAGTGGGAGAGAGAAAATACTTCAGGGAAAAAAAAATGTCTCAAACATGTCTGGCAGTGACGGTTTTCTTGATTTAAGCAGAGAGTGATTTTTGTGTTTCCACGTGAGTGACCACATTCATCAAGATGTAATTACCAAACACCTGGCATGCCAAAAGCAAAGCCATGGCAATCCAGAGCCCATCTATGATCATGAGCTAGAGTAGAGTTGCAGTTAGTAATCAAAATGATTCTGTCTAGATGTCCTTTTCCAAAAACCGTGCACTTATAGGTCTCTTTCCGCTTAAGTAGCTTGAGTGTGTGCAGGTGTTCTGCAGCCTGAATTGCCATTGTTGTCAAATTCAATCTTATCTTCAGGAGCACCTTAGTAATGAGCCAAATGAACAATCTGATCGTTCCATTTCATGGCGCACATCGCGGGAACACCTGGGTTATGCCCCAGTAGACAGCTTAGACATTTGCCAAGGCAGGGTGATGGCGGGCTGGGTGCTGGCCTCACTTGTCCTTTATCCAGAGAATCACAGGGCTTGTCTGCATTTAGAAAAAGCCTTGGTACACAGGCATGAGCAAGAGGAAGGGAGGAGAAAGGGTGAAGAGGATAAAGAGGTGATACAACAGTATCAGAAGCTTCCCAATCCATCAGAGCCTGCGATCTCTGTCACAACTACTCAATTCCACTGATGTCTGGTGAAAGCAGCCATAGATAACACATAAGCAAATGGGTGTGGCTGGGCCCCAATAAAACTTTATTTACAAAAAGAGACAGCTGGCTGGATTTTGCCTGCAGGCTATAATTTGCCTACCACTGAACTGGAGGAATAGGTGTCCAAATCTTTACCCTGAGCCTGGACTTTAGAACTGCAGATGTCGTGATCTGAACCGAGAGCTTACCTTCTCAACACACCACAGAAGTGGGTACTTTCAAAATCTTTTTTTACAGTTAGGCAGATTTGCACAAACTGAACACATCCATGTAACTAATGTTCACATTACAAAATAAAAAAAGACCATCACCAGCCCCCTAGAAGCTCAACATTGTGTCTGTGAGTCACGGCCCTGTTGCTGTGTGTAGCTGCAGCTGATTCAATTCCATTGCTGTATATGGTGCTCCACTGTGTGGCAATGTCACTCCCATAGTTCCACGAGAAGGCACCACAGCTCTCTCGGGTTGGGGTCCCAAGCCCGAGGCTCTGCCAGGAGCCCCATCCTTTGAAATCTAGATGGAGGCAGCCATGCCCCATAGGCCCATGCACTCTGTGCACTGGCAGAAACTGCATCCTGCAGATGCCACCAAAGTTCACTGCCTTTGCCTTCCAGAGGGGTGGTCACTACGGCCTCCACTGCACTGGGGCCTGCAAGAGCTGCACCTGGGGTGGCCACGGAGCTTGGTGCCAGAATGTGGGCAGCAGACCCCGTGATGTGAGGTGGTGCCAGGCAGTGAGTGCCCAGGTCCTGGGAGCACGGGTGGCCCCTCTTTGAAATTTCTCTGCTCCCCTCCAACCCCTTGCACTCTGGGCCTGTTAAGAGAGCAGCAGCCCTATGGCCTCTGAATTGCCTTAGGGGTCATTCTTGCCTAGTCTTGGAGAACAGCTCCTAGCTTCTGTTGAGATGGCTGACACAAACTATTCTCCTTATCTAGGTCACATGGCCACATTCTTAGCATTCTCATTTTTTGCAATATGGATAAACTAAAAATTTTCCAAATCTCTAAGTTCTGCTTCCTTTTTGCTGAACAATTCTGTCTTTAAGTCATTTGTCCCTTGCATTTTATTCTAAGCAATCCAGAGGAGTCAAGCCACACCTTCAACACTGCTTAGAAATCTCTTCAGCCATGTATTCAATTTCGTCGCTTGCAAGTTCTACCTTCCACAAAACACTATAACATGAATACAATCAGCCAAGTTCTTGGCCACTTTATAACAGGATCACCTTTCCTCCACTTTCCAATAACATGCTCCTGATTTCTTTCTGAAACTTCATCAGAATGACCTCTAGCATCCATATTTCTGCCAACATCTGATTCAGGATTACTTAAGTATTCTCTAAGACGGGTTTTCTCTACAGTGCTCCTCCTTTCTTTTTGAGCTCTCATTGCTGTTAGTAGTCCATTCACAGCAATCCAGGCTTTTTCTAGCACACACCTCAAAAGTCTTCCACCCATGACCCAGTTCCAAAGCTGCTTCCACATTTTTAAGTATTTTTTACAGCAGCAACCCTACTTCTTGATACCAATTTCATTTTAATTCAGGCTGCCATAACAGAATACCATAGACTGGGTGTCTTATAAACAAAGAAATTTATTTCTCACTGTCCTAGAGGCTGGAAAGTCCAAGATCAAGTCACCAGCAGGTTGGGTGTCTGGTGAGGAGGGCTGGCTTCCTGGTTCATAGAAAGCCGTTTTCTGGCTCTGTCCTCACATGGCGGAAGGGCGAGGGAGCGCTCTGGAGTGTCTTTTAGAAGAGCACTAACCCCATTCATGAGGGCTCCACCCTCATGACCTAATTACCTCTCAAAGGCTCCACCTCCCAATACTATCATGATGGGAATTACGTTTCAACACGTGAATTTTGGGGGAACACAAATATTCAGTGTATTGCAAAATGATTATTGGCCATTTGGATATTCTTTTTTTTGTGACGTGTCTCTTCAAGTCTTTTCCCATTATTGTATTGTGTTGTTTGTTTTTTCTTACTGATTTAAGGAGGGCTTTTCTCCCTGAATTCTAGTTGTATTGCTGTGTAACGTGTTACTTAAAACTTAATATCTTAAAACAACAATAAACATTTATTACCTCACATTTTCTGTGGGTCAGGAATTTGGGAACAGTTGACGGGGCTGGTTCTGGTTCAAGATCTCTCAGGAGGTTGCAGTCTGATGTCCGCTGGAGCTGCGATCATCTAAAGACTTGACTGGGGCTGGAGGATCCACTTCCAAGATGGTGCACTCACATGGCTTGTAAGTTGGCACTGGCTGGTGGAAGGAGGCCTCAATTCCTTTCCTACATGGTCTTCTTCACAAGACTGCTTGAGCATCCTCATGGCATGGTAGTTGGCTTCCCTAAGAATGAGCAATCTAAGAGAGCAAAGTAGTAGGCACAATGCCCTTTATGTGCTAGCCTGGAAAGTTGCATACTCTCACCTCCATCATATCCCACTGATCACCCAGTCCAGCCTTTATTCAATGTGGGAGGGGACTCACTACACGTGAGCATGAATACCAGGAGAGGAGAGTCATTGGGGGCCATCTTGGAGGCTGGCTACCATGCAAGTCTTTTGTAATATCAAGTCATTTTTGGAGAAGGAAAAAAAAGGAAAGAGTGAGGAAGAGATCCTTTGGGATATGCCTTCAATCATGCTAAAATGCCTTCCCTTCTCATCTGACTGCTTAGCCATTCCTCAAGAATCAGTTGAAGTCCCCAGTGTATCAGTCTCTCTGTGGCTACATTTATGTGCTTAGACCTGCAGGGTGACATGAGACACTGCCTGCCAACTGATATGGTTTCAGGATCCCCAGAAGTTGCTGGTCTCCTTCAATATTCCATTCCACTAACTAAGTCATGTGTGAAATCCTGCCTTAGTGCTTTTTTAATTAAGATTTTAATCCTCTCTTGAAGCAAGCATCCTTGGGAGGGTGTAATGTTATGATTGCTATGAGTCATTTAGCCCTCAGTTATTAAAGGGTCATCCAAGAGTCGGTTTTCAGGGAGAGGCACCAGGCACCTGAGCTGATAAGGAGATGAGGAGTTTCTCTGCTAGATAAGGGGAACTTGGCAACAAAGCTGGGACTAGGGAGAGGCAAGAGAGGTGCCTCAGGAGGAAAATTTAAGGAAGAACTGGCTCTGAGTCATGCTAGTACAGGGTCTGCACCTGAGAGTGAGTGCCTCCTTAAATTTAGTGCCCCGGGTGCCTTACTTGCCTCATCCTAGTCCTGACCCTGGCTGGAAGCTCCAAGTGGCACACAGTGCTGTGTCCATTTTACCTAGGCCTGGCCCATGTACATGCAATAATGTTAACAATCCCAGCAATAACAACTTGAGGTTAAATGACATGCTATTGCCATCTTTTAACCAATTTCACATAGTTCGACTTAATATCATTTACTGATCGTCAGGTACTTTGCTCACATAGTTATTAACCCTTACAACAACCTCTGTAAAAGAGGCATCATTCCTATTCTACAGCTAAGGAAAGTGAGGCTCATCAAAGCTACAAAACTCGCCCAAGTTCATACAACTGGTAAGAGGCAGTGCCAGAATTCCAAAGCAGGTTAGCCTAGGTCACAGCCTTAGCTCGTTCTCTCTGACCATGCTGGATATTTCTGCAAGAAGATAGAAGTTGACAGCTATGGGTGTGGTGTAACTGAGGCCATCTGAGCAGAGGTTTATTATGTTAGCAGTGATCTGCAGTGACCCATGTTATGCAAACACGTTAGTGCCATCTCTTAAGTGAAGCATAGACACTTGTTTTTGCAGAAGATGGCATGGGCAGAGGGAGCTAATAAAAAAGTCCTCATGAATGACTAACTGCAGTTGAGAGAGATCTTACAGGTGGGGCAGGGTAGATCTATATCTACAGAGAGCTGCAAAATCTTTCACGAGAAAGTTCTGTTTTAAGGCCAGTGAGGCAGTCTGGTCTTTATCTATTTTATGGGAAAAGGAAGGATGATTTTTATTTTTATTTTTTTTGTAGATGAGAAAGTGCTTTTATTGATTAACGTGGCCATTGTGATATTCTGTGTCGAGCCCTGAGAGTCACTACAAGTTTTAGCCTGCAAGAAAAAGAAATATGCCATTTTTCAGTGGAATCATTATTCTTTGCTTTTTAGAATGAACCATAGGAAAGTGTAGGTAAAATTGCCAAATCTTGGCAATTTTATATGGTACAACCTAATACATATTCAAGAGCAAGGCTGGCAAACTTTTTTTGCAAAAGGCCAGATAGTAAATATTTTAGGCTTTGCCAGCCATAAGGTCTCTGTCCCACTACTCAACTCTGCCATTGTAGCATGAAAGCAGCCATAGAAAATATGTAAATGAATGGATGTGGCTGTGTTCTAATAAAACTTTATTTATAAAAATGGACGGGGGCCTGGCATTGACATGCAGGCCATAGTTTGCCAATCCTTCATCTGGAGGCAGCATTCAAGTGTAATCTAGTATCTTTCTTTGCTCTTTAGTATTTTGAATTTGTGGTTTTGTTGTTGTTCATTGTTTTTGTTTTTGTTTTTTCAGAATTCTTTTAATGTTAAAATGATGAAGATTAAAAAAATCCTAGATGGTGCAAAACTTCCCTGAAGGGCAGAGAAATGGTTTGGCCATAATGCACACACTTTAAGAGACCAGCTGTTTTCAATCTCCATCGATAGAAGGAAGAGTCATCCGGTCTCACAACAAATTCCAAGCTTCGGTTTGGTATCTCAAAAATAGAACTTGTTACTGGAACATCTCTATCGTTAAGCATTTGGAGGGGATGGTAAATAAATATCACAGGCCAAATATGTCATGTGTCCAATGCTGTTATTAGGTAATACATGAGAACATTTGATTTCTGTATCTAAGTATTTAATCACGTGTGTGCAAATAAGAACACTGCGTATGGGAATGAATGCTGAAAGAATAAATAAATGAATGAATAATATGGCTTTATCTGAATGTACTAGAGGGTCCCAGCGTGTATATATTGATTCACACTGGCATTATGATCACCGTCACAGGCTTGGATTCCAGGTCTGGTTCCCCTATTGAACTTTGAGCAAATTGTTTGGCCTATCTCCTCACTCCTTCCCCATCTATAAAATAAAGAGGTTGGATGAGATCAGAGGGTTGCAAACTCAGATGCCTCCAGGGGCCAGACTGAAAATATAAGGAGGTAAGTGCAGTGTAAAACAACAGATGTTAAGTTGATTGTACTATAATCTACTTGCTTTTGCAGCCTTTTTTTTAAAGACTATTTTTTAGAGCAGTTTTAGGTTCACAGCAAAATTGAGGGGAAAGTACAAAGATTTCCGATATATCCCCTGCCCCCACACATGCATAGCCTCTCTCATTATTAACACCCCCTACCAGAGTGGACATTTGTTACAATTGATGATCCTGCATTGACATATCATAATCATCCAAAGTCCATAGTTTACATTACAACATTCCTGTTCACTCTTGGTGTTGTACATTCTATGGGTTTGGACAAATGTTTAATGACATGTATCCACCATTACGGTATCATACAGAGTACTTTCACTGCCCTAAAAGTCCTCTATGTTCCACTTATGCATCCCTTCCTTCTCCCCAACTCCTGGCAACCACTGATCTTTTTACTATCTCCATAGTTTTGCCTTTTTCAGAATGTCATATAGTTGGAATCATACAGTACGTAGACTTTTCAGACTGGCTTCTTTCACTTGGTAGTATGCACTTAAGGTTCCTCCATTTCTTTTCATGGCTTGATAGCTCATATCTTTTTAGAGCTGAATAATATTCCATTGTCTGGATGTACCACAGTTTATTTATCCTTTCACCTACTGAAGGACATCTTGGTTGATTCCAAGTTTTGGCAATTGTGAACAAAGCTGTTATAAAAATCTGTGTGCAAGTTTTTGTGTGGACTTAAGTTTTCAACTCCTTTGGGAAAATTCCAAGCTGTGTGATTGCTGGGTCATATGGTAAGAGTATGCTTCGTTTTGTAAGAAACTGTCAAACTGTCTTCCAAAGTGGTTTTACCATTTTGCATTCCCACCAGCAATGAATGAGAGTTTCTGTCGCTCTAGGTCTTCGCCAGCCAATGGTGGTGTCAGTGTTTGAGATTTTGGCCATTCTATTAGGTGTGTAGTGGTATCTCACTGTTGTTTTAATTGCATTTCCCTGATGACATATGATGTGGATCCTCTTTTCACTGATGCTACCTTTTAGAAAAAGGTAGAAGATCAACAAAACTACTTGCAAAGTTCATCTTTGGCCCATGGGTTGACCTTGTGGACTAAAGTAGTGTTTCTGCATCTCAGCACTATTGACATTTTATGCCAGATAATTTTTTGTCTAGGGAGCTGTCCTGTGCATTATAAGATGTTTAGCAGCATCCCTGGCTTCTACCCACTAGATGCCAGAAGTACCTATCCCCAGTCCCCAAGGAGTGGCAATAAAAAAATGTCTCCAGATACCTACAAGTGCCAAGCGCCAGATACATTGCCAACTGTCCCCTAGGGGGCAAAATTGCCCCTAGGTGAAAACCACTGAGGTTTTGAGGTTACTATAGAAACATGGGTTTTGAGGCACGAACTATATCAGTGCTATTCAAAGTGTGGTCCATGGACCAACAGCATGAGCATTAGTCGGGAGCTTGTTAGAAATACAAGTTCATGGGCCTCATTCCATACTTACTGACTCAGATTCTTTGGGATTGGGGCCCAGGAATCAGTGTTTTAGCAAGCCCTCAGGGTGACTCTGATGCTCACAGAAGTCTTAGCAGCACTGGAATTGATTCCTAGGGGAACACTTCAGCCTTCTGCTCTCCTGAATGGAGATGATGATAAATGAGAGTGAGCAGGATTCTAACTGGTAGGGCAGAGAGCAAAATGCTGGAGGAAGATAAATAGATGAAGTACACTTTGTCTTTCATCAATGAGAGGGAGAAGAAGGGAGAAGAGGCCTAGATTTTAATGGCATTTGATGAATGGTCTTTAAGGATTTAAAATAACATGGATTTCCTGCGATGAACTTTATCAGCTGTCTACCTGTATATAGTATCCAGCCTGTCTTAGCACATTTGGACTGTATGTCTGTGATGAGTAGATGCCAATCACAGTGGCTGCTTGCTCCAAAATAATCACTGCACTGACTGTGACTCTTCTACCTCCTCTGCTTCGGGTGACAGAAACTCGCTTTCTCTTCACCGCCTACCCACTCTCTCCAGTAGGATATACGTCCACCTCCCCTCCCTCACCCAGGAGTGATCACGTGACCTGAGCCACACCTATCAGAATCCTCCTGTGATTTTTCAAACAAGATCTAGTAAACTGGCTTGAGAGAACGACTCCCATGAATAGAGAGCAGCAGAGGTGGAAACAGGGAAAGCTGATGGTGTTTGAGCTGGTTCCAGTTGCTTCTACATCCTTCCTGTGGTTTGAGTGTGTGTGCTAATAAATCCCTCCTCTTTTTGGCTTAGGTCATTTGAGTCAGCTTTCTGTCACTTGCAACAACAATGTCCCGACTAATACACAGCTCAGCAACAGTAATCTGGCAAATATGATTGCCTAGCACCTACTAAGAACGATAACCCTGGATTTAGGATTGTAAAATACATAGTAGAATAATCCTAATCCATTAATTTTTCTTTTGATTGACACTCTCATGAATATTTATCATAGGGGCACAATGCTAAAAGAGAGAGACTTTCAAATATTATTGTTTTAATTTAATTATGATTTGATTATGAAAAAGGTTTTCCCCCTCTTCCCATCTCCACATTGACTTAGAAAAAAATAATTTCCATATTGTTTAGATCTTTTTTGTTTAAAGAACTAGACCCCACCAAATAACCTGGAATAGGAGAGTGGGGGATGCTGGGGTGTGTGTCTGTGTGCGCGGATGTAATAGATATTCACTGAAGGAAATCTGACAAACCCAGAAAGTAAAAGGAATAAAATTAAACTGTTCATAATCCTACTAATCAAAGATAAGCATGATTAACATGTTTTGTTTCTTCAATTTTTTTTCTTCCACATAGAAGTTTTAAAGTCCTATGTACTGCAGCTCCGGAAATCATAAAATGCACCAGGATGTACCTATTAGGCATGTAGAGTTGTGCTCAGCTCTTTACAAAATAACCTAACTGAACCTGTTCTGTGACCTCTAGATGCTTACAGTCTAAACCAGGGGTTGGCAAACTTTTTCTGTAAAAAGCCAGGTAGTGACTATTTTAGGCTTTGAGGGTCATACCATCCTGTTGCAGCTACTCAACTCTTGCTACTGAAGTGGGAAAGAAGCCATAGACAACATATAAATAAATGGGCATAGCTGTGTGCCTATAAAACTTTATTTACAAAAGCAGGCACGCAGGCTGAGTTGCCGACCCCTAATCTAAACAAAACCAGCAAGTCAGCATTTTAATGCCAACCAGTAAAAGAAGTCTCCTACGTTAAGCCCCCACCATTTCGCTTGGTAGACTGAAGAGGACTACGGTATTATCCTACAGAGACACCATGAAAGGAGAAGAGGAACAAATGTTATTGGAATCAAATCTACATCCTCAAGTGTTCTCACATCCACAGGAACACACATATGTGCTAGGAATTGATTCCAGGACAATAAGCCAAAGAGGACTGTCTTAATGCTCAGATTCATGGCTAGAACTAGAACTTTACTTGTATATCTGCTAGCAAAGCCAGTGGAAGCTGGATTGGTACTTATCTATGATACAAAGGCTCACTTTACTAATATATATTTCTTTCTGTAAAAGCTAAGAAAGTAGAACATCACTGACGCCTGATGTGGCTGAAACTCCTTGAAGTGACCTTGATCACTGAGTGGTCCTCAGTTTCCCCTGTTCTAGGATGGTGAAGGCACATGGGAACTGCTCTGCACTGGATCAATTCTGGAACTCCGTGGACATTTGGATTTTCCTCTGAAACAGGTCAGGAGAAGAGTGCTCTGAGCCTCTCCTGTGCTCATTGCTGGAGAACTGCTGGCTTCCCAGCAAGCATGGGGGCAGGGGCAGGTTGTCACTGCATCTTCTTTCGAAGGGAAGAGATGATTCCCGCATGACCCAACTTGATGGCGAGCCTTCCTTTCCCCTGACAGAGCTGACTCATGGGATGTATTGTAGCCAAAACACCCTAAGAGCTAGCTCAAAAAGAGAAGGTCGTGGTAATTACTCCCCAGGGGTGGCAGTAACTTGCCTGAAAATTTAGTCTGGCGGACCTGAGGGCACACTCTAGGATAAAAGCTGAAAGAAGGCTAAAAGATGAGGCTTCTGGGAAGGACACCCAGGAGGAGGTCTAGAATGAGAGCCAGATATAGAGAAACTAGAACAGAGCTTGGAACTTACAAATGGGAGGTTAAGGGAAACCAAGCTAGGCCTGGAGCTTAGAAGATCAGGACTTAGGGGTTGAGAATGAGCAGGAAAAATCCAAATTGTCTATGAGTTTGTCCTCTGAAGCCTAACCCAGCAGAGGTTAGGCTTCAAACAAACGCCCCCAAGGTGGAGGCAGCAGCCTGGTTCTCGAAACTTCGATATGCATAAGAATCCTTTGAGGAGGTCAAAACGCAGATTATTGTGCCTTGCCTTCGGGAATTCAGACTCAGTGAAACCTAAAGTGTGGCTTGGGACTTACATTCTAAAAAACATTCCAGGTGATTCTGATGCACTGGTCCTTGAACCATACTTTTTAGAAGACTGAACACAAAGAGATAAAATTATGTCTTCCCTGCTATCATGCCTATAACTGCCACAGTGGTGGCTAGGCCACCAACCTCGATCTTTTCATTTGTTTAGTATTTTTAATCTTAAAAGCACCTCTGTACTTATTGTTTGCTATAATTTTCCTTCCAACAACGTTCTGAGGTAGGAATCGTTATAATCACTTTCACATGTAGTACTAAGTGGCCGAGCTCACTGCACCGAGCTATAGACCCAGATCTTCTCAGTGTCAGTGATTTTGCCCCATTACATCAGATGTTGTGCAAAAAATGAAAATTTATAGAATCTAGAAATCCGACCCAAGTCTCTTGGGTCTTTGAGGACCAGAAAGACTCAGGACTAGATCAGACTCCTCTCTGTCTTACATATAGAAGGTATGCAACATGATGGGACAGTAGCCCAGCCCCAGGCAGAGATGAAATCTTTAAAGGTAGAGTCAGTGTGGTTTGGGGAGGGAGTAAAAAGGATAGAGGCATTACTGAAAAGACCAGTGTTCACACAGCTGCTGGTCCAGCTCATAGAGTCTAGGGTCAGAAAAAGCAGAGTTGGCAAAATTTACACCAATAGAGAAGATCCAAGAAGGACCTGCAGCCAGTCGAGGGGAGCTTCAAGCAACCTGATGAGATGTGATTTTCCTGCCACTCTCCATCAGCTAGGCCTGGATCCTTCAGGTCCAAGTAGGAGGCTTGAGGGTCAGCAGAGGAAACTGGATCCTCATCTTCTGGGTAGACTCAGGGTAGGATCAGCCATCTCCAATGGGCCTGTTTGGTTTGGCCTCAGAATTGAAGGAAAGGATTGACCTCAATTTTAGAAATAGCCCCTCCCTCGTGGTTGCCATCCAGGGACAAGGCAGAGGTCCTGGCAAGTAAGATTCCCATAGCCACACATCTTAGAGAAACTTCAGCCTAACACCTTGTTACTCAAAATGTGGTCCATGAGCCAGCAGAATCAGCGTCACCTGAGAGCTTGTTAGAAATGCAGAGTCTCAGGCCCCTCCCCGGACCTAGTCCATCAGAATCTGCATTTAACAAGACCCCCCCAGATGATCTGTATGCACATTAAAGTTGAGACTCTAAAGCAGACACTCTGGTCCCTAATATACGTTCAAAATAATACATTGGGTAGAACCTGTTGGGAGTAGATCCAACATTAGGAGCAAGAGATAAATTTCCATAAATTTTAACTGCTTTCCTGGTCATCTCAGGCTATTTACTTTACTAGAAAATAAAGATGTATAACAGACTTAGAAAAAAAAAAACTAAAAGCTATTTAATTCTAATAAATATTCTTTATTAGTTTATACCCCCACTTTCTTCCAAAATGATTTAAAATGGCTTAAAAAATATAAATAGCTATAGCAGATTTTATTTTCCAAAAAAGAGCTACAGCAATATTTCTCATTCCTTCTAGAATGTTGCCATTCCCTTATTAAAAGATGGAATCTATTTCCTTTCCCTGGGAAGGACTATGCGACCAACCTTAGGAAGGAATGTGTCAGAAGTGATGCTGCCTGACTTCCAAGCCTAGGTCGTAAAAGGCAACATAGCTTTTGCCAAGCTCATTCTATCTTGGGATGCTCACTCTTGGTACTCAGCCTCCATGTTGACCATATGGAGGGGCGACATGTAGGTGTTCCAGCCATAGTCCCAGCTGTTTTTGTCTTCCCATCTAACAGCCAGCACTAACTTCCACACATATGAGTGAGCAAACCCTTGGATGATTCCAGCCCCCAGGCTTTGAGCAGCCCCAGCTGATGCCAAGGGGAACAGACACCAGCTGTCCTGTCAAGGCCTGCCCAAAGCGCATATCTGTGAGCAAAACAAATGTGGCTATTGTTTTAAGCCACTAAGTTTTGGGATGGTTTGGTACACAGCACTAGATAATTGAAACACTACTATAAACTCACACCAAGTTATGAGAATTAGGTGAAAGGAAAATAACATTAGAAAAATAACAAGCCAAGAATGAGAAGAGTTTGGAGGGAACCAAAGCTTTATTAGGTTCTGAAATATGTGTTTTGTTATTGTTTTGCTAAGCTTTCTGGCAAAAAGGAATATAGTTTAAGGCTTCTCAAACCTTACTGTGCACGTGAATCACCTGGGAGTCTTGTTAAAATCTAGATGCTGATTCAACAGGTCTGGGGTGGAGCTCAGAATTCTCTATGCCCTACAAACTCCCGGCGACGTCAAAACTGCTTTTGCCGGGACCACACTTTTAAAAGTAAGTATGTAAGGCATCTTTGACAACTTTTCTGCAACACATAAAAGTGAATTTCATAAGGCTGTTTCTTAGAAGCTTCCTTCATTGTGGAATAAATGCATAAGGCAGAAGGAAATTCACTAAGTGATCTATGCAGGGTCCAAGCAATGAAAGTCAAGTACAAAGCCTGCTAATGGATTGGCTTGGTCCAAGGGCAAATTTTAGAACATCTGAGGATGGACTTCATTTCTTTTAAACAATCCTCCAACAATATTATTTCCTGTAAATGTGCTTTTGATAAGATTTGCAAAGCAGATTATTCAAGGTTAATAACCCAGATGTGAACACAGCACCAGGCATTTTCTATCGCCAATTAAGGGACAATCCATATGTTTCAACCATCAAAAAGAGGGTAAAGTTAAGGTCATCTTAGGAAATTTAAAATGCCAACTCAAGACAGGTGTTTGGATGAATGTCCACACAGCCATCATGTGGGGAAGACAAATCAAGAACATGTCCATGGAAAGGATCGATAACTCCCCAAGCAAACAGTTCTGGACTGTTCTAACCTACAGATAAATGGATGGCCAAAACCTCAAATATGGGCCACATAGCATTCAGAGGAACCTCACAAAATAAGTGTTATCTGCTCTGTTAGGGGACATTTTGTCTTAGCTTGACCTTCAAGGTTGTAAAAATATAGGTTTTGCATGAGCAGTCAGTATAACTTAGTTTTTAACCTATTTCCATTCATGGGGCAAAGGCTGAGAAATGATCAAAGGCAGCTACAAATGACGATATTTTTCTTCACATTTCTCTGAAAGTGTTAAGGTTATAACAACTGACAATTTTAGCCAGAAATTCCTAAAGCATGCCTGTTCCTCGTGAAGAATATTGAACTGAGAAACTCAGGCTTCTAATCCAAAGGAGGAAATAGGCAAAAAATGAAAAAGAGTTATCCAATGAATTAGGTTGGATCCATGATTTGGGGAGAAAACAGAATTTTATGTTCTAAAAACAGAATGAACTATGGTCTGGGCCCAACCAGATGTCAATATACCCAGAACATAGATTGCACACAGAGCTCCCTAATGGAATTTATGCAAAAGTAATTCTAAATCTGCACCTAGCTTGTAGGGAATTCAAAAACTGACGAGAATAGGGGGAAACCAGTTGGGGTAAAGAAAGTGGTTAAAGGGCCAGCCCCAGTGGCCTAGTGGTTAAGTTCAGCATGCTCCACTTTGGCGGCCCAGGTTCAGTTCCTGGGCGCAGACCTACACCACTCATCTGTCAGTGGCCATGCTGTGGTGGTGCTCACACACAAAAAGAAGAAGACTGGCAGCAGATGTTAGCTCAGCATGAATATTCCTCAGCAAAAAAAAAAAAAAAAAAAGTGGTTGAAGAGTGAAGAAACTATCAGAAGGAAGCAGACCATGACCAACTTTTTTTTGCAGATAGAATTAGTTTCTTAGCATTACACAGATTTTTATTTGTCGTTATTTTTTAAACCCAGTGCTTAAAAAAACTCTGAAAATTCTTTAGCATAATGAAATGATGGTGTTTATTATCCAAAATGAGAAAGTGCTCGTGTTTAGGCAATTAAAGAAAATATCTTTTATAAGTTTAATCTAAGGATCACAATGATCTCCAAAGGAATGAGCAGCTTCACCAAATAGTGAGATATCCATTTCTAGAAGAACTCAAGGCTGGGTGGACATCTACTGGAGAGATTCCTGCATTGGGTTGGAATACGAGCTACAGGACTGGCAAGGTACTATTGGAGTCTCAGTTTCCAGGATTCTCTGACATCTTCAGCCTGCCATTGGGCATCTATTTGTATCTCTAGAGGAGAATTTTTTTTTTTTTTGGTGAGGAAGACTGGCCCTAAGCTAACATCCATTGCCAATTTTCCTCTTTTTGCTGAGGAAGATTAGCCCCAAGCTAACATCTGTGCCCATCTTCCTCTATTTTGTACATGAAACGCCACCACAGCCTGGCTTGATGAGCAGTGCATAGGTCCGCACCCGGGATCCAAACCTGCAAACCCCAGGCTGCCAAAGCAGAGCGTGTGAACTTAACCACTACACCACCGGGCTGGCCCCTAGAGGAGAATTTTTATACTGAGGCAAATATATTAGATGGAGCTCTCTGTAGTTAAGAAGTTTCAAGCAGAAAAGGCCCCAAAGATCATTTTGTCCATCCCTCTCATTTTACAGTTGAGGGGACCAGGCCCAGTGTTATTCATGATGCCCCAGGCATATATTGTAGTGGTGGCCACGCCGAGATTAAGAGCTTAGATTTCATTATTTCCAGTCCATATGTGTGTGTGGTTTTAGGCAATAAACATATTCAATTAATATTATATTGTCCACGTCATAGTCACTCCTTGCAAATCTAAACTTTATTGGTGAGCTTTTGTTAAATGTGGTTCTATTGAAACCCTACCAAGAGATACTTAACTTTAATTAGGAAAAATTTCAAACATACGCAAAAGTAGGGAGCATTGAACTTTCATGTACTCTTCACCCACATTCAAAACTTATCAAATTTTGCCACACTTGCTTTATATATCCCTTTGTCTTTTTGCTGAAGTATTTTTAACAAATCCCAAATGTTATATCATATGACCTTTAAATATTTCCATATGCATCTCTAAGAAGCACATTTTCTTGTATATAACCACAGCAACATTCATACCAAACAAAATTAATACCCAATACCTAGTCTACAATTAGACTTTCCCCAATTGTTTTAAAAATCTCAATCTCTCTTTCTCCAACCAAAAATAAAAACCAAATAAAAGAAGGCAATTAACTCTAGAAATAACAATTATAGAAAGGAGATGCAATCATATCTATGAATAATATTTACATAGCCATAAAAATATAAATACTGAACACTGATGGATTAAAAAATTATTGTGTAATTATATTAGAAGGATGGGGGAGGAACAGAGAATTTCCTCTTGAGGAAATGAACAGATAATGCCTAAAACTGAATAATTGAGAAGTAGCAAAATAATCAGGGTTTTGTTTTTGTGTGTTCTTGTTTTGCTTGCAATGTGGAATTAAACACCAGAAGAAACAGCTGTAAAGATTTAAAAATGGCTGCCTCTGGGAAGATAGACTATGTAGGATGAGTGAGGACAGAGGAATGACGTTTTTAATGAATTATTCATGTGTAGCTTTGTGCATACATAACTTTGATAAAACTAAAAAGTAAAATAAATGTATCTGCCAATGATTTGTCCCCTCAGATCTCCGTTAGAAGAAAACTCTTCTTTCAATATATTCAAACACAAAATATCAACCATGAGTCTGGACTGGTTGTACTGCGAGCCTGCGGCACATCAGCCTTCTAGAACCTCCCTCCACCATCATCTTGGGGACTGCCTCTGCGTGTCTCCTGTGTAAGGTCAGCAATTTCTAAGTCCCATAACTTCCCCTTTCTTGGTTTTACATCACTTTGGTTGAGCTCCTCCCTTGGTAGCTTTCAAAGAAAGAAAGAGGAGGTGATATTTTCAAAAACTTTCAGGTGTAAATATAGTTTTCTTATCCTCACACTTGATCGCCTGATCATAGGATACACAACCAATGATGTCCATGCAAGATTTTGAGGCTACGTCTCCCTGAGTCTTTCAGCTTGCTATTGAGAATACTAATGTCATGTTTATTCCCTGTGCTGCTACATGATCTATTTTATAACTGTGTCTCTGTGGAAATGTTTAGAATCTTCTCTTCAACCCTGGCGTTCTAAAATTTCATTCCAATATGTGTTGGTTTCGGTCAGTTTTCTTTCATTATGCTGCTCACTTAGGGGAGCATTTTCATTCTGGAGACTTGCGTTTTTCAGTTCTGGCAGAAATTTTGAAATATTTTCTTGAAGGTTTCTTCTCTTACATTTTCTCTGCCCTTAGTTCCTGGGATGGCTGCTGTTTAGCTGCTGGATCTCCTAGATGGCTCATCTGATTTTCTTATCTGTTCTCTCTTACATTCCATCTCCTTATGCTTTTGTTCTACTTCCTGGAAGATTTCCTCACTTTTATTTTCCAAAACTTCTACTGTTATTTTTAATTTCTGTTTTTATGCTTTAATTTCTGAGCTTTCAGTGAATAGCCCTGTTCTATAAGGTGCTCTTCTTGCTTCATGAATGCAATATCTTCTCTTATACCTTTGAGAATATTAATCATAGGTCTGTTAGTATTCTTATTTTCTGCTTCCTGTACTGTCTCTGTTTCTTCCAAGTTCCTTGTTTGTTTTGGTCTCTATCTTTTATGTTACAAGCTTCCCTCAAATATCTGGTGACCTTTGACTGCCTGCACATATTTAAGAGTGAGGCAGATTGGAAAGTTCATGTATGAGTAAGTTTTTTTGTTCTTTGCAGACTTGAATATAGGATGTTCTGTTTGAGCCATTCAATTGGGGGATCCCCGGCTATCAGTTTCTTTTGGTATTTTTCTTGGGCTAATCAGCGATTCCTGAGAATTCTTTGATTTCTTGCCTGGAGTATATGGACTGCTTGCTGAGCTCTGGGCTCCAAGAACTCACAGATGCGGAGGGTCAACTGTACTTCCAGAGTAATGAGGGTCCATTTAGGGAAAGATTTACTTCTCTACTCTGACTTGAAAATCTATTATTCACCCACAAGGAATTCAAATTATCAATAGGAAAGAGGAGGGGCATTCAGGGTTAAATAAAACACTTTCACTTTATATATCAGGCAACTGAACTTGGGTAACAGAAAGATTTTACATTGTTTATAGCTTTGGGGAAGAGAGCCAATTTCATTTGCTAGTTTAGCCATAACGATACTGAAAATTTATGTTAATTCTTCTAAGGTTTAGCATGGCTAGAATTCACTGGTAAATTTGACTTTCTGAGGAGGAAATACATTTGCATGGCGCAAAAGCAGGAAAGTATCATTGTTACTCAGCGGAAAGCTCCCTGGCTCTCCTGTCTGCCACGTCTCAGTTCCCACCGCCCACGGCCACCCCCAGGTAAATACTGTTGTTCCTTTCGTACGCATTTTTTTCAGAATTTCAACCAAATAAATATGAATGTTGATCCTTATTTCCCCTTTTTTATACAAGAGTTGTTCTGACAAACACCAAGTTTGGCCCAACAGTATGAATAGCACCTAGAATTTAAATTACCAGACTTTTAGTTAAACATTAAAGACTGAAGGCTCATATTTATCACTGATCCTCTCACAAACCCATTAAAATGAGGGTAAAAGATGAAAAGAGTAAAACTTCACAAAGATATAGAGAATAGGAAAAATGAAACCAGTCAGCATGAGATACTGTGATAGGCTTTATTATTTGTTCACAATCATTTGTTCCCTGTCTGTACTTGCTCTGCTTCCCTATAGGTGGAAATACTTCACCCTGTGTACTTTGGACATGGCCATTTGACTTGGGCCAATGTAGTGTGAGCAAATAATACATAAGACATGTCTGAGCAGGAGCATTAGTGCCTTTCTGTGGTTCAGTTCTTTTCATTGTGCTTCTGTCCTTCACCAGGAGGGCAAAATTCCCCAGATGGTGTCTGCTCTTAAGCCCAAGTCCTGGATTTCAAAAACATGCGGAGCCAAGCCCAGCAGAGCCTAGTAGAGCAACAGCCCTCATGTAACTGAAGACCAAAAAAAGGTGCTGTTGTAAGCCATTGAGATTTGGGGGATGTTTGTGGCCATAGCAATAGCTCCCTAATGCAGATACCAGCATTTTTTGGAAGTTGGATAACAAACTGTGGAGTGGTAACAGGAGAAAGCAAATGTCTCACAGATCTATAGATACAAATATCTGTAGATATTTATCTATAAACACTAAATCTATATATACTAATATCTAGAGATCCACCGACATTAAATCTAATTCAATAGAAAATCACTCCGCCTCCCACAGTGAAAATCAACTGTCATCATGCCCCACCTCTGTTCACAAAGCTTCTAATTTTATTCCATGCTTTAGCCTTAAACATGAACATACAACCAAGTAAAGCTTGCAACATGAAAGACAGAAACCAAACACACACAAATAAAGGAACTTGTAGGAGACAAGGATAAATCAGGAAGAAAAAAAGTTTAAAGAAACTAAAATTAATTTTCTCAGAACGATAAAGGGACAGTAAACATGAAATAAGATTACAGTCATGCATTGCTTAAGGACGGGGAGACGTTCTGAGAAATGCATCATTGGGTGATTTCGTCGTTGAGCGAACATCAGAGAGTTACTTGCACAAACCTAGATGGTATAGCCCACCGCACACCTAGCCTATATGGTACTAATCTTATAGGACCACCATCATATATGTGTTCCGTTGTTGACCGAAACATCGTTATATGGCACAGGACTGTATACATGAAACAAGATTAGGATGACATGTTAAAAGGAACAGAAAGGGGCCGGCCCCACGCCTAGTGGTTAAGTTCGGTGCACTCTGCTTCAGTGGCCCAGGATCAGTTCCCAGGTGTGGACATACACCACTCGTCAGCAGCCATGCTGTGGTGGCGACACACACACAAAATAGAGGAAGACTGGCACAGATGTTTGCTCAGGGTGAATCTTCCTCAAGCAAAAAAAAAAAAAGGAACAGAAAAATGTTCTTATAGCCCAAATGAAAAAATTCAGTAAAAAGTTTAGACAATAAAGTCAAGATTATCTCCCAGCCATACTATCCTATTGAATAATGTCGTGGAAAACCATGCACATTATCTAGTGCCCCATGAAGTTGTACAACTAAGTGGCCCAAAGGAGAATAAAAAACAAACAAATGGAAAATGTGAGAAAGGAAAAGAAAAATCTATCTAGCAGGTCCACTACCTAATAAATAGAAGTTCTGGAAATAGAGAATAGGGAAAGCAGAGGAAGAAAATAATAAAATAAGACACGAATATATTCTAAAACAGAAGGGTCTCCAGATTAAAACTCACTGGGAGCAAAATAAATACAGCAAAAATAAATAAGAAACATGGGTGACATCTAGGCATTGTGAAATTTCATACCACTAGAAATTTTTTTAAAAAAATATAAAAGCTTTCTTGAGAGGGGTGGATGTGGACAGAAAACATACAAAGGATTAGGAATTGAATTGACCTTGTTCTTATTAGGGACACAGGATGCTAGAAGTTGAAGGGGTAATGTCTTAAAATATTAAATAAAAATTCTATAAGCAGCCAAAGCATCAGTCAAATGAATGGTTAAAATAACATTTCCATATAGAAAAATACTCAAAAATTTACCTCCCATATATTCTTTCTCAGAGAAACACTGGTGGATAGGCTCTACCAAAAGAAGAGAATAAACAAGCAAACAAAAATGATGAAGGAAAGAATGAAAGAAAATATGGTTTGCTGGTTATATTTTCCTGTGCAATAAACCACCAAATATGTAGTGGCATAAAAAAATTATTATGTGGTCAGGAATTCAAAAAGGACGTAGCAAGGATGGCTCTTTTCTCCTGCATGATATCTGAGGTCTCAGCTGGGATGACTCGGAGTCCCAGGAGTAACTCAAATGGCTGGAAGCTGGAATAGCAGGAGCTAGAGGATCTACTTCCAAGCTGGTCCCTCAATCACGTGTCTGGCAACTGGGTGGGTATGGCTGAAGGACAGGCTCAGGTAGGACTGTCTACTGGAGCGTCTATATGTATTCTTCCAGCAGTGGTCTCAGGGTGGCTGGACTTATTATATGGTAGCTCAGGACTCTTAGAGCAAGTGCTCCCAGTGAATAAGGCAGAGCTTCAAGGCTTTTTCTGATCCAGCCTCAGAAATCATATAGCATCTCTTCTGCCATCCTCTATTGTTTGAAGCTGTCACAAGCCCACCTAGATTCAAGGGAAGGGGACATAAACACCACCATTGATGGAAGAGTGTCAAAGAATTTACAACCGTGTTTCAAAGCCACTACATACGGGGTCAGGGAATCAGGGGATCCAATACAGAAGAGTAGGAGGAAGAAATCCTAGGAGGATAGTCATACAGCAAGTCTAGAAAGCAACCAATTCAGATTGAAGTAGGAAGAAAAAAGATTCTAGAAAGGATGTCACCAAGGGGAAAAAGTAAATGATAAACAAACAAATAAATCTGAGATATTATATTGCATTTTTGAGCATACATATGTTGGAATGTATGAGGAGAAGTAGAGATAAGTACATAAAAACTAAACAAATGAAAAATGATGTGATTTTGACTCAAGCGGAAATATATAATAACATAAATATTGATTTAGCCAAAAATTGTGATAGCATTATTGGGTGAATTGGGACAGCTATAGTGAGGGATACTGTCTAATTTTTAGACATATCATACTGACTTTCTATTATGGTAGATAAGGCTTAAACATTCGGTGGAAGGTAGACACAGGAAGAGAAAGAGCCAAAGGGGTTGACTGTGGGTGCTTCTGGGGAATGGGACTGAGGATGCAGAAGGGTGGGGCAAGGAACTCTTGTTTTTCTTATAAGTTTTTGTACTATTTGATTTTAAAATATGTTCACATGATTTTTTATTCTGTTAATTCTGAGCTATTCCATTAGAATAAAAATCCAAAAAAATATAAATCTACCTGATCGACATATAGAGGAGAAAACAACCACAGCCATCATTAGTTGATTAATGGATAAAATTCAACATGGTCCTTCACAGCCAACTTCTTGTGTATATTACACTGGAGCCATTTCAAATTCTAGGCTTTCCCTGAACAAATCCTGTTTCTTCACAGTTTTGTGCCTTTGCGTATGCTGTTCCCTCTGCAGAGAATTCTCTCTCACCCATTCCCCTTCTGGCAAATCCTACTCATCCACCATTTAGCCCAAATGCTTCCACTGACTCCCCTGCAGATCCATGGAAACAGAGTTATTTCTTTCTCTATCCTCTTATACCATAGAGTCCACACTCTTATTATAGAATATTTCTCCTCATTTGTAAATATCTTCCTTTCTCAGAAGAGGTCTCCCATCAGAGGGTTCTTAGAAGTTGCATATTGCAAAGAACCCCATATACTGTTCCCTTTGAACTCAGGTTCACCAGTCCTTCTCTCCTTTCCATCACTGGGAATCATTTATAGCATCTTCAATCTTGTCACATTCTGCACTTATCCAAGTATTTGAGGCTTATTAAAAACTCAATCATATCTATATTATTTTGTAGCAAACAAACAAATAAAAACAGTCCATACTACTCAAGCCAGATGGGAATTTATCTAGGGTTGAAAGGACAACTAGTCCTTAAACTGATAAATCCTTGTGTCCATTAACAGAAAACTCCTTAATTATTCTCAATTTGTTGCTCCCCATCTTGAGTCACTTATTCTTTGCAAGAAGAAGGCCTCATTTCCTGATCCGGAGAAAGTCATAGTATAGCTAGACTTCCTGTGTTCGCATGAACCGATCGTTCCTCAGAAGATCCCTACAGAGAGATGCAATGGGAGTAGACATTGAGGGCAGTAAACCACGAGCTACACAGTAAGGAATTTTTAGAGACTAAAGATTTATTATACCCACCCAAGACACAAGTGAACATATTTTAACCTTTTAATGGCCTTGTTGTTATATCACAGTGTGGACTATGCCAAAAATATTTGCCAAAATTCAACATTTGTTCTTCCTCCAAACCCTGGAGTTATGTGGAACTTCAGCTGTGAATGGCTGGCTTGATATATGTTCAAATGGATTGTAAAAATACTAGTGGGGTTTTTTTTCCTCCACACTAGGACGCTGAGGGAGCGGGATAGGCGCAGAACGATCAAAAACTGGGGAAAGTCTCCACAATCAACTGAAAGGTTGGGTAAAGAGAACAGAAACATCAGAGCGTTTCAGAGGGCAGACTTCCTCTTAGAGCAGGAAGTCAAAGAGTTCACAAGTTCACTGCAGAGGGACACAGAACAGGCATCTCTGGAAACATTATCACCTTCATCAGGGATGGATTCTTCTTAATTAGAAACAGCTGTCCTTGTAGGGTTTCAGGGAAGTTTCTGCCCCAGTAGGTCAAAAACAGCTCTTTTGCCTTTAAACTGGAAGAAGGAAAAGTGTTCCTCCCTTCGAGTTCCTGGTAGGGTAAGGAAGTCTGCCTATCTGAGGCTGGTTGTTAATTTCTCCAGACCAAGCAAGACCTCCCTGTTGCCAGTGCCCATTGTTCTAGTTTGTTACTTGTGTTAAGTAAAAGTGAAGCTCTCTGTCAATAGAAAGGCGATGATGTCATGGAGCAGAGGGCCTGAGCAGCAGGCTTTGCACAAAGCCCCAGGCTACAGCTGCAACCTACACTGTAATTTTAAATTTAAGTCTAAATTACACGATACCGTAATACAGCAACAGAGGGACTGGGGACACAGAGTAGCCAGCAGGCAAGCCTTGGGATGTCAAAACTCTACCTTCCTTTGGGAGAGGGATTTTATTTAAATCTCGGAGAGTGGATGTTTCTGAGAAGGAACTGCATAAATGATCCAGGCAAAACCAGGAGAGGCTTTTGTTTGACTCAGTGAGCTGATGGAAGGCAGCTCATTGTTTCTGAACAAAAATTGGTAGAAGTGCACTTAATTCTAGCATTTAGTTTGGTTCCCTACCCAGAGTTATTGAAAGTTAAAACTTTAAAAAACTATAAAATTTAATAGACATGCCCTTCTACTTTTTGACATATGTGCTATTTGGGAGCAGAGAATTTCCACTCTGCAGGCAACATGGCCCTTGACCCCCAGCGCTGTATTCCAACTGCCCTCTGTGCATCCCACCTATTCATCGGAGAATCACTCCCAAAGACACACCTCCCAAACCAAGCTCCTTATCCCCCACCCTGCACCCCCATCCCCAAACTCCTTCCTCCCGCCCAGTTTCCAATCTTCTCGTGGAAATGTGGAAATGGCACCACCATTACCCAGGTGTCCACCCTAAAAACCTCACACTCGTGTTAGACACTTTCCTCTTCCCCTTTTCCATGGATTTACCAAATCCTGCTGGAATCATCCCTTGAATTAGCCCCATTCTCTCCAAGTTCTCCCCTCAGGTCCTTATCTCTGCCCCTTGCATTACTCTAACAGTCTTGTGCTGGTCAACTAGCCCCAGGCTCCAGTAACTCCCATCCATGTTCCACATGACTGACAGAGTTAGCTTCCTATAACATTGATTGTATGATTTATCATTTAAATCGTATACTCAAAAAGTCTAAACTAAGGCTAACAAGTGGTGTTTCAAATCAAGTTTCCTAGCACTTTTACAAGAAGTAGTAGTAGGATAGAGGCAAAGCAGCTTAGCTGCCTGAAATCTGAATCCTGGTTTTGATTCCTGCCCTCAACACTTTCTAGCTCTGGGTGCTGGAAAGTTACTTAACCTTCTGTGCTACAGTTTCCTCACCAGTAACAACAATAACAATAAAAATGGTGATTGTGAGGATTAAATGAGATACAAAGGAAAACAGCTAGACCTGCACTCTCCAAGAAGTAAGCATTTGATAAATGCTAGATGATATTATTGTTAATATGATTATACTAAGATCTCTTTATCATAGAGACTCATATTCATTAAGCCATAGTTGAGCAAAGGCTATAGTTAGAATATCTTCTACAAGGAATTATGTGGCTTGTAACACTTCCAGTAACCTGGTGTAAAAATCTTAAAACCCTACTCCTAATAGGTCAGGGTAACACTTTCAATCTTATGTGAATAAGACCAGATTTTAGTCATTCATTAATTGGATAATTATTAATTGCCTCTCTATAATGTGCCAGTCACTGTGCCAAATCTTGTTCAACTTTAATTCCCTTATAATAACAGCAAAGTTCCTAGCACATATTAGAGATAAAAATATATGCTTAAAAATTAAAATAGCTATTGTTTCAGTTTCTGAAACCAAACACAATGAACACAAATGTCACAAATTCTACAGAAGTTAAAAAAAAAAATTACAGTTCATGCTTCTCAGAGATTCCTACAATTTCACCTAAATGTTTCCAAAGCCCTAAAATTAATTTTCTGGAACATGCTGGATAACATATATTTTTCCTAGTGTAAGTAGCCTTCTTTGATCTGGATTTAAAAATGAACTAGATCCAAATGTCACTAAAACCTTCATTCTCTTGTTTTTCATATTCTTTAGAGTCAAAACTTATTATTTCCTGACATTTTTAGTAGCTGAGATATATATCATATATTTGAGCCCTAAGAGTACTAAAGAGTTAAAAAATAATATTAAAATACTGTAGAGGAACTTTGTTAAGCAATTGGTAGATAAAAGATAAAAACAGCAAACAGAGAGCTCTTACTAGCTAAATGATTAACATATCAAAACAGCTATTTTCTCAGGGCTAAGAGATAAGGCTTGGATTTGGGCCAGCAGCTCTTTGCGATTCAAATTAAGTTTGTCAAGTGGTTTCAGATTCTTCAATCAGGGCCCTAAAGTTAACCTGGAGGCGCTGAATGAAGGCCCTCATTTCAAAGACATTTTCACATGGGTGAATTGAACCAGTATTGATGGAAACCAAATGACAGAACCAGGCCTTGGATTGATGTGGCTGAGTCTACAGGAAAATGAAACAGTGGGTTGGTCGTCATTTTATCTCCAGCAAGTAAAAGTTGCCAAACAGATCAGAGAAAGGTTTAAGTCTAGGGAGTTCAATCTTAGATGTGGTCTGGACTTCGATCAAGTGGGATTTTTTGAAACTTCGATGTTGCTGAGAAACCAGGCAGAGCCCCAGGGAAAGCAGAATTGCTGGGAAGCAGAGTTGGAAATTTCAAGGGGTTTGTGTTTGTCATTGTCAATCAACCCTTTTAACATTGCATTTATTACTAGAGTTGCTGTTGTTGTTGTTTACTCATCATTAGAAAATACAAGAATCTGTAAAATACAGAGAAGAAAAAGTTAGAAGATTAAAATTGCCTGCCACCCAGAGATCAACTACAACCAACATTTTGGCGTCTTTTCTTCCTTCCTTTCTCCCTTTCTTTCTTATTTCCTTCCTTTCTTCTCATTCATCCCTCTATGCATCCATCCTTCCATCCATCCATCATCCACATGGCTCTTTTTATCCAGCTATTTATCTATTTTCATATAGTGATATATCTCTGTAGTTTGTTACATAAAGTTTGCGTTGTCACCGATTTTCAGATGTTTTGATTCGCATCCTCTAATTTGCAACCTTTAATCCAGGGAGTCTTCTGGCTTTGCAAGGCAGGGTACCCCAAGGGCACATATGGTCTTTTATTCTCTGTTAAGAAATTCCTTGCAATCAAGAATTTGGTGTTTTTCTTAGTTTAACTTAAATGAAAACACAAAATCACACAGAGCTGGAGGGGTTTGCACTAAAGATTTTTTAAAAATTTCTGCCTGAAAAATTATGTTCCACAGCCTCCCCTTCGCTCCCTCCCTCCTCCCTCCAGATGTGGGCCTCTGGTGTCTCCTTGGGTCTCTGACGGACTGTTTCTTAGGGCAAGATTAGAAATGTTTCTGTCAAGATCCCCGCAGAGGCATCTTGAAAAATGGGTAATTTATAATTAGTAACAATAAATAATGGAGGTTAACATCTTGGTAGGTGTTAGAATGTTTTTTACAAAGTTTTTTTTTTTTTTTTAAAGATTTTATTTATTTATTTTTCCCCGCAAAGCCCCAGTAGGTACCTGTATGTCATAGCTGCACATCCTTCTAGTTGCTGTATGTGGGACGCGGCCTCAGCATGGCCGGAGAAGCGGTGCGTCGGTGCGCGCCCGGGATCCGAACCCGGGCCGCCAGCAGCGGAGCGCGCGCACTTAACCGCCAAGCCACGGGGCCGGCCCTACAAAGTTTTTTACATGCATGAACTCAGCTGGGACTTGTAGATAGATGGTTTGGATTGTGGGTCAAGGTGCCTTGAGTTCTATTTAAAGATTTGTCTCAACTATTACCTTTTATAAGCACTTAAATTCTCTGGGCCTCAGTTTCTCTGTATATGAAAGGGACGGGGGTCAATGCTTAGTGGACCAGATCATTCCCAGATCAGCAGTTACACTGCATTATGAAGGTTTTGATGGCTCCATATTGGATGGACATTGAGACATTATTTTCATCAACTACGGTCAACAGTGAATTTGCCTTGGGCACATACTCAGAAGGAACCTGAGTATATAGTAATTTGGGTGGGTAGGGAGTGGAGGGAGAATCCAAGGTCTGACTTCCCCAACCAAAGTTGTCAAGTCGGCTAATGTTGTTCCTCTGCAGCTCTCCTAGTCTCTTGGGTGAGATAAGCTATGTGAGTAGGGGTGTGTGAGTGTGTAGAAAGACATGAAGGACAATTTATTACATACATATTTCATAGGGCAACTGGCACTAGTCAATACTTCCCGAATAGCCCCAGAAACAGATGTAAGATGGAGCAATGGTTGAAGAGCAGGTGCTATACTGAATTTGGGCCACAAGGGCCTCCTGCAAGAGCTGCCGTGTTTCCTCCAAAAAAGCAGAAGGCAATGAAGACAATGTGTTTCCTGCTTTCAAGGGCACAGGTTAGTACTTGTGGCTCTGGGCCTGGGCATTCAGCCACAGCTGTCACCTTGCCATGTACTCAAGAGTGGGAGGGGAAGGCAACTCCTGGGAATGGCTTCCTGGTCTCCATTCCTTGTGCTGAGTCCTAGGAAAGGAAAGAACAATTTCACCTACAACTCTAATGGAGGTGTTTTCCTCTAAACTTCATTGTTATTGACATAGCCTGTCTGCAAAGGTTAATGAAGCAAATACTAGAGACTCAAATGCTTTTGTGCCTCTTGTTTAAAAGTGACTTAGAATTTATTCCCTACTTCCACATGGGTACCAAAACAGAATGTTGAAGTGACTTATGCAAAGCCACTTGGCAAGCTGGTGGGTTCAAATCCTGCATACCTAGCACACACAATTGGCCTGGCTGGAGGGACAGTGCAAGGATCTCCCCTGCCCCCCTAGTATTCTTACACAACTCCCTGTCTACCCCTTTGCAAGGGCCTGAACTTTCCAGAGTTGAGAGTCATTCCTCATAGTGTCTTAAAAGTCCGTCTATTAAGATCCTAATATTAGGGTAAGAAGAGCACTTTGAGCTTTTATCATTTACCTTAGTGAAGTATTCTTCTTCATACCCCTTTCTGAGAGAATTAGCTAGAAGCTAGGCCTTCCTGGAATAAGGCAGGAAGGAGACACCTCACAGTGTTGTGGGAGAAGGAAGGAAAAGACTGGAGGTGGGGATTTGCCAAAGACAAATTTTTGTCATAGGTTGGCCCTGCTTCCAGCTGACTAGCTACCCCAGGTTGCGACTTTATTCATTAATCTTCCACTTGGGAGTGTGTTTGAAATACCAAGCAATAAAACAGTCTGGGAGTTGACATGTTTAATTAAGTTGAGGTTTACTTAAACTTATTTACTGTCTTCACTGATTCGTCTACGTTCCTCTGTTTCCTGAGCAGAAGCAACCCGAGGACTGGCCCCAGCCCGCTTTTTCCTCTATACTCTCTCAATTTGGGTCACTCTTGCTTTTTCAGCTTTAAGTACTACAATTAGGAAAACGTACCTCCCAACTTTCTCTCTAACCCAAGGGTCGGCAAACTTTTTCTGCAAAGGGCCAGATAGTAAATATTTTAGGCTTTGTGGGACATAGAGTCTCTGTTGAAACTACTTAACTCCATCTTCACAGCATGAAAGCACCCATAGATAGGGGCTGGCCTGGTGGCGCAAGCAGTTAAGTGCGTGCGGTCTGCTGCAGCGGCCCAGGGTTTGCCGGTTCGGATCCTGGGTGTGCACCGATGTACTGCTTGTTAAGCCATGCTGTGGCGGCATCCCATATAAAGCAGAGGAAGATGGGCACAGATGTTAGCCCAGGGCCAGTCTTCCTCAGCAAAAAAGAGGAGGATTGGTATGGATGTTAGCTCAGGGCTGGTCTTCCTCACAAAAAAAATAAATAAATAAAAAAATTAAAAAAAAAAGCACCCATAGACAATATGTAAATGAATGGGCGTGGCGGTGTTCCAATAAAACTTTATTTATGAACACTAAAATTTGAATTTCATGTAATTTTCACTTGTCACAAAAATATTATTCTTCTTTAGATTTTTTTTCCCAACCATTTAAAAATGTAAAAACTATTCTTCACGGGCCTTACAAAAGCAGACTGTGATCCGGATTTGGCCTACGGGCTGGAGTTTGTCACCCCCTGCTCTAACCAATACTTCTCTCCACCTTCCATTCCTCCTGCTGTCCGAAACACCCTCAGACTTGACATTTACAATATGAGAACGCCCTGTCCTTTATCCACCCCGTAAAACAGCCGATCCTCCTAACATCCTTATTGCTCTTAGGGTACCAGAATTTTCCCAGGGCCCCAGGCTAGAACTCTGAGGGTCACTTAGTTTTCATGTGTCATCTCTTATGCAAAACCAGCATCCCGATCCGATTGCTGACCCACATGCAATGATGCTGACCCAATGCGATGCTTCCAGCATCTGTCCCTCTCTCCTGTGCAGGACACTCTGTATATCCAAATTAATTCTCACAGAGCGAGACTTTCTTCATAGTACTCCCTTCCATGTCTCTACCGTTTCCTGCACACACTGACCCAGCCTGCCGGACGCTCTGCTCATCTTCATGCAGCTGCCCCTCCGATGGAGTTTTCTAGTTTCATCCTTCACTGTTTCCCTATACATATCCTCTGTGCAGACCAAAATGACCAGCCTTCAACAGGTGAAATCAACATGCTGGGGGAGGGGTATTCCTACCTCAAGACTTTGCTCCTGATCTCCCTCACCTCGACCCCCAAACTCCTTTCCCTAAACCCATGGACCTATCAAAAGGCTCATGGAGGGCTGGCCTGGTGGCATAGTGGGTAAGTTCACATGCCCTGGTTCGGCAACCTGGGGTTTGCAGGTTCGGATCCCGGGCGTGGACCTATGCACCGCTTACGAAGCCATGCTGTGGTGCCATCCCACATATAAAGTAGAGGAAGATGGGCACAGATGTTAGCTCGGGGCCAATCTTCCTCAGCAAGAAGAGGAGGATTGGCAACAGATGTTAGCTCAGGGCTAATCTTCCTCACTACAAAAAAAAAAGGCTCATGGCCAACCACAATAAGATATTACTTCACACATACTAGGATGGCTATCATAGAAAGAGTGACAAAAACTAGTGTTGGCAAGAATGTGGAGAAAATGGAACCCTCATACAGTGCTGGCAGGAATGTAAAATGGTGTAGCTGCTTTGGAAAACAGCCTGGGGGTTCCTCAAAAGGTTAAACACAGAGTTACCGTATGACCCAGCAATTCCACTTTTAGGTACACACCCAAAGGAAGTGAAAACATACATCCACATGAAAACTCGTACATGAATATTCATAGCAGCATTATTAATAATAGCCGAAAAGTGGAAACAATCCAAATGTCCGTCAGCTGATGAATGGATAAACACAAAAGGTAAGATATTGTATGATTCCATTCACATGAAATATTCAGAATAGGGAAATCTATAGAGACAGAAAGTAGATTAGTGATTGCCTGGGGCTGGGGTGGGATTCAAAGAATGGGGGTAAATGAGAGTGACCGCTAATAGGTACAGGGTTTCTTTTGGGATTGATGAAAATGTTCTAAAATTGATTGTGCTGATGGTTGCACAACCCTGTGAATACACTAAAAATCACTGAACTGTATACTTCTAAATAGGTGACTCTTATGGTATGTGAATTATATCTCAATAAATTAAAAAAAAACCCAGTTTTTAGGCTCATGGCCAAATCAGATCATTGTGATTTGACTGTTAAAGATTATCTTTATTTTGTAGTTACAATATAATCTGTTCCACTCAATTGATATTATGTACTACCTTATAATTTTTTTCTGCCTATATTTTAATTTCCCAACCACATTTTAAACTCTCATACTTTCACATATAGATGCCTGTGTCTGTTGATTTAATTCAGAAGATGTTTCTGAGTAGTTAAAGCAATTTAAATCAAACTAGAGCTGAAGATGATAGGTTATAGAGTGTGGGTGTGTCAAACACAACTCACAAGCTACTGTGTTGATGTGAAATGATGAAGTAAGAAAAAGAACAATCTTTGGTTTCACTTGTGAATTGATATGTCCTGCTTTTACCATTGTGCATCCCTAGGAATTGATAAACTGGGCGTGGGCTATCTGATCCACTCCCCAGTGCCTGGAAATGAGGATATTCGGTTGTGCTTAGGTTGCAGTTTCCCCGTTCATAAAGCCCAAGTATGACAGAACCATATATATTTTTTTAATTTATTAATTCATGACTACTATGAACCTACTATGAGCATAGCATTGGACCCAAAGGCTATTTAAGCAAATTCAAGAAATAATAAATGACCACGCTAGCGTAGCAGTTAGCTTTCTACATATTGAGCACGTGGTCCTCTAAATTGCATCTGCTACCAATTTGTTTTTTTCTAAAAGTTTATATTTGGCACATGGTTTCTTGAAAGATATCAATTAATAAAACATTAAAGTGTATATCATAGGTCTATATTCAACATATATTGACTAGGTCAGCAAGAAATTAAGTATACGAAAACAAATAGAATCCTATTCATGTTTAGCATTCTCTGGAGATCATCCATGATCCATTCCATAAATTAGATCCAAGTAAATGCTCTCAACACAAGGGTTAAGTTACCTTAATAGTATTCTAGGGTCCCAAAAGAACTTTCTACCCTAGAATACTATTCAGAATAAAGATGCAGTGATAAATTATTATGAATTTTGATGTCAAGGAAGTGTCATCTCAGGGAAGGTCAGAAATCACTTGCCTCTAAAGTATCTCGGTTTGAATGACCTAATTCTCAGCAAGAGGAAATGCAAAGTCAAAGCTGTAGGCAAAGCAGGGCCCTTGAAAGGCCAACTTTCCACAGATTGCCTTATAGACTCATTTTCAGGATTACTCAGCTCTTTGAGGGCCACCCAGGGCCTGGGCAAGCTTGCCAAAGCTAGAGTTCCCACATAGAAGTGTGGAGCCAAGGCTGTAGCTGGTAAAAAGCATTATTCATTTGTTTGGAATGTCCTTTCTGCCTATCTCCCCGGGGAACCTGTAACGGCGGTGACCAAGGATTCAGGAATTGGAATCCTAGATAATCACACTGGCTTTGCTTTAGAGACTGTGTTAGTTTCCTATGGGTGCTGTAACAAATTACCACAAATTTAGTGGCTTAAAACAGCACAAATTTGTTATCTTACAGTTCCGGAGGTCAAAAGTCTGAAATGGCTTTCACTGGGCTAAAATAAAGGTATCAGCAGGCCGGCCCCGTGGCTTACTGGTTAAGTGCGCGCACTCTGCTGCTGGCGGCCCGGGTTCGGATCCCTGGCGCGCACCGATGCACTGCTTCTCCAGCCATGCTGAAGCCCGTCCCACACACAGCAACTAGAGGGATGTGCAGCTATGACATACAACTATCTACTGGGGCTTTGGAGGGAAAATAAATAAATAAATAAAATCTTTAAAAAAAAAAAAGGTATCAGCAAGATTATTTCCTTCTGGAGGATCTAGGGGAGAATCCATTTCCTTGCCTTTTCTAGTTTTTAGAGGCCACTGGCATTCTTTGGTTCGTGGCCACTTCTTCCTTCTTCAAAGCATCACATCTTCCAATCTCTCTCTACCTCCCTTGTATAAGGACCCTTGTGATTACACTGGGCCCACAAGGGTAATCCAGGATAATCTCCCCATCTCCAGATCCTTAATTTAACCAATCTACAGCATCCCTTTTGTCATGTAAGGTAACATATTCACAGGTTTCAGGGATTAAGACATGGACATCTTTGGGGACCATCATTCTATCACAGAAACACAACAGAGAGGAGGCCTCCTTGAAATATTAGCATCATCATCTTCATCATCATCACTGCCTTTAAACACCTACAATAATCTGGGCATGCGTGGTGAACACTCTATGTCCACCACTGCATGTTGTCCTTAAACAACACTGGAGTTTAGTGTTGGTACACCCATTTTACACATGATAACACTGAAGCTCTGGGAGGCTTAATGACTCGCTACAAGTCCCATATCTGTAAGTCCAGTCACCTCTTACCTCCAAGGCTATGATTTTAAACACTATCAGGGAATTCTATTTGGCCTCTTAGAGTCACTACAATCATTTTCACCTGGGGTTATGGAAACAGCTCGTCCTCATCTTCCCACCTTCTGTCCAGCCTCAAGATGAATCTCTGGTGCAGCCCCCAGGTCCTGTTGCCAACCCAACGTCCAACAAGACCTAGATGGGTTAGGATAACAGAGCATTTAGCCCACCTGTCTGCCTCACTGGGGAGAGGGGTCAGTCATTTGACCTTCATTCAGTGCCCACTATGTACTAGACGTGGTACCAGGGCCTGGCAGTTCACCAGTTTTATCTCAAACCATTCTGTATATCACTGATGCTACATCCACAGCCCTTACAATTTTATTTTATTATTTTATTTTATTTATTTTTTTTGCGAGGAAGTTCGGCCCTGAGCTAACATCTGCCAATCCTCCTCTTTCTTTGGCTGACGAAGACTGTCCCTGGGCTAACATCCATGCCCATCTTCCGCCACTTTATATGGGATGCCGCCACAACATGGCTTGACAAGCCGTGTGTCAGTGTGTGCCCGGGATCCGAACCGGCGAACCCCTGGCCGTTGCAGTGGAGTGCGCGCACTTAACCACTTGTGCCACTGGGCTGGCCCCAGCCCTTACAATTTTAGTAGCACAACTTGTTCTGTACTTTATGATTTAAAACAAGTAGTTAGTCTTGACCCTAATTACAAGCATACTTAAAATGCACAAGAAGACAAGATATAGATACTTAAGATTTAGCCATTGTCTTTTCCCTACCCAAGCCAATATTCTTCCACTTTTACTTAGTTCAATAATTTTAACTAATTATAAGTAAAGGTCCTTCCTGATCTCCAAGGGGGAAACTGAGGCACAGAATGGTTATTTGGTCCAGAAAGAGGAAGAAAAATAACCCAGCGGGGTCCCAATCTGTGGCAGCCACTTCTAGAGACTGAGAGCCAGCCCTGAGAAATGTCCAGATTGGATAAACTATGTCCACAAAGGTTGGCTTGTCCCGTGACTGTGACAGACCACTTAAATTTGCCTGCCTGGTTTATTTGGATTATGCCTAGAAATCCTCAGAATATCCCAAAAAAGCCCAATTCATCACTGTTCTGAGACTGGTCATGTAAGGTTGCCGGGTCAAGAAAGTGTTTTTTTTTTTTTTTTTTGGTGAGGAAGACTGGCCCTGAGCTAACATCCATGCCCATCTTCCTCCACTTTATATGTGACACTGCCACAGCATGGCTTGACAAGTGGTGCGTCGGTGTGCGCCCGGGATCTGAACCTGCGAACCCCGGGCCACCAAAGTGGAGCACGCGCACTTAACCACTTGTGCCACTGGGCTGGCCTCCAAGAAAGTGTTTTTTTAAATATGGAAGAGACTTGAGCATAACTCTTTGTTAAGAGGATAGAAGCAGAAGAGAGCAAGCAATTAAAGATAAAGGAGAAATAATAGCCACGAACTAGAAACAACCCAACCACCAGGAAAATGGATAAACAAAAAGTGGTGCATCATACAACAAAATATAACTCAGTTATGAAAACGCACTACCGACTGCTATGCTCAACGATATGGATGAATCTCAAAATGATTATGTCGAGTGAAAAAAGCCAGACAACAAGGAGTACATACTGCATGATTCTATTTACATGAAATTCTAGAAAACGCAAACTAATTTAGAGTGATGGAAAGTAGATCAGTGGTTTCCTAAGGTTAGAAGCAGAGAGAAAGTAATGAACAGCAGAGAGGTACAAGCAAATTTTTGGAGGCGATGGAGACATAGGTGGTGGCAGTAGTTTCACGGTGTCAAAACTCAACAAATTGTACACGTTAAATGGATATCATTTTTTGTATATAACTTATACTTCAATAAAGCTGATTTACAAAGAGATATACAGGGAGGCTCCTTGAGGTCCCGTGGACTGGAAGAGGAACTCTCTTCTACTGAGAAGGAAGGGAAGAAGGCCAAGGCAGAGATGGTTATGGGTCCATTCATAGATAAGGAGGGCAGGGCAGAGAGACAAGGGTGGTCAGCCACCATTTGTCCGAATGCTTTCTCAAAAGCTCCCTGCGTTATTGTCCCCAGCAAAGAGTCTCCTTTGAATATACATGTTCACATTGATCACCATGAGGTCAATTCACATCCGAAGCCTGGAGACTCCCACTGTCACATCTTAACCCACAACGTGAGCTATCCAGGTAGAATATTTGCAAGGTCTAACCTCTTTTTACCTCTAAATTCAGCCCACTTTCAGCTTGGTATTCCTGTCACATAGAGCCCCTCAGAGCCTCAGCAGCGAACTGGCTGAGTGGCGTTTTCTTTGATTTCTTCCGAGTGGCATTTTCTTTGATTTCTTCCTGTGCCGCTTTAATCACTGGCGGCCCCAGAAGCCATAAGAAGGTGGGAGTAAAGCCTTAGTCAGAAAGCTTCAGGCTGGGAGGGAGCCTGAAAGATAGGAATCTGCCAGCGCCTCTGTAGTTATCAACTCGCTCATTTAACCACTTACCGGAGTATATCTGACAGTATTTTGCAATAACGAAGACAGAGCCATAGCAACCAGACTACAAAGAGAATTCTGCACAGGCTTCTGGAAATTGCTCCAAGTCTCTGAAGAGATATTAGCATTTCACAGCTTCCATTTCTTTTTGTGTTTGTTTCCTTTCGGTAGCTACTGGAGATACACTGTGTTTTCTTTACACACTGCCAAACTAGAGAAATTTTGATTTACCACAGCTGGGTGCATGGGCCTAAGACTGGAATTCTTCAGTTAATAGAAATATTGCATTGAAAGTGTTTTTCTCAGTCATTAATAAATCGTCCTCAGAACATGTTTTCTTAGCTGCTATCTGATATCTGGTACCTTTTTATATTAATAATAATCTTTTTATCTTTCTGAAAAAACAGGAAGTTGTGATTAAGCAGAAAAACCAAAAAATCTCCCCCTTGACACGGAGCTAGTTAACTGAAAGTCATTCATCAGGGGTGAGCTTCTCATGAGAGCTGAAAGCTGGGCAGGGTCCCCACCTCTGGGTTACAGAAGATGAGTTGGGTCATCCCATTTCTCCATTGTAGCCATTTGGGCTTTTACAAAAGAGTAATGATGTGAGACCTGAAAGAAGACAAAAAAATGTGACTATGCCTGTGAAGGTGAGCAGGGCATTAAGGTGCCCATTTGGGGCTCAGCTCTCTGGTGAAATAGGAGCCTACTAACCCTTATCACCCCCCAAAACACATATCTACTCTACATTTTAAAAGCAAACAGATAACCAAAAGAACTGAAAATAGATACTCAAATACTTGTACACAAATGTTCATAGCAGCACTATTCATAAAATCTAAAAGGTAGAAACAACCCAAATGTCCATCAGTGAATGAAAGGATAAACAAAACATGGTCTACCCATACAATGGCATATTATTCAGCCATAAAAAGTAATATAGTACTGATGCATGCTACAACATGGAGGAACCTCAAAAAATTATGCTAAGTAAAAGCAGCCGGACACAAAAGGTTACATATTGTATGATTCCATTTATATGAAACTTCCAGAATAGGAAAATCCATAGAGACAGAAAGCAGACTGATGTTTGCCTGAGGCTGGAGGTAGAGGGGAATTGGGTTTTGTTTTGGGGTGACGAAAAAGTTCTGGAACTAGATATTAGCGATGGTTGTACAACATTGAGAATGTCCTAAATGCCGCTGAACTGTATGCTTTAAAGTGGTTAATTTTATGTTATATGAATTTTATCTCAATTTTAAAAGTTTCCAAGTCAAAATAGATTGTCATGGTGTCACATAAAAACCTTTTAAATACAAATAATGCACTCAAAAATAAAACATTAAAGAAAAAGTTATTATAAAAAAAGCAGACGGGCAGACAGATGTATTTGATTCATTCTATTAATATTAAGTGAGCCTTCTGTGTCTCAACTAGAGGAGGAAAGACACGTAAATAAACCACTCCAGGCTGTGATGAGGACAGGAGCAGGGGTGGCGGAAGTAGGGAGAGCTGCTTTGCCGGAAGGGCTGCCAGCACGGTAGAAGACAAATATTGACAGCATGCCTTGCATCAGGAGGCCATGCCCTGCCTCAGCTTGAATCTCATTGAAAAGTTACTTAGTAAGGCAAGGCAGAATTTGGTTAGGAGCTCAAAGGAGCGATAAAGAGTATAATAAATGTTTATAAGAGTTTAGAGATGGAAAAGCTCTCCTAGGCTGGACTCCTCGAAGGCTGAAAGAGTAAGCACGAGTTCTAACAGGGTCAGGAGTCAGGGCTTCTAGTCTCTGGTTGGGTAACTGCGTGACTATGAACTTGGTCAAGCCATGTAACTTTCTTGGGTCTTGGTTTTCTTTGCTAATTGCTTCCCAGACTGAGCTGACATCATAGATGTCTGTGGAACATTTAAAACATAAAGACTCCCTTAGGGCTAGAGAAAACGCCCCTTAGAGATCACTCAGTGGTTCTGAGACTTGAATCTCCTGGGGCTTGTTAATACTCTGATTGCTGGCCCCCACTCTCAGAGTTTCTGATTCAGTTGGTCTGGGGTGGAGACCTGAAAATTTGCATCTCTAACAAGTTCCCGGTGAGGCTGATACCTCCATCACACTTGAGAACCACTGAGATAAACTAAACTAGTTGTTACCAACACAGGCCGGCCATCAGAATCACCTGGGAAGTATTTTAATAAAAAAATACTAGGACCTCACTCCATATGTAGTGAACCAGGGATCCTCTGGAGTCTAGACCCTTCTGTCTAGCTGAGAACCTGTGATGCTTCTGAGAGGTGGGCCTGGGGCTGGGCTCTTATGCTGAATGGGATTCGGAATGGGGGAGAGAAGGACATTGGGATTCGCTTGAGCCAGAATGAGCAGGAACAAGCTCCGGGTCAGGAATCAGCAGCCTATGATGGGAACTGTGGACCCAACTCATCTTAGATGAGATTTATCCACCACTCACTGCATTTATTTAGCACCTAAAGAACTGAAGGAGAGAGGGAAAAGGCTTTTGCACAAGAGACACTTGGGAAAGGCCTGAGGAAACTTCACAAAATGTTCTAGACAGTGTCAGTGCTGGTCGGCCAACATTTCTTCCTGCATTCTTTTTATTTTTCCCAGAACTAAGTCTAAATAATAATAACAGCTTTCAAATAAAAATATTGTAGCTCAAATTCCTAAGGAATGGCATTCAATTTACTGACCTCTTAGCATAAAGTATGTCCTGAGATGCCATTTCCTGGGGTACCTGGTGGAAGGTCTGTTGATTGAATATTTCGTTGGTGGAATAGGGGGAAGGAACTGGTCTGCTCCCTCTGGTTATCACTTCTCAACCCAGGCATCACACAGCACAGATATGGACCTCCATAGCTGATCTTTCTTAGAGCAACGCCTGCCAGTTATCCAGATATTTGACCTTAAGTTGCCTGTTTGACCTTAAGTCATCTGCTAGAACAAAAACAACATGCAAGAAGGTCCTATTCAGAAAAAAACAGGATGTATTCACTGGCGGGCACATATAACATGGGTGTAATGTGGTAAGCCTCTATGATGTGTAATTTACAAAGTCTCCCGAGAGTTTATTTAACTTGGGCCAACTGACAACCTCCCTTCTTGCCCCCAACCTTGCAATAGGACTAAACCTCCTGAATTGTCTTCTATACAAACATGAGTGGTGTGATCATACAGCTAGCGGCCAGGCTATTTGGGGAATTCTCCCTGGTAACTACTATTGTTTTATAAAAGTTCTTTTCAAGAAGATGTGAATTCTTTGAGGTCATGCTGTCATATGCTTTTGCTCCTCACAGCATTTAGCACAATGCTGAACACACCAGAATCCCTGGACGGTAGAATTGGTTTACTCACTAATCAGAAAATGCTGCCTTGGATACACATCTTTAATAGTTCCACAGCAACCATATTCTAGATCTCCATGTCATTCCTGGATTTTTCTTGTGACTCTGATTCTCTCTCTTCTCAATTCACTTTATTCTACAGCCTTAGAATATAGCCATCCTACACCTCATTCGTGAACTGAGGCAATTGGGGGCAGTGGAAGGAGGGCTGACCGGGAATCAAATCTGGGTTTGAGTCTCAGCTCGATGTTGGATAGCTGGGTGACCCCAGATGTATCAGTTAAGCTCTTCAAGCTTCCATTTCTTTATCTGAGAAATGTGCATAACGATATCCAATTGAGCCATTTCTTATCTCTCCAGCTTGACTGTTAGCGACTTAAAAGCAAAGATGGGGTTTTCTGTCCCTTTGGTCTACTCCCCGTTACCTGCTGAGGAATAAGCTAAGTGAATACTTGTAGAACTGATGTTTGAAGGAAGAAAGAGACAAAGGAAGAAATGACTTGAGTTCAGGAGAAATGTAAAACTCAGAATTACTTTTTCCCATTTTCTTCTATCCTGTGTTTTCTTGGCCTAAGGACAGAGAATTGCAGCAAAGTTTGTGAATATCAGCAGGGAAGTGATGTTTTTCAAGCTAGTGAAACTCAAGAGAAGCTCAGAGATTTTGGAAATCCATTTGCCTGACAGCCAGCAAGTGAAGCTTCCAGACCCACAGCCTAACGTTGTCCATCTTTGAATGCACAAAGGAACACTTGCTGGTGAATTATGCTTGATAGGTATTAACAAACCCTCAGAAGAATGATGTGATATGCGAACATGTCAGATTGATGGTTGTGTTTCTCATAGGCCCCGGAAGGTAATTATGGGAAGACTTCTATTAAATGCCACAGACTAGACCATTTTCTTGCCTTCCCCTGTCAACAGGTCCCATGTGGAGGTTACTATGGGAAACACTCCCTGCTAAAAAAAAACTAGTCATGTCTGCAGCTCGGGAGGTTCTAGCAGCAACGCTATTATGCTCAGGGGCATGGCCCTCTGGGATTTCATCCAAGCTGTAGAAAGACAGCTGGGTAAGGGGGAAAGAGCATTTTGTAAACAAAACTAAAAGAACAGGGTGTTCATTTACACTGCTGGAAAAGAACCAGCAAGGCGATGACAGTTGGATCAGCAAAACTAACTTTTAAGCTCCAATTTGCTCAAGAATAAGTGTGTTTCAGCTAAAGAGGGTTCATTTTCAAGTCATTCCTTAGGGCCACTTTGCATGAAAAGTAGAATGTAATCTACTTTTACAGTAGAATGTAGGTAACACGAGAAGCAACATGGTCGTTGTAAAGAGCAACATTTTGTATAAAAATGAGTGTTTAACCAGGAGACTGATGACATAGGTCTTGGTACAGGAATCACAGAGCATGCTGGTGACAACAAGTTTCAACTAACTCAGGCTGAGAAGTCGCTCTGGAATAAAACTATTACAATAAGTGAAAGGAAGATAAGAAAGCAATGTGGTAAGTTGGATTTTCTAGAAGCAGAATTTGTGACTGGGATTTAGCTGCATGGGAATTATTGAGGTAGTGCTCTCAGGAGAAAAGGAGCAAGGGAGACAAGGTAGAGAAGGGGAAGGACAAAGTAAGGATTCAATCTCAGCTTAGCTCCAGCGTGATCCTGTGGGAAGCTCTGGAGCACGAAACACGCCATAGCGTGGCACCTTGAGGCTAGAGGGCCCACCTTTGGCCAGGAGCAGTTCTCTGGAGAAGGATACAGCTGTAAGCATCCAGCAGCTGGATGAGGATGCACCAGCCCAATAAAGGGGATCTGAGTGGGGCACCACTAGTATCTACTCTAGTTGCTTACCCAAAGCCACATGCTAGTTAGTGGCACAGTCAAGACTAAAACTCATCTCTCAGCCTTGCCAGTGGCTCATCAAAGTCCCCTATTTATAATGGCAATATCTACCATTTTGCTGTCCTTTATAAAGCATTTTCAGAGCTATTATCTCATTTCATGCCCACCATAATCCTGGGAGATAGACAAGGGCACATATCTGTGTGCCCTTGACATGGAGGCTAAGAGAGTGATCTGGCCCAAGGTCACACACCTGGAAGTAACATAGTCGAGACTAGAACCTTGTTCCACAGGACACCCCAACTTTCATAGGTCAGAAGAGGTATCTAATAGCGAGCCACCATTTAGCCCTTTATGCTTGATGTCTACTGACCACAGGCTCGATGTCATCGATTTGGTTTTGTCCTGTGTCCCTCATATGCTTGGCAGTGGTGAGCCTCAAACAAGGACCCCCATTTGAGTAGGGCCTTGCTCAAGAAATATTTAAGTTCCTTGTCACGTATCACCAGCCCTGGTGTGGGGTTTCTGGTTTCTATTTCTAACTTTTGATATCAACTCAGTTATAAGAGAAAAATAATCTATTTTTATAAAATGACTCAGATGTCTCTGGAAACATTTACAATGCTTGGAATGTTTTGTTTTAATAATTTCCTGATCTGTATGCAGCAAGGCATTTTAATGTAATAGCTAACATAAAATTCCTCATCATTGTGGAGTTTAAATTTTGCTTTATACTTTCCTTGCATTTAAATTTAATCACAGTCAATCCTCACGTGAGCTGAATTTGTGATCACTTCCTCTGCCGTTTGCTTATTTAAGGGGAGCTCTCTTTGCTTTTCATGTTACCTCCCTCTTCTATTTCCTTAAGCCTCAGAACCTTCTCATGATCTAATAGTTTCCTTCAGAGGTGTCTGGATAGCTGGAGCCTGCTCCAAATTCTGCCATGGAATGTTTATATCTTTGATGAGGTCACCTGCACAAGGGCATCACAGAGTTAAGGAGACAGAAGGCATGACCTTGCACTGACCTTGCAATCCTGTAGCAAAAAAGAACGTGGGTGCTTACAATTGTGCACGTCCTTTGACCTAGCAGTTGTCTTTCTTTCATCTGTTCTAGAGAAATAATTGCAGATACACCCAAGGGTTTGATTATAAGGATTTTACCACTGCAATTTTTATACACACAAAAAATTGTTCGAGGGCTCCTCAGCCTCCAATAAAAGAGGAATGGTAATATAAAATATATCCACATGATAACATAAGATGCATCTCAAACTTGAATGTATATCAGAATCTGCAGAGGGCTTGTTAAATAAAACACAAATTACTGTGCATCACCCCAGAGTTTCTGATTATGTAAATCTAGGATGGTGTCTGGGAATTTGTATTTCTACCAAGTTCCAAGGTGATGCTCATACTGCCGGTCCAGGGACCACGCTTTGGGAACCATCGCTATACAAGAATATGTAATGACACAGTTTCTTTCTTTTTTTTTTTTTTTGAGGACGATCAGCCCTGAGCTAACATCCAATGCCAATCCTCCTCTTTTTTTGCCGAGGAAGACTGGCTCTGGGCTAACATCCGTGCCCATCTTCCTCTACTTTATATGGGATGCCACCACAGCATGGCGTGACAAGCGGTGCATTGGTGCGCTCCCGGGATCCGAACCTGCGAACTCAAGCACACGCACTTAACTGCTATGCCACTGGGCCGGCCCCGACACAGTTTCTATATATTAGTTTTAAAGGGCAATTTATGTGACAAAAAGTACTTTAAACCTATTTTTGTAAATCAATACTAATATTTAAAAAGTTGAGTGGTGGTTAACTTTGAGTTATTTTTGAATGGTAGGATTATCAGGGGAGGGCAGTATCTCCCCCCCACCATTTTTTGCATTGACCCAGAACTCATAGAGCTGGGTTTAATCTCATCATCTCCAGCTCTCATCTGCTGTATGATCTTGAGAAAATTAGCTAACCCACAACAGCACAACTTTCTTGCCTATAAACAGATAATGATGCTTCCCTCAAGGAGATATTTTATTAAGGGAAATAACGTAACACTCATGTATTCATTCATTTAACAAATATCTGTGGAACTTCTACTGTGCTCTGGGCACTGCACTGTGGGCAGAAGGGTCTTGACTTCACACAACCTCAAGTCTATTGAAGGAAAAAGACATTCAACCCACCCTCATCTTTTTCTCTGTACAGATATAGTTCAATGAAAGCATCTTAAAATAATCCCAATTTTCCAAATCGCTGATTTATGGGGTCTTGATGTTTTTTCCCTTTACAGAAGAATATACTTCCGGATTCCTCTGATGAGCCAGTCCCTCCAGCCTAATTTAATTTAAACAGATCTTTTCAAGATCAAGCCTGTGCATGAAGTGAGTCAAGCGCCACTCACAGTGCGGCATTTACTGCGCCTATAGGCGTGTTCCTGTCTCAGCCTGGGTGAAGGGTTATCCCTGCTTTACAGAGGGCCCGGGAGAATTAAAATGTCCAAACGCCCTCACGAAAAGTAAGTCTGGATCCTTATAAAACTCTCCATGCCCAGCCCAAGAAGAGAGAAAAATGTCCTCCTCGACCAAGAACCCGGAAGTAAACGCTCCTTATTCCATCAATGAAGGCACATGAGGCAAACTTCTTGCTACGACCCAATGTAAACGAGTGTTTGAGATCCTGGGGACGTGTTGTCTAAAACCCACACAGCACAGGGGAGCACAAACCTCCAGGGTCAGGTTTCACCCTAGAGATATTTTGCTAACAGAGAAAGAGTCGTTGGAGCTGTGCTTGTGATGAAACTGGTGCTCCCTGTGCACAGTGGGAGAGGCCCCAGGATATGGGTTATCATGGGCAGAGCCTGGCCTGCCTGGATGCTGCCTTCGTGGCCTCCCTCTCAGCCAAAGCTCTGGCTTTCTCTCTTGATAATGCAGTGTGTTTACACCTCCCCCCCCCACCCCCGGACCTGGGAGGTGCTGCAGGCAGTGGGTGTGTTTTACTGCCCAGACTCCAATCTCGGGGCCTCTCACTATAAAAGGAAAGAAAGGAGGAGAAAGGGGAGGAAGCTGGATCAAAGCTTTCAAAACACAAACCGCATAAAACTCCAAGAGCAAAAAAATGAAATAATTGCTGTATTTTAGAAGACGACCATCTTTTCCCGAGTATCTTAGGCTTTACGTTTCGTGGCATTTCTTAAACTTCCAGAAGAAAGTTGTAAAAGTGCTCAGCCAATGTCACTGTGAAAGGAAGGAAACACAACTCATGAGACAGGGGTCAATAAAAACCAAGGTGGAGGTAAATTCTATGTCGTTTCCATTTCAGGAACTATGAATATCCAAGTGAAAACTACAGTGAAAAAAGAACCTACATCACGCAGTTTTATGCAAGATTGAGTCGACTCTGCAGGTCCTCTAACAAATAACTAAAAAGATAAGTAACCTAAAAATCCTTTTAAAAAAAAAAATTGAGATATAATTCACATACCACAAAATTTACTCTTTTAAAGTGTACAGTTCAGTGGTTTTTAGTATGTTTACAAAGTTGTGCAACCACCACCACTTTCTAATTCCAGAACATTTTCATCACCCCACCAAGAAATCCCATGCTCATTAGCAGTCACTTCCCATTCTTCCTCCCCCCATCCCCTGGCAGTGACTAATCTGTGTTTTGTCTCCATGCATTTGCCTATTCTGGATATTTCATATAAATGGAATCATACAGTATGTATTCTTTTGTGTCTTGCTTCTTTCATTTAACATCATGTTTTCAAAGTTCATCCACATCGTAGCACGTATCAGCCCTTCATTCCTCTTTATAGCTGATAATATTCCATTGTATGGGCATACCACATTTTGTTTATCCAGGATGAGATAAGCCACAGGTGGTCAATGATTGACCTGCCTGGGTGGTCAGTGGTGTTTACAATTTAGTGTAAAAAAGTTATTATATTATGAGCTATATTTAAACAATACAGCCTGCTTTGGGCCAGGCCTCCAGGCATCCACCTAGTCAGTGCCCATTTAGTCACCTCAACTGAAAGAATGTCCTTGATGGGAAAATGTGTGATGCACTGTATCTGTGAAGCTCTTCATTTTCAAACTAAGCAAATTCCTAAGCTGTGAGGTAAACACAGCCAATTTTCAAGTGCAAAATGTCACTCAAAGTATATTCAGATATTGAGATCTTCAGGGAGTTGACAACAATAGATTCTAGTAGAGCCAAAGAAGATATACAGATGGCCAATAAGCATACGAAAAGATGTTCCACGCCATATATCATAGGGAAATGCAAATTAAAACAACAATGAGATACTACTACACACCTATTAGAATGGCCAAAATCTCAACCACCAACAACACTAAATGCTGGTGAGGATGTGGAGCAACAGGAACTCTCATTTGTTGCTGATGGGAGTGCAAAATAGTGCAGCCACTTTGGAAGACAGTCTAGCAGTTTCTCATAAAACTAAACATAATCTTACCATACAATACAGCAGTTATCCTCCTTGGTATTTACCCAAAAGAGCTGAAAACTTACATCCACACAAAAACCTGCACACTGATGTTTATAGCAACTTCATTCATAATTACTGAAACTTGGAAGAAGCCAGATGTCCTTTAGTTGGTGAATGGATAAACTGTGGTACATCCAGACAATGGAATATTATTCAGCGCTAAAAAGAAATGAGCTATCAAGCCATGAAAAGACATGGAGAGAACATAAATGCCTATTACTAAGTGAAAGAAGCCAATCTGAAAAGGCTACAAACTGTAAGATTCCAACTATATGACATTCTGGAAAAAGCAAAGATATGGAGACAGTAAAGAGATGAGTGGTTGCCAGGGGTTGGGAGGGAGGAAAGCATGGATAAGTGGAACATAGAGGATTTTTAAGGCAGTGAAACTACTCTGTATGATACTATAATGATGGATACATGTCATTATACATTTGTCCAAACCCATAGAATGTTCATCACCAAGAGTGAACCCTAATGTAAACTACGGACTCTGGGTGATTGTGATGTGTCAATATAGGTTCATCAATTGTAACAAATGTACCCTCTGGTGGGGGATGTTGACAGTGCAGGAGACTGTGTGTGTGTGGAGAGGGGGACAGGGAGTATATGGGAAATCTCTGTACCTTCCCCTCAGTTTTGCTATGAACCTAAAACTCCTAAAAAAATAAAGTTTATTTAAAAAAAAAAATTCTAGTATAATCCTTGGCACTAAGAATGTACTTGTAAATATTTGCTGATAACCAGGCCATTTTTCCTCCAACTGTTTGGTCTTCTCCTAGCAAGACTTTTAACCCTGAAATACTGTGTTCGTGTGTGAGGAGTCTAACTGAGAGTTTCAGGACTACTAGTTTTAGTCCAGTGCCCTGGGATCAAATTCTCGTCTGCCACTCACCTTTCTGGGACTCAGTTTCCTCATCTGAGAATTGGTGAGTTGGCCTAGGTCATCTCTAAGGTCCCTTTCATCTTGACTAGTCTATGAGCTGGGTAGGGTCCAACAAAAGTCAGTATATAAGATTGGCTCCAAAAATGTGACCCATACCTACCTGTCTCCAGCCCAAGGGATATGTCAGACCCAGTAACCATATTTTTCAAATCAAAATGCAGGGTTTATTATCCAAGAAAAGATTTTTTTATGTTTGAGGAGTTGTCTGGGCTCCCTATTACCATGTATGTTTGATATAGGAAAGTTGGAATGTTTAGAAATACATAAAAAAGAAAAGTATGGGAGCCGGCCAGGTGGCATAGTGGTTAAGTTCGTACACTCTGCTTCAGCAGCCCAGGGTTTGCAGGTTTGGATTCCGGGCTCAGACCTATGCACCACTCATCGAGCCATGTTGTGCTGGCGTCCCATATACAAAATAGAGGAAGATGGGCACAGATGGTAGCTCAGGGCTAATATTCCTCAGCAAAAAGAGGAAGATTGGCAATGGATGTTAGTGCAGGGCCAATCTTCCTTACAAAAAAAAAAAAAACAAGAAAGAAAGAAAAGTAAAATCTCTCATGGATCCTTCTCATTCAAGATAACCACAAAGATATTTTGGTGGTTTTCCTTCCAGTCTTTTCGAAATTATTTATTTCCAAGTCTATCTTCTTCCCTAGACTGTGAATGCCATGTCTTTTATTCTTATTTATCTTCCTAAAGCGTGGAACTTAGCAGGTATCCATTAAATTTTTGATTTAATGAATCAATTAAGTTTGCATGGCAAAATATTTTCAATTCTAAGGTATTTCTGTAATTTATGAGAATAACAAGGCCAAGTGATTGAAAACAGTTGCTCCATGTCAAGAACCAACCTTAGTTTGGGGCACTAATCACATGCTTAATTTTGAAGGGTTGGTCAGTGAAGATAATTTTTACAGATGTTTTTGGGAGGTGGGCAGAGAGGGTTATAGAGACCATTGCATTTTCATCAGAAAAGCCAGACCCCAGAATTCAGAGCCTCTGGGCTTTTATGGAGAGAGTGGCATTAGTTGAGTAATTAAACTTCAAACTCCTGCAGACACAGCTCTTTTTTCTTAAGGAGACTTTAACTTTTTAAAGCAGTTTTAGGTTCACAACAAAATTGAGAGGCAGGAGATTTGAGATTTCCCATTTACTCCTGCCCCCACACATGCACAGCTTCCCCCATTATCAACATCACTCACCAGAGTGGGACATTTGTTACCAAGCATGCACCTACACTGACACATCATCATCATTCAAAGTCCGTAGTTTACCTTAGGAGACTCAGCTCTTTCACTGCTTCATGTACATTGCATTGCTTAGTGCTGTGTTTAGCTGCGAGTAATCAAAAACCCGACTGGAGTGGTTTAATCCTAGAGGAATTAATCTTTTCACATAACAGGAAGTTTGGAGAGAGGCAGTTGTCAATATTCAGATCAAAGAGCTCTGCCCTATTATGGCTGGGCCCACATCTCTGCAGTTCTCTTGGTCCCTCACTTTTCTGGCTCCAAGCATCACTCTTGCATTCAAGGCAGGAGGAAAATGGGAAGAGAAGAGGAAAAGACCACACCAGCCGGCTCAGTCTCTTCTTATTATGGAAGCAAAAGCTCTCCACAGTTCACCCCTGTCCCCAGAAGACTTCTGCTTAGGTCTCACTGCCCAGAATCAGGTCACATGCCTATTTCTAGCTACAAGAGGGTCTGGGGAACAGAGCTGTGCATACTGCCACTGCAGACAAAACTGAAGTTATGTTAGCACAGAAGAAGGGGATGATGGAATATTGGTATGCAAGTAACAGTATTTGTCATACACACTGCAGTAACCAACAGCTGTGTGGCTCTTTATGGGGCCTGAGTTAATGGGTGCAGCTACATGTACATGGTGGACGCAGAATTTTAATCTAACTCTTGTGCCTCCAAAGCCTGGGTCAAGAACTACAATTGTGCTTCTGCCTGCTCAGTCAGTACTGCATGTTGGACTTTTGCTAAGGTCATAGGACTTGAAATACTGAGAAATAAACCAGGTCAACTTGAGTTGGGAGCCTGCGGAAGACAATGAGTCTGTCTGTGGTTTCCTCTGCCTGAGATGGCCCGTGGGCTTTTGGTTTTGTTCATTGCAGCATTCTAAAGGACTGTCTGGCTGCAAGCATGGGCTAGCAAAATGTAGACAGAGGAGCTGTGGCCAGCTGTGGGCAGTCACACCCCTCAAAACCTCAGATTACAATAGAACACTGACAAATAGTCCACTGCAGATTGCTGGCCTATAATCAAGTGAGCTGCTGGGCGGACAGGGGGCCACCTTTGTCTTGGGTGCATGGCAAAAGCTTGCTTTTAGAAAGACAAATCCTTTAAGATCTCTTTTTTGAAATATCGGAGTTTTCCTTTGCTTGCTGAAACTATTCATGGCATAGAGCTTTTGAGGGAGTCATAGGGAATTTCAGAGACCAAAACCCATAAAACCCCCTTCCACTGAACTTTAGACAGAATGCCTTATGTGTGGCCCTGTGAAGAGAAGTTATACAAAGCTTGCAAATAAGCAAAAGGATGACTACGTGTCCTTTCAAAGTCACACTGGAGCACTGTCTACTAAGACAAGGGTATTTAATTCTCTATGGAAATGCTTCTTTGTTTGATTTAGTATTTACCCTTGATTAGGACTGGGACTCTACTAAGTTAGATGTTAACTTGTAGACTGATAAGTTACAAATGATTTTTGTCCAGTAGAGTTGTAAATGATTTCTGTTTGGTAAAAAAGATAACCTTTTATTGCCTTGTAGGACATTAAACAGTTTTGTATCTATCATTGCAACCATATTTAAACACTCTTTTTTCCACTGACTATATATATCTCTCTATCTATCTATATATATATAGATAGGTAGATAGTTTCTCCTATACGCTGGTTTCCTCATTAATGAATTAAATATGTCTGATACCTGCTCAGCATATATTTGTATAAAGGTCATGTTTCTAGCTTTTTGAAGTTTGCTTTGGCAGTGCCTTGGCAATTCTTATAGAGAGAATCAACTGTAGTTTAAGGCATTTAGCAATGTGAAGATTATAAAGTGCAAAGAACATCCCACTGGGAGTATATGTGCTATTTAACTTGATCCTCACCTTCAGCTGTTCATAAACACTGTCTAGAAGCTATTCCTCACAGTGTGTTGGTATTGGATTCCAGAACAAAATCAAAATAAACAAAACAATGCAAAAGGAGAAAGCCCTATGCAAACAAAGGGATGAACATGCAAATTACAATTTTAGAAATGAAATGGAATCTGGTGGTGGTAGTTACCCAGAGAGCATCCTTCTTGCTTCTAAATTCTGCCTCTCTACAGGCACTTGCTTTCTTTCCAAGCCCAGAGCCTATTTTCAAGGCCAGGTGCATTGGATGGAATTTCTCATGTAAAGAAGAACAAGCTGCATCAAGCATACTTTACCCTAATCTCCACAGCAATCATTTCCTCCTCCAGGGAAGAGGACACACATTGTGAAGAACCAGAAGCCAGTGCCTTCTCGGATGGATACCAACCTCAAACAACCTTTACTTGTCCCACGTGATGCCTCCAGTTCCCTAATAGGGACTTGCTGAGTTCCAGGTTCTAGAAAAAATTGCTTAGGCTCTAGTGATAAAGGATTACTATTGTGTTGTATTTATTTATTTATTTTAACCATCTTGGTAGTAGAGCCAACAGAATCTGGGCAGAGAGAAGAGTATTTGGGAAATAAACAAATTATGTCTTGTTGTTTATCGTGTGTGTGTGTGTGTGTGTGCATGTGCATAAGAGATAGCTCTTGTTTGATGCTATCCTTTAGTTTTGGCACTTCTCCTGAAACTTAAACAGAGATCACTGAAAATCCCATGTGCTTTGTTAGTAAATTTGTTATAAAAATAGTAAGTACCTAGACCACATCATCACTTGAGTTCCTGAAGTCCTTTACCATGTGTTTCCACTGCTAAGGCAGTTACATGTCTGGGGTTGGGAGCGTCAGAACAATTGGTTTAACTCCAGTAGTGATATTCCTACCAGAACAAACACCTCACTGCTGAGATTTCCGGGATGATTTCCACCAGATGGGTCACAGGAAAGAGCTCTGAGATAATCCATGTCAGAGTTTTGTTAGGCATGCTATATGCAACTTACAAATGCCTATAAATAGTAAGTCCACATGATAATATTGTCACCTATGTCTGCAACCCACTTACTGTCTCTGTCACATTCTAGATCCTCAAACAATCTGCCTCTCACTCAAAGAAAAATACTGTGAACTATAGACATAACCACAAGACAATTTTTTTATCATTGGTGTTGCTTAATATAGGGCCTTCATCTCTCTCACCAAAACTACTAGTTTATGTATTATATTATATTCCTAGATGCCAACTAGTAGGAAGTTACATATGTGTTGGAGAATCTTCGAATTGTGTCTCTTGTAAGGCAATGGATTAGTTGTCTTCTCCCTGATGTTCTCATATCATTGTCCCACGATTGTAGTAACTTCATTTTCAAAAGATATTAAATTGATCTGACATTACTCCTTCCAGAGAGCCATCACTCGATGCTGATGATGACTGGTTTTTCTATTAGGAGCTCAGAAATCAAACTTTTGATAATCATGTTAGACTTTTATCTATTGGTCAACAGTATTCAGAATCCAAGTTCAGACCTTCAGTCTTCTGGTGCTCATTCCATTCTCCCTGAGTCCTCTATGGTGGGTTAGAGGGCTCAGGTTAAGTTTTCTCAGTTCCTTAAGATGTTGCTTATCCCAATAAGGAGACTCAAAAATATTTACAAGTGTTATCATTCATATATTTTGGAAATATTTGAAAAATCAAGCCACTTTCAAGTGTGTCAAATGATTCTCACCAAAACTTAAGCTCTCTCATCTGCATCTTAAGGTAATATTCCCATATATCTCTGTTGAATGCTTCCTTCTCTTGCCTAGAAACAAAAGACTTTCCTGTTTCTTAGGCCTTTTTACTGAAATAACCATGTTAGTTCTTTTGTTTGCCCCTGATCTAGAATATAATCATTGTGTTCTCAATTTTCTTTTTTAAACAATATTCTTTTTAACAGTCAATGGGTGGGATAAGATGGCTTTGTAACTTGTTACATATCCCCCAAGGCACAGTATATTGGAAAATAAAAATCTAGTTTTGAAAATGACTTTTGACCATATTTTTCTTAGAATGGGAGAATCGATTACATAATAATCTCTGCATAACCTCTGACTCCTTTTGCAATATCATGCTTTATATGACTCAATCAAGAAAAATAATGGTCTACATCCTTTTTCCACAGCCACCTCCCACGCAGAATAAAGTCACCAAGAGCTATTAGACCAAGAGATCCAGGAACGAGGTTGTTTGGAGACCTTATCACTCATCAAAATCTCCTCGCAGCCTTTCTTCCCTTTTCTAGCACTCCCTGCAAGATGAAGGGATCCAAACGGAACAAAACACTTCATGCTATTACCAAAGACTTCTCTCCTCTAGTTGAATTTGTACTTCAACAAATTCTTCAAGTTTTCTTTAAATTTTCTAAAGAAGCATTAGAGTTTAACACTTCTTTCAAAAACCTGGACCAAAAATCCTTTGTAAGTTTTCTGCCATACAAAGGGCTTACATGCTTTTCAGTCCATTTGGTTTCTTGGACTCCAAGTTTCTCATGATATTCGCTTTCACTTAGCAATGCTTTGGATCTATACAGATCCACAGAATGATTCTTTCATTGTGAAACTTGCACAGCATATTTTTTGTTAGCCATTTTCTAAAATGACCAGAGGCACTAGCCGCATTCAGTGTTGTGTGCTGGACTCTCTTCTCCTTGAGCTAGCTCATCCCAATGAGTAAGCTCCGTGAGGGTAGGGACCACTTCTCTCTTGCTACTGCTGTACCTCTAATACCTAGTCCAGCACCTCATACATAATAGTGCTCAATATGCATTTGTTGAGATAATGAATTAATCCCTTCCCCTAAAGATCATGTATAGAGTATGAGTCACTAATATGTTTAAAGGATCTCAAAGTGCAATTAAACTTTGCTGGGCCAGCATCTAGACACATGGATCTGGAGATTTTTTTGTGTCTTAAATCCTTCTGGATATGTAATGAAGGCCATGGACATTCTGCTCAGGGAGGGTTTAAATGCCCACATAAAAAGTGTCAGCTGACAATTCAGGGATTGACCAATTCTCTAAGTCCCATCCATGGGCTCTACCTTAAGATCTTCTTGTCTCAACTGTCCATGAATGATTATCTGGGAAGAGACAATGCCCAGGATGGAGGGCCCGGAAAGGGGGCTTCCAGAGTGGTGGGAATGTGGGGACCTGAAACAGAGACTTGGAGGTCATTGGTGGTCAACGAGGGCCACAGGCAGACTGTGAAGAGCTGGGGTCAGAAAGAAAGTTGAAGAAACTCTGTTGAAGAAAAAGTAGGGAGATAAAGCTGACCCAGCACAGAAACGTTCCTTCAAGCAGACACTGTGAGCAAGATTCTTGGGGTGCCCTCAAATTGAGATCTGATATTTAAGAAAAGGAAATTGAGATCTGAAACTGAGCCAGGACTAGGGATCTTCCAAAGCCGAAGAGTCTTTTTCTTCCAGTTAACAAGAGAAGTGAGTCAACAGCCCTAGACTTTAAATGCAGAGTAGAAAGGAGAGAGAATTAGCAGGAAAAAAGAAAATATAGTTCAACTTGTCAAGCTTTCATTGAACACCTACTTTGTTTTGACCAGGCTAGGAGCTAGGAATAAAGCAGGGACACTTTCCTCATGGAGCTTATATGACTGCCTGTCCTGTACTTCAAAAGTATGGAAAAGAATGACAAGTGCTTCAGACTGAGCCAAGGTGAAAGGAATAATATTAGCTGTCCTGTGTACCCCCACAGTGCCCTCATACAAGAACAGTGGTATTCAGTTGGGAGCAATTTTGTCCCCCAGGGGACATTGGGCAGTGTCTGAAGACAATTTTGGTTGTCATAACTGGGAGGAAGGTGCTCCTGGCATCCAGTGGGCAAAAAACAGGGATGCTGCTCAACATCCTACAATGCGCAGGGCTGCCCCCACAACAAAGAATGACATCACTAGAGTAAAAGGCTTCGTGAACCTTCAACAGCTGACCAGACTTGTCCACTGCTTCCTGTTTCACCTGACACCTTATGGGAATGAGGGTCACTACCACAAGAAGAGCAGATGGGAAAAATGCATGATTCCCCAGGCACAGTCTTTAGAGGAGAAATTCCACCAGCTCCCCTGTGTCGTGGCAGCGGAAAGTTACCCAAGATGCAATGAAACAGCTCTGGGGGCTTTGTGTTTGGGGTAAATTTCATCAGAAGGTGCACTCAGGGAATACAAGCACATTTAAAATTAGTCTAAGCCAAACACCATCAGAAGATCAGAAGGGTAAATTGGGTGCAACAGACACCATATAACTCATCCTGAGCCAAAAGAAATGGCTTTTGCATTGTGCATGTCCCTGCCTCTCCCAGCAGTGCAGCTAACTGAGAAATATGGGCGTTCTCCTCCATGTTATCTCCACTGTGGAAGGAAATTTGAAAGGCAATACTGGAGAGGCTGGAGTTCTGAACCATGGTTGCCTATAAGCAAAACCTGCTTGTCTACATTTGAAGATGACCCTCTTTCTTTTTCAATCAACTTTCTTCAAAGCATTAAATCATTAAAAACAAGTAAACATGTGCCAACTTGCATGAATCTCCTTTTTTTCTTTCAATTTTATGAATTGGCAATTAAGCAGACATTGAATAGCTTGGCTCTTTTAACACTGCAGATTGCTCACTTAGAGTTCTTCTTGCCCTCTTTTTTCTTTCTTCCAGGACACTGTTTTTATTGTTAGGCCACCCAGGGATGTTCTTGATCCTGCAGGGTGTTGTGACATGGCTTGAATTCCTGGGAGTGCTACCCCACCGCCAGGGAAGGGCTGGACAAAGGTCAGGACCCAGGAAGTGCAGATGTCAGAGATCTGAAAGCTTGTGCGGAGCTCTTCAGCTGGGCCACAGCTGCTGCCTTCACCCTCCCCCACCCTCTTCCTCTTCTGACGAAGACTTTATGTCCCAGTGCCCCTATCAAAGGTGCAACAGAACACAAGCAAATTATCTGAAGAGGAGCTAACCCACACTCCTTCCTGCCATAAGGTGCATGGGTCGGGCGGGCCAAGCCTCCTCCAGGTCTGCGGGCATCCTTCAGCATTCCGCCTCCACCCGGTGCTACTCTATTCCATTATCCCATCTCCTGAAGGAGCACAGAGCGCTGGGAGTGGTTCTGAGTCAATGTTATTTTTATGCAGTATGAGGGCTGTTCCAAAAGTGATTATGATTCAGCTGTTTCTTACTGACCCTCTCCCAAAAAATCTCTTTTGGCAGAAATAAATTAATTTTATGGAGTCACAAAAGATATTCTGGTTAATAAACTCACTCTGCATCTACAATCTGTCAGATGAACAATTAGGTAATGGTTTACAGAAGCCATAAAAGAAGAACCCCAAGCCAAAAAGCCCATGTGTCATGTTTTAAGTTAGTGTTACTAAGGGGTGGAATAAACGAATGAGGTGTTTGGAGAAAATTAATTTCATAACTTTAGAGAAATTCCTACAGCTAAGGCTGTTGAGGTTAGTGGGCATGTGTATGGTGATGGTGGAGGGGATCTGAGAAGTGATTGTGCCTGATGTGAAAAGAAATATGCAAAGGAAAAGTAAGCATAAATAACAGAATAGTAGAATAATTGTGCATACTCAAAAAGCATACATGCATTGTTGAAGATGCATATTACAAAGATAAATTCTACATTTAAAACAGTTTCTGGGCTATGCATGGCATTCCTCCATGAAAAAAATCCAACTACATTCTTGTAGCTATAACATGTACAAACCAAAGAGTTAAAGAATCTTGCCTCAAGCCTTTATTATCATCATTACTAGAATAAAAGTATGTAGTTTCGGAGGTTTCAGTGAAATGAATCAGTCACAATATATTCCTTTGCAGAAAATTACTACTTCTGTTTCCAAACCCTTGTTATGAATATGGTCGGTCTTTGGAGCTAAAATAAATAAATACAAGACGGGGGTCCACTAAAGGAATTCAAACAAATAGGAAAACTTAGCTACTTGCAGTTGACACAGGAAGTTGATGGTTTCACATTCACAAACTAAACAGCCCTAGGAAATGAGGATGTATTACTGAAAGCTAACGTGAAAAAACATTTGCAGAACACTTAGAACAGTTCCCAGCACACAGCTTTGGTTTCCTTTAAAGCTGCCATCATAAACACAGGAAATCTGGAAGTCTATTCTACATCTAATTTTTAACATTACAATATATGAGAACGTTGCCATTGGCTGAGATCATATGACTCTTAAGACAGAGGTCAGCACACTATGGCCCGTGAGCCAAATCCTGCCTGCCGTCTGTTTTTGTACAGCCTGAGAGCTGAGAATGGTTTTTACATCTGTAAATGGTGAAAAGAAAAATCAAAAGGAAAATATTTTGTGACACACGAAAATTAATTGGAATTCTAATTTCAGCGTCCATGAATAAAGTCCATTTGGAACACAGCCCGGCCCAACTGTTTACATATTGTCTGCTGCTGCTTTTAAGCTTACAAGGGCAGAGTTGAGTCCTTTCCACAGACACCCTATGGCCTGCAAAACCAAAAATATTTCCCATCTGGCCCTTTACAGAAAACATTCGATGACCCTTCCTCTAATATGCAAAGACCAGCTTAATCTGAAAGTAAAAGTACAAAAAAACAATATGGAGGAAAAAGAGAGAGAAAATGCCCTGTTCACGAGTTGATTTTCATAAGCTTCACTTTAACCTCTCCTGTGCATTTGTCCCCACTTTCATGACATCCTGGCCACCTGAGATTAAAGGAGGCACCCTCCCGGCAAAAACCTTGTCATTGTTTCTGCCACGTGATTTGTGGAAAGCTCAGGTATGGTTTGAAATTTGATGCAAAAGTTGGAATTAGTTCTTGTTTTAGCTGGTTTAGGTTACCTGGGTTACACCACAAAGCAAAAATAGCTGAAATGTCTGTGTAAATGAAAAACAAATGTATACAGAGAGGGAGCAATCAATTTTCAGAAGAAAGAGAAATGTTCTTTTCCATGGAGCTCCCCACTGGGAATGAGCTCCCTGGTGTTAAGTAAAGGGAAAGGAGTGGAGGGACTTTTGTGGGTCCCAGCGGGACTTCCAATCAGCCAACAGAGTAGAAACTTTTATTGACTGTAGGCTGTAGCAAGTTAGGGTTGCTTGTTTGCGCTGATACTGTGAAGGTGGATGGGTATTTTGCTAAGAAACTCCCATGTAACTTCACAGTGGTAAGAGAATGATAACTTTGGGGGTTATCCTCATAATATGTTTTGTGATTCTTCTGCACACTGTTTTTTCTCGAATTTTGATGAAAATTAGCGTTAAGGCATCAGAAATGCGAGAGGTTGATGCAACCAGTTATAGACTTTTTGCTAATCCAAGTGGGGTCCGTGGGCCAGCAGCATCAGAATCTTCTGGGAGCTTGTTAGAAATGCAGAATCTCAACCCTCCCCCTTCCAGATCTGCTGAATCAGAATCTGCTTTTTAACAGGATTCCCAGATCGTCTGAATATACATTAATTTTCGAGAAGCGCTAATCAAAGAAAGTGCACAAGACTCAAGGTCTTGGAGATCCAGTTCCAGGTTCAATTGGTGCTAATTCCCTGGTGACCTTGGGTAAATTCCTCACCATCTTTTTGCCTCGGTCATCTTCTCTCTAAAGCGGGGCTAAAATCACTTCCCTCACTTTTTGAACAATACTCTCACTGTCACACGAGATCATGAACATGAACCTGCTTGAAAGACTATTAACTGCTCTCTGGTTATGAGACATTATTAATGGTAATGGCTAACATCTATAGAACCTTAACGATGTGTCCTGCTCTGTGCTGACTTCTGAAGATGAAGCTTTCAGTTCAGTCTCACAAAAACTGTCTGATGAGAGTAGTGATATCAATTGTACCTTATCCATGCAGAAACTGAGCCATAGAGAAATTAAGTGTCTCACTCAAGGTTATGCATCTTGTTAGTCACAGTGGAAGTTGAGCCTCAAGGTTATGTTCTTATCCCTGAACTATGCTGCCTCTAAAATCTAATACTGAACAGTGGGAATGGATGAAATTATCACAGAAGACAGTCTAAAAACCACTGCACAGTGAGATCAAAGGCATGACATGTTTTAAAGTCTGTTTTGTTTCTTTTTTAATATACAAGAAGGGAAGAAAAATTTAAAAAGAGAAGTTCCCTGGAGATTAATGGCTCGACGTTCCAGAGCACACAAACCAACTAGCATATCTTATCAAAAATGGTGGCCAACTGGTTTCCTTGGTGATTTTGCTTCTAATAGGTAAGTGTGAACCCAATGACTAGGACATGCAAGAGGCAATGAGATTTCCCAGGTTCTTACCTATTGAGACTCACTGTATCTCTTTCTAAAATAAGCAGTTAGAGTCAGCTGAAGGAAGGTCAAGTCTTAAGAGTAGAAAATTAGAGAGCAGACCCTAATCTTCCAATTTAGTTCTAAAATGTTGGAGGTGTAAAGATGTTTTATACATTTTGCAAGGTCGACTCTGATCCCTTTGGCAGCAAAAACTTAAGGCTTCCAAATAGTTCTGAACAAATGGACTGTAATTTGGAGACCTCTTGAAAATCCCCCTACTTCTTGGCTTTAGCTAATGTTTATATGTTGCTTGCTTTGTGCTGGGAACTGTTCTAAGAACTTTTCAAATATTAACTCAAATATCAACCCTCTCAACAACTCTTTTTGGCAGGTGATACTATTAATTCTAGATTATGGTTTAGATTAATTAGATTATTATTTAGCTGAGGAGGCACAGATAAGCTAAGTGATTCCCCTAAGATCACAAAGATAGGATCTGGTGGAACTGGCTTTCAGCCTGAAGCAGGGAGTTCCATGCTCTGCTCTTAACTACTACCCTCCGGAGTCTGCAAACAGACCTACCTCTCAGGGATCATTTTTTGTTTTAACTTTGGCTTTAATAAGATTAAAAAACATATTTTTCAAGTAGAATCTGGAGACTGCATTGGTAATACATTGGTGCTTTCTTCTAAAAAAATAAAAGTTAGTTTTGATAGCTTTGGAGAGTCCATGCGATTAAAGACCATGTGGACTAAATCATGGCACCCACATTTTTTGTCTTATTCTATAGCAGTGGTTCACAAATGGGGGAGGATGGGAGGTGCGTGATTTTGCCCTCCAGGGGATGCTTGGCAGACAAAATGTCTGGAGACATTTTTGATTGCCATGACTGGAGGGGGGGGGTGTTTCCTACCAGCATCCAGTGGGTAGATGCCAGGGCTGCTGCTAACCATCCTACAATGCACAGAACAGCTCCACAACACAGAATGATCTGGCCCCAAATGTCAATAGAGCTGATGTTGAGAAATCCTGTTCTATGAGAATAAGAGTAGATAGCATTTATTGGGCACTAGTTGAGAATATACACAATGATCACAGACTAGAGGAGAGGGTGCTAGATGTTAAATGCAACAGACAAATAGACAAGTAGTTACAAACTCATGAGGAGCATGCTGGAATGAAAACTGTGCGGGGTGCTTAAATGTCCACAGGAGGGACAGGTGCCAACAGCTTTCACAGTGACACCAGGGCTGAGTCTTAGAGACTGAGGAGGGCGAGATCACTGGCAGAAAAGAACATGCAGGGCAGAGAAAGAGCAGCATGGGGCTTGGGTTTTATTTTATTTTGTTGCTAAGTCCTAGACATCTATTTTAGCTCTGGCATGCCTCATTGCCAGCTCTCTGTCTCAACCTCTAAGGCATTCCCTTTCTCGCTCTTAAGGAGACCAATGGAACCTTTTGGAAAACCCAATTGCAAGCTGAACTGGAATTGTGAACTTGTCCATGCAGAAAAGCTCCATGCAGGGTAGAAAGACAGCAGAATGTGATCAAAAGTAAATGAACTGTTAGACATGTTCAATCCTAGATTGCAAATAGTGGCGGGTGATGTAAAAGCTCTGATTTATCTGGGTCCATTAAAAGCTTTAAGGGAGCAAAATACAGCATCAAGGCAAGGAGCTAAATGGTAATAACAGGAGAAGTGTCTCCATCATCCAGTCAGTTTTATGAGAGCAAATGGATGAAAAGATTATTAAATCCTCCAGTGCTAACCATTCTCCATTATTCAATTGGCTTTTCAGCCTCCAAAGGAGAGGTTAAGCTCAAGGGGTTTGAAGGCTAAGCTGCAAATGGAATATGAACAGGCACGTGGATGACCCGCCTGAGCGTCGCCACAATGACCTGTTTTGGTGGTCATTGTGTATATGGCGTCCTCTTGAGCAGAAGTTTACATTTTTAGGTGGAAGTCGTGGCATTCCAAGTTTTCTCTGAATCCTCACTTTTTGCAGAAATAGAGGAGAGGTAATTTGCCACATGAGTCTCCCTCAAACCAAGGTGATCTTTGGAAGCTTCCTTCCCAAAGTTTAATTTCAAAGCTAGAACAGTGCAGGAGTGTGTATCTTTGGGGAGAGTGGGAGTTTGTTCCAATTAAACTGAATTTGTCATTGTAGTGAAACTTTCGGTTCCCCTGGGTCTGGTTGCTTTTGAGGGTTGGGATGGAGGGGTTTGGTGAAGAGGCTGGGAGAGAGAAAGCATCATCTCCCATTCTCTACATTGCCTCCACTGCTGGGAGTTTGGGTCAATGTTGTTTATTTCCAGTTTGCACAAGGTGGCTTGTGCAAATAGATTGCTGATGAATCAGCTTTGCATTTAAGCAGCATTTCTGCATGGAAAACAGCTTCTTTGTGTGTAAGGAACACGTAGGCTTGAAAGCCTGTCTGCGTTTGCCTGGAATTAGTTCTGGAGCTCTCAGGGAAAAATGGTGGGCTACTAAGACCCAGGGTCTGCTGCAAATAAGGGATCCTGAAAACAGTTTCACAAAACAATGGAGATTGGTTCAGAACATTCCATTACATAAATGCAGATTTATATCCTATCTACTTTTAATTTAGGGAAAGTTTGTTTCCAAGTCTGAGTGAAAGGCTTTTAAATGAGACCCTTTTATTCCCAGAGATCTTTGCAAGATCTTGGATTTGTTGAGAGTGAGGCAATATGAAGACCAACCAAATAAACACATTGGGAATCCTATAAAGAGCTGCCAACAAACTGCTCTCCCAGGCTGGAAAAGAAGGTCATGACTACAGAATAATCTGGATTCCCCATGTACCCCAGCCTTCCAGGCCCAGGTTTTCCTTTAATGTCTAAATAAACGAGCTCAAGCCTCAGTCACACATCCTATAGGAAGTCTTGCACCCATCCCAACATTTCTGAGAATTCCCAGTGGGTTACTTCCCTCCTTTTGGACATTGCTTCCTCTTCATGCTCCCAACTCCAGTCTGAGGCTCAGGCACCGTGGGTCTGCCTCACTGTAGGTCATTTTTAGGTTTTTTGACACCTTCGATGTGGCCAGCCACCGTTCCCTTCACACAGAGACCTGGATCCTAGCTCCTCATTTTCTCTGAGTGATAGAGTTCCCAAATTCTTGATTTTGGACCTCTGAGGGAAAGGAGAGGGGACGACTTAAAGTTGTTATTACACAGGTGAGCTACCTCCTCTTGTTTCACCCCCTCCATTTCAGACCATGCACGGGGACCCAGTTCCTCAATGAGAGAGGGCCCTACCTGGCGCTGCACCTTTAGCCACGTGAAGTTCTGGGCCAAAATTTTGAAATTACAGGTTTTCTTGAAGGGCTTTATTTGTACCCTGATCCTGATCACATCCTTAGAGAAAGGAAAGACCACAAAAAACAAAATCCCCCACCTCCTTTCAGATCAACCCCGAGAATCAGCAATTAGACACTTAATCAAGGAAATTAAGGGTTTTCATAGTAAATGATCAAACCCAATAGAATGCAAATTTCCAAAGGATGGAGATTTCAGTCTGATCTGTTTATTTGTGTCCTCAGCCCCTTGAACATGACTGGCATATAGTTGTGCTCAAAAAATATGTTGAGTTACTGGCTGAATGAATGAATAAATGACCAATGAATAGATTTAAAATTAATTCGTTTGCTTATAATTACTTGAGCTACTAGTATGTACCAGGAACTGAGATAGGCGATGTGGATGTCACAAAAAAGGAGCAGGCCTGACACTTGCCCTTGATGAGCTCTAGTTGAAGAGAGAAGATAAGACACTACACAAATTGCTTTAGTCAGAGAGAAAGCTTGGAGGTTGCATGATAGAAGGCTAGACAAGAAATAATCAGGCTATACAAGAAGAAATCAGGATGGGGCAGATGGGGAAGGAGGCTCTTAGGTCCAATCAGAAATCTATGGAGTAATTGGAATCCCTCTCACTAGATAGAGATTTCCTTTAGGTTATAAAAATAATAATCATCCCTTTAAAGCCAGAGTTTCCTAAGTCATTAGCATTTGTACAAATGGCATATCCTTTGACAGGTTCAGTGGATATTCAATGGATATCAATATTTTAACTACTGTTTTCCACATTGGAGTTCAAAAATAAGTCATACTTCAGTCTACCAAATACCTTTATCCAAAGCAAAAGGCAATAGACAAGTTCATAAGAAAGTAAAAATGTCTATAACAAGTCTAATCTTCCACTCAAAGAGAAGAAGGAGCTTTTATGAAATCATAGCCTTCCCCCTTTTCTTAAAGAAAGGAAATCGTTCTGGTTCACCAGATGAGAAAATGGCTACTCCCCCTTATTGACTTACTGAGCTAACATTAACCAGCAAAGCACAATAACTCACAAAAGGGACACACCGACTGTTGAGGCTGGACAATGTGGGTCAGTATAACTCTCTGCGGTCTCATAGGCCTCCAGGAATAATTAGCAGAATGGTGGGCTTTGAAACACACACAGCTTCCTTCCTGTTGTTCTGCTCCAAGCTTCAGTTGCAGCCCAGTGTTCAACTTTTGAGGAGGGTGAAAGGAGGGGGCTGGGAACACAGTCTCAGGAAACTACCAGCAAACAAAGGTGGGGGGGACTCTTAAGAGTGAAGTTTGATGTAAGGACTTCCGGCAAGTCCTTGTGACTAGGCCTGACTGAGTGGCAGCTGCATTTTCTCTCAGTCAGATATCACCTCCTACATGTGGCTGCACACTGGCTTCAAGGAGTACTGGACTAGGCAGTTCTCCCCACGTCAGATGGCTGCTTCTCTAAATAGAACTTAATTCCTTTTTATATGATTATAAGCATAAATTTTTTATGGACGTTTTAAGAAAATACAGATACACATAAAGGGGAAAATAAAAATCAGCTACAAATTAAAACCCATTGTAACCTCTGTCAACTTTTAGTGTCTTTTCCTCCAATCTTATTCCTGAGTGTGATTTTTTTTTCTTTTGACACAATTCAGGTCATTTTGTATGTACTGCTTCTTATCAATTTCTTTCCTCATTTAGTAATGCTCTATCGCTGTTTGAAGGCTGTTTGAGGAGTCTGGTGACATATGAAGAAAGGGAGTAGATGGTAAACCAGGGAGATAAGCTGGTGCTGGTAGATGTAAATCAGGGGTGACCATTTCCTGGCATCTCAGAGTCCCCCCAAGAAAGCCCCACCACAGGCACACAAATGAATGGATTTGTGTCAGAGATGTTCCAGCCACGACACTCACCTACCGAGCCCCAGGCTCTCCTCCACTGGCTTCCTGACTGAGTTGCTTTGGTAGAGGTCAGCTGACTGCCAGGGCTTCTCTCCTGAATGTCAAGTACAATTCAGAGTTAGACCTTTCCAAGCAGCATAAGAGGCGGGTTCAGAAGAATGGATCAAGACACGCTTAGCATATTTATAACTTTTCAAACTTTCCACAAGGACACATGCAGACATTTTTTGAAGTGGTGGAGATATCAGAAAGTTTATTTTTAAAGAGCTTTAATTCACTATTCTGACTTTGTTCCCATCTTATGGTTTAGAATTAATGGAAAATATGGGGTATCAACCAAATCTACTCAAATATAGCCATGCATAAGCGAATCCTTTTATGTTTAATAATTGAAAATGACTCATCAAAATTTATTAAATATTATAAATGCTTAGGTCACTAAGTGCTTCAAATGGTTCCAAAAGGCCATCCCTCCTTTTTTTAGCCAGTCGGATGTTTATTAAACATTGACTTATTGAGTGTGGATTTGGGGACATTTGTTCCTGCAGGGTTTTTTGCCCTACATAATGCAAGAATTAGAAGGGAGATGATGGGTTATATAATGATTTATTATGAGAAAATATTTTATTAAAAGATTACTTTGTTGGGGAGCAGTAGGGATGGAACAAAGCTGCAAGAACACGGAAGTGGGTCATTAGTACGTTTTTTGTAAATAATAGAGTTAACACAGTTGAATGCCTACCATTTTCCAGGCAATGGTCTAAGTTTTAACTCATTTAATCTCCACAACACTATAGGATAGATCTTATTAGTACACTCAATTTCAAGATGGTGAAACTGAGGCACAGGAAGGTTAAGTAACTTAGCCACAGTCACAAGTGGAAAGAGGCAGAGCCAGGACACAAGACCAAGTCGTCTAGTTATATAATCTCTGCTCCAAACCACTATGGTATACTTGCTGGGCTATGAAAGATCTTGAAAGGGTCTCTGTCTGCTTCATTCATCCAGCAAAAATTCAGGAAACATTTGTGTGCCAAGCATTGTACCGGACCCTGGGAACACAAAGGTCAGTGTAATGAGATACCTGCCCTCCAGGAGTGCATTCCAGTGGGGGAGACAGAGAAGTAAAAAAGCAATTATTATATCACTTTACCTTCCAATGGAATCAAGTTCAAGCAATTCCAGGCAGATCAAAATCAATACCATTTTTAAAACTTGAGGAGTAAATTACATATGCAAAGATATAGGCAGTCCTCCATAGAGTGTACCTGACTACTGCCCACCACAAATTAATGAGTCTAGAAGACAAGGTAGGTCAATGCTCTGGGGACCTTTTCTGCTGAGGAACAATTATGTATAAACAGACTGGGCTTTGCACCATGGAGGTTAAGACAGTAGAGGACAAAAGTGTTACAGAATCTCGCTCCCACAAAACTCGACCAAATCATGGAGTATAGGTGAGCCTGACCCTGTTATTTCTACCTTAGGCCTTTTTTTTTTTTTGAAGTCAGGCTATGAACTGTAAAGGAGAATCAGGGATGTGGACAGATGTTATAAGAAACTCCTCATAAGAAACTCCAAATGTGTTATATTTCTCACCATCACCAAACACCTCCATCCACTATTCTTTCCCTACAAAAGTGAGTCCTTCTAATTTTGGTATCCAAGTTGGCTCTTCCTGACAGGTTACACCCCAAATTGCTGCCTGGTGCCAAATTGTCAATTGTCATTTATGTTGTCTCCTTGAAACAGGCCATATAATTACATAATCACATCACAGCTAATCTGGTTTGTTGGAAGGCCTCTGGACAAGACTGTTTGGCTAATCATTCTCCTGCAGGATCTGTCTCCTAGGGTACTTCTCATACCCACTTGTAGTAAATACAGAGGTGGCCAGCTCTTCCACCCGCAGTCTGTTGTATATTGTTTTAACTAAGTAAAGGTTGGGAAAAGGCTGCGCTTGGCAGGATTTCTTTAAAGGTGTCATGATTGAGCAATTGCTAGAAGTTGTTGAGAGCCAGCAGATGGAGCAGATAAGGAGGCTCACCAGCTTTTTGGCCAGTTGTGATCCATCTTGAATTTAAAACCTGTTTACTCTGATCTTAGGAAAAGTCCAGGCCCTCTTCTCTCTGCTTATACTGGAAAGGGCAGGGCAGGGTTTAGGCTTATCAGTAACACATTTATTTTTCCTTGAGCCCATGAAGCCTGCTCTCTCCCACAACCAAAACACGATGAAAAGGCTTAGCAGCCTATTGCAAAAGTATTCTGTTTTCTTTAAAGTTCATCTCTTGAGACTGCATTCTGCTCTTGAGTTTACCAGGCCTGGCCAAGCACAGGGGGCATTTCTCAGTTCTACTTGAAGGCATAAGAACTGAAACCTCCCCACTTTTTCTTGGAGAGCAGGAGGAGTATGTTTGCTATTTGTCCTTATTTGGGCTCAGTTTCCTGTGATGGCTTTTTTGAGTTTGTTTCAGGCCAACAATAGTAGACACAGCAAATTCATTTGTGGAAACTCTATCTGGCTTTGGTCTGTTGTCTGTGTTTTTGAATATAATTGAGTTATTCTATTAGCATTCTATTTAGTAGCCACCCACACTTGGAATGCTTCCACCCTGAGTGAGACATATCTTTTTAATTCCCATTTTAGAATTTGTTTTAGAATTTAGAATTTGTTGTTTGGGGTGTAGGATTGGTATAAGATAGAAACTATCAACTCTTGTTAGGGCCATCTACATAATTTACGGGGCCCAGTGCAAAATGAAAATGTGGGGTTCCTTGTTCAAAAATTATTACGATTTTCAAGACAGAGACAGCAGAGCATTAAACCAAATGGGGGTCTTTCTGAGTGCGAGGCCCTGTGTGACTAAACAGGTTGCACTCCCATGAAGCCAGCCCTGATTCTGGATCATTCATAGGCAATATGAAGGTTCTCCAGGCTCTGTGTTTTCTCTCATCCACTTTCCTGCTTGCTGGCTTGGACAAATCTCTGGTCCTTCAGAAACTGCTACATTAAGTTGTAGACTAGGAAAATAAATGATATAAAATGAAATTATTGATTTGGCGGGGGACAGGTAGAGATACTAAATAGTGAGATACTTCTCCATTGCCTGATTATGTCATTTGTCCTTATTGTGAAATAGTGTGATGGAATAGTAAAACCACTAAAATGAAATTCAGATCCTCAAAAAGTTATGCATAGAATTACCATATGACCCAGCAATTCCACACCTAGGTATATACCCAGAAGATTTGAAAACTGGGGCTCAAACAGATAGTTATACAGCAATGTTCATAGCAGCACTGTTCACAATAGCCAAAAGGTGAAAACAACCCAAATGTCCATCAATGGGTGAATGGATAAATAAATCGTGGTATGTGCATACAATGGAATATTATTCAACCATTAAAAGAAATGAAGTACTGATACATTCTACAACATGGATGAACATCAAAACCATTATGCTAAGTGAATGAAGCAAGTCATAGAAGGTCATATATTGTATGCTTCTATTTATATGACATTTCCAGAATAGGCAAATGCCTAGAGACAGAAAGCAGATTGGTGGTTGCCAGGGGCTGGGGGGCTGGGGGAATGTGGAGTAAATGCTAATGTGTATGGGGTTTCCTTTTAGGGTGATGAAATGTTTTGGAACTAGATAGATGTGATGGTTGCACAATATTGTGAATGTACTAAATGCCAATGAATTGTTCACTTTTTAATTTTATATTATGTGAATTTTACCTCAGTTTCTCATTCTAACATAGGAGCCAAGTGAGTGATCCCTCTCAGTGTAGATTTGAAGGGGGGAAAAGGCCCAGAGCTTCAAAGCTATTGTCTCCAGCTACCCCATCATGGTATCTGAAATAATGACCATTAGAATCACTCCAGCAATATCCTGCTTCACCACAAATATGTTACCAGGGAAGTGTGACACATCTGTACCCTGATGCCCACTGAACATTTCATTATTGATGACTTTTTAGGCCATCTAGAAGGGCTTTTCTGGGACAGAAGAAGAGGGCTGAGGGAGCGAAGTCCAAGGGCTAAAAGTTGGGGGCCTCGGCTTCCTGGTCTCTGCTTGGTGACCTTGGAAGCATCACCTCTACTTCCTATGTCCTCGTGTGCTCACCTGCAAAATGAGGGAGCTGGAGTGGATGTCCCCTGGGGTTCTTTAGGACTCCTGACTGTGTTCATCAGATTGGAGTGCAGAAGGGATTTGTGGAGGCCCAAGGGTGAGGGGAGGAACCAGGATGGAGGATCTATCCCAGGAGTGAGGAGAGAGTAGGAGGGCTTAGGAGGTTTATGCCTGGGGCCGATAAGAAAAGAGGGGATGAGAAAAGACAAGAGAATCAGGGCCCTGAAGGCAAACTTAGTCCATTTCATGATTTGGTCTATACAGGAGGGACTTACTATCCAAGTTCTAGAAAACACAGTCTATTTATAATAAGAAGTATAAGGCATGAGTTAAAAAGATGAAGTAATAAGATCTAATATATAAGCCATCCATCACAATCTAGGAATATTTTTATTGGTATTACAGAAATTCAAAGATGAAAAGGCAACCAAGTCAGGTGAAGAAACAGACATCGGTAGTGTAGACCCTTGCCACTCAAAGTGTTGTCTGTGAACCAGCAGTATCAGTATCACCCAGGAGCTTGGGAGAAATGCAGAATTTCAGGCCCCACCTCAGACCTACTGAATCAGAATCCACATTTTAACAAGATCTCTGGGTAATAGAAATGCACGTTAAAGTTTGAGAAGCACTGTCTAGACTGTATTTTGGGAGACATTAGCTCACTACACCCTTATTTATTTGCATATGCTCAGCCCTCCGTGCACCCCATACCAAATTTTTACCAGCTGAAAAGGACTTGATATCTTAGTGAAGAGAGAAAATTGAAATGAGATCCATAAGTCTGTGAAGTCTGGGCCACAGTAGTGCATCATTGTACATGGGGATCAGGTGCTCCAACTTTGAGCAAATGGGGTCTCCTGGGCCATGTTAGCTGCTCTTAGCAAGCAGAATCTTCAGATTCTCTTCAGAATCTAATGAATCTTCTAGAACAGGGGTCAGCAAACTTCTTCTGTAAAGGTCCAGTTAGTAAATATTTTTGGCTTTGTGGACACACAGTCTCGGTCTTTGTCACAACTATTCAGCTCTGCCGTTGTAGCTCAAAGGCAGCCATAGACAATATGTAGATGACTGTGCCTGGCTGTGTTACAATATAACTTTATTTGTGGACACTGAAATTTGAATTTCATATAATTTTCATATGTCGTGAAATATTCATCTTCTTATGATTCTTTTTTCAATCATTTTAAAAATGTAAAAACCGTTCTCAGCTCACAGGCCATAACAACACAGGCAGTGGGCTGGATTTTGGCCATGGGCCTGAGTTTGCTGACGCCTGTCCTATAAGGAAGGTGGTCAGCCTAGGGAGAAATTGTAGGGAGAAGAAGTATAGCATATTTCCTACTCAAAATTTGGAGAGGAAGATGTGGGGGAGAGAAGCACAGACATAGTATTTAACTCCTCTTTCAGGTTTTGGACTGTGATGGGGGAACACTGCAAATCCCTGTTTCATGTGTGCTATGATTACAGACACAGCAAAAGAAAATTTATCACCCAACAACACCGTGGAATGCTTTGGAAAGTTCACACAGAGACTCTAAAGGGTTTATGTAAACAAACAAGAAGATTATAGAAGTGAGCAACAACATAAATATTTTGAATTCTTTTTCTTTTGAAGATGTAATGTAACTTGAACTAATCTAAAGCAGACTTTAGACTCCATCATCTATTAAAATTATGTGCCTAAAGACCTTAACCACAAGTCACTCAATGATGCTCTAGGTGCCAACCCACTTGCTGCAAGAACTTCTAAGTCCTGCTGACCTGAACTAGAAACCAGAACTGCTGTGACGCTATTTTTCCTCAATTAATTTGATTTGTACTTCATTACAACCTGGTGATAACTTCGTGAGCTTATAAATAAGTTTCCATAATCTTAAAGTCTTTGTGTTTAAAAGATCTTCAGAACACTCTTCATTTTCCACTATAATTAGAAAAAAAAAAGAAAAAGACTAAGGTAGCTTGTTATTAGGGCTATTTGTGGTGTAAGAAATCCATAGAAATATGAAGAGATACCATCTCTGAAATCCTCCATCAAGAAAAAGAGTCCAGGACCGTCCCCGAGGCTTAGCGGTTAAGTGTGCGTGCTACACTACTGGCGGCCTGGGTTCGGATCCCGGGTGCGCACTGACACACCGCTTGTCCAGCCACGCTGAGGCCGTGTCCCACGTACAGCAACTAGAAGGATGTGCAACTATGACATACATTTATCTACTGGGGCTTTGGGGGGGAAAAAAAGGAGGAGGATTGGCAATAGATGTTAGCTCAGAGCCGGTCTTCCTCAGCGAAAAAAAAAAGGGGAGGATTGGCATGGATGTTAGCTCAGGGCTGATCTTCCTCACAAAAAAAAAAAAATAATAAAGAAAAAAAATAAAGAAAAAGAGTCCAAAATTTGATGGAAGCGAAGTTAATTGTCTCCTCTTACCTGGCTTGGGAATTTCTTCAGATAACTTGTTTCAGAATTCAAATCGTAGGAGACAATTTTATCCCAAGGCTATATCAGCCTTAAAGCTAATTAAGATTTTGGCAAGTTTCTTTTATTAACTAAGACTTTTTTCCTCCCAATTATGTGAATGTTTGGAGTATACATTGTCACAGAATGTATGGAAAGCAATCTTACAATAGAGATCAGGAGTTTGCAATATTCAAATTCTTTGATATCATTATTGTATCTTTTGATTCTGTTCTCTGGACAGAATCTGAAGTATAGGGAGAGAAAGTGTAAGTCCAAAGATGGTTATCATAGCGTTACCCCATATTAGCAAAACACTGGAAGCACTCTAAATTTATAACAAAAGGAAATGATCAAAGTAAATTAGAATATTATCATAAGATGAACTACTACGCAGTCATTGAAATGTTTAGTAAGGAATCATTTCAATTTGCGAAGTGACCCCTTGAGGTACTGAAATATGAATATAAATCTTCTAAATTATCAGATGGAAAACTCAATATTTAAAAATCAGGAAAGATGACTTAAGATTACAGAATTAAGACCAAACATAAACATAAATGTACAATAGAGGAAAATGAAATAAACATAATTTTACCTTTTTTAAAAAAAACTACTCTCAGATTGAAATAAAAAAACAAAACCAACTTCCAACTCTCTGTGACATATAGGAGATGCTTTTAAACCAAAATCACTCTGAAAGCAAAAGATAAGCAAATAAATCGAGCAAAGGCAGAAAAAAAGAAAGAAGGAAAGAAAAGAAGGACTCATGGCATTAAGAACATTCACAATGTTGCGCAACCATCACCACTATCCATTTCCAGAACTTTTCCATCATCCCAAATAGAAACTCTGTACCCATTAAACAATAATTCCCCATTCCCCCCTCCTGAGCCCCTGGTGACCTCTATTCTACTTTCTGTCTTTATGAATTTGCCTACTCTATGTACCTCATATAAGTAGAATCATACAGTATTTGTTAGCTCAGAGCCGGTCTTCCTCAGCGAAAAAAAAAAGGGGAGGATTGGCATAGATGTTAGCTCAGGGCTGATCTTCCTCACAAAAAAAAAAAAAAAGAGAGAGAGAGAGACCCTGGATCTTCCAGAAGTTTCATAGTCCTCCCACTGTCAAGGAACTCTGAACAGGTGCACAAAAACCTGGGCGTCTTTGGGACACTGGCAGGTGCCACACCTGAGCTTGTTCTTCCCCCACTGCCTGGGCCCTGAGTTGATGTCCCAGGATGTGTGCACACCTTTCTCCTGTCTTCCCATGTAGCTGTGTTCTCGGTTTGCCTGAGATTCTCTTGCCCTCCCTTAGGCCGGGAAAGCCCATCTCTTCTCATTTGGGAGTGTTCCTCTCAGAATCTCTGAAATGCAATCATTAGTCTCAATAACTTCTTCACAGTTTCAACCAACAGGCCAAAAGGATTCCCGGTAATCTGTGCTGACATGCCGACAATCCCACATTTGACATGCCAGTAAGCTTTGGCCCAACCCATCAAGACCTTGCTAGGTGAGCTTCTACTGGCTCCATCTCTTAAATGCAATCGAACCTAATCTGTGTGTGATATAAATATGCTACCGAACATGGGTAAAAGAGGTTAATTCTCCACTTGTGTCCTATAGTTGTTAATTCCTGGAAGCAACAGAATACTCACTTAAAAAGTCAAAAAATTACATTATTATTTACATGATAATGCACTCCTTTTGTTCTATTAGTGATAAGTATTTTGATGTCCTAATTTTTCTAGCATGCATAATAAATCAAAAGAAAATAACTGTATGCTAATTTTAACTCTAAATTTTTAAGTTAATGATTTCTATTTTTCTTTTTTAGCCATAGCAGTAATCTATTTCTGCCCCAACAAGTCAAGAAGAGAGAGCTATTTAAAATACAAGTTGGATTATGTAACTGCTGGGTTTTGTAGCCTTCAAAGATTTCCCCTCGTCCTTTGAACACAATCCTAAAGTGCCTATAATTACCTTCATCTGCTAGATCTGTCACCCTAAACTCTCGGAGATCCCTCCACCCTCTCCAGCACACTATCACACAGGCCTCCTCTCTCTGTCCTGGAGCACACATGGCCTTTCATGCCTCAGGGGCTGTGTTAGTTTCCCTCAACTCACTTCATCATTTTTTTTCCAGCTTTATTGAGGTATCATTGGCTTATAACATCGTGTTAGTTTAAGGTGTACAACATGCTGATTTGATATGCGTGTATATTGTGAAATGATTACCACAATAAGGTTAGTTAACACCTCCATCATCTAACATATTTACCACTTTTTTTGTGTGGTGATAACATTTAAGATTTACTCTTTTAGCAACTTTCAGTATACAATACAGCATGGTTAACTATAGTCACCATGCTGTACGTTAGATTCCCAGAACTTATAACTGGATCTTATAACAATTTTATAACTAGAAGTTTATAACCTTTGACCAACATCTCTCTATTACCCCCATGCCCCAGCCCCTGGCCACCACCATTTTACTCTGTTTTCATGAGTTCAGCTTTATGAGATTCCACATATAAGTGAGATCATACATTATTTGTCTTTCTCTGACTTATTTCACTTACGATAATGCCCTCAATTAAGATATAGTTCACAAACCATACAATTCATCCTTTTAAAGTATGCAATTCAGTGGTTGTTAGTATATTGACAGCAATGTGCAATCACCACCACAATCAAATTTAGAACATTTTCATCACCCCAAAAGGAAACTCCATACCAATTATTAGTCACTCCTCATTCCTCCATACCTCCAGCCCTGGCAACCACTAATCTACTCTCTGTCTCTATGGGTTTGCCTATTCTGGACATTTCATAGAAATGCAATTATACAACACATGTGACTTTTGTGACTAGCTTCTTTCACTTAGCATGTTTTCAAGGTTTAGGCATGTTCAGCCATGTAGCATGTATCAGTACTTCATTCCTTTTTATGGCTGAATAATCTTCCATTGTATGGATAGACCACATTTTGTTTATCTATTTCTGTTGATAGACATTTGGGCTGTTTCCATTTCTTGGCTATTATCAATAATGACATTTGTTTACAAGTTTTTATGTAGACATGTTTTCATTTCTCTTATATATACCTAGGAGAGGAATTGCTGGTCATATGCTAACTCTACGTTTAACCATTTGAGGAACTGTCAAACTGCTGTCCAAAGTGGCTGCACCATTTTACATTCCCCGCAGCAGTGTATGAGCTTTCCAATTTGTCTACATTCTCATCAACATGTGTTATTGTCTTTTTGATTATAGCCACCCTCATGGGTATGAAGTAATATCTCACTGTGGTTTTGATTTGCATTTCCCTAATACCTAATTACATTGAGCATCTTTTCATGTGGATATTAGCCATTTGAATAGCTTCTTTGGAGAAATATCTATTCAGATTCTCATCACTCTTTATCATGTATTTATCTACCTGTTCACTTGTTTACTAGCGACCACCTCCCCACCTTCACCCGCTCCATGTCAGTTGTATAATTTAATACGCAGACATAAGTAAAGAAAATCCTGTGTGAGGGTGAGCCAGCGATGCTGTGACCCCACCAGAGAAGTACATGCCTGGCTCCGCTCAGGTCTCCTGCCTCCTCCTGGCCCTGTTCCTATCATGTCTGCTGATCTGCTTGTGAGTAATGCTTTGCTCCACTTCCCACCACACCTAGTCCCAGAAGAACACTCACTTCCTTGTCTTAAAGCTGATACTCTAATTGCTAAGGACTTCTATCTCTCTCTTTGCAACAGGTAAAAGTTTGGCCTGCAGAATATTAATTCTGTATTTTGATCACCATGGCTACTCTTTTCTACTATGGAGCTGCTATTTCCTCCTACGTAGATCCGTGCAATTGAGGAGTCCCTCTCTCCAGCACTGTGAATATGCCTTCTGCACATGTCTAAAAACACTCCCTCCCCTGAGTAACTATGCTGATTCTACGGACTTCCCCAGTTTTTACCATAAGAGTGAATACCTTCTAATCTGATCTTACACAAAAGAACGTCCCCCTAGTAGACTCTTATTGAAAAGTCATCCATTATCAATGCTCCTCCTTCTGCCTCCACAATCAATCTTGTGAGGAAGTAGAGGTTTAAATTAATCTGCACTGTTTAAAAGAATGAAATATTATAAATAACCTAAATAACCAAAGGGGATGAGGTGAGAAACAATATGGCCAAGTATTGAGAACTTGGACTCTGAAGCCAGACCACCTGGGGTTGAATCCCAGAGAGCAAGTTAATTAGCCTCTCCTTAACTCAGTTTCCCTGTCCATAAAACAGGAGTAATCAGACCAACTACCTCACAGGGATGCTGTTATAGGGCTTATAACAGTGCCGAGCACATAGGAAGCGCCATATGTGTTAGTTGTTAATATTTATAAGCCTACAGTGGAATACGATATGGCCATTTCAATGAGTGATGAAGATGCGTATTTATTGGCATGCAAGGAGCTTCATGGTATAGCATTAAGTCACAGAAGCAGATGTCAGGACAGCAGCCATTTGAAACATACATGTCTCATAAACATGTATGGATCCATGGATGAATACACACTGATAGGCTAACAGTGGTTTTTACTGAGTAGTAGAATTTTAATTGATTTTATTTATTGATTCGTCTTTTCCTTATTTTCTCATTTTTCAAGATTAATTATACATAACTTGAAGAACGTTTTGGAATAAAGAACATAATTCTCTGCTTACCTCGTTGAATCCTGTGGCTTCCCGGTTTCAGGTCCCCTTTGTATGGGAGGTACATAAAGACATTGTTAGGATTGTTTTCTTTGTTTGCTTGCTTGCTTTGGGGGGGGGGATTATATTTAGAGAGAGGGATTAACCACTGTGGTTTTAGTCTTCTTACAAACTGATGTTTCCTTAGGTGTCTACTCGCATGAAAGCTTAAGGTGGCGCAGTCCAGCTCCAGCGAGCAGCAGAATCCGCATCTCTGGCCTCCCATTCCAGGCTTCTTCCTACTACACCATCTTTGATTAACAATCATTGATCACTTCTGTTTGCTAGAGCCTGAAGTGCCCTAGTTACCCTAGAAGATTTGTTAACTAGTTGTGATTTAAAGAAACATTCCCCCACAGGATTAAAACAATGGGCCTTTTAAATTTTTTCAGCTGAGAGGTACCAACAAGTTTGAACAATAACATTTGATTAATTAACACAGAAAAATCAGGTCAGTCCCAATGGGTTTCTGTCGGTAGATAAAACTTAAATCATGCTGGTTGTAATTATGCAATGTCAGAATAGTTTGTCCAATTCAGGAAAAACCTCAGACCTACCGGTTATTTGGTATCACACAGTCCAAACATCTGGATGCCTGGATTTTATGGAATTGGGTATTTTGTTACTACTGTGTTTCCTTTTCTGTAAAAAACAGTAATGATTCATATTCCAACATCCTTCATGGATTTGTTTGAAAATATGCAGAACAAGTTTTGCCTTTGTCCAAAAAAGTATTATTGTAGACAAAAGACCTTCCACACATCCCTGGTGAAAAAGTTCAGGATGACTTCTTGTAAGTAGAGTGGGTCTGAAAAAAATGGACCAGAATCTGTCTTAGCACCCCCGGCAGCCTAGTACTTGATGTAAGGAGAAAATGTTGTTCAGGATCAAGGTTAAGAATTTATTGACATTTATTAATGTGCCATAATATATTTATTTATCAGCCACCTTTTCCCTCCAGTCTCTATTCAAGTAAAGTATCACACTTGAAAGGGACTTTTAAAAGATATCTGCCCAAATTAAGACATGCCTATAATAGCAGAGAGAGATGGACGGAGGAATGGGTGAATGTTCAGTAAAAATGTCCTAAAATTCCTGCATTCTTGGTGTTTCTTCTTTTTGTCTAGTTGTATGGTAACATCTCCCTCCTCTAACTTATTCCACACCATTTCGTTTAGGCCTGGACATAGATTTTGCATCCTGATCCCAGCAGACATGACACATTGTCAGTGACCTTAGAGTTTCAGAGTTTCTCAAAATGTCATCCCAAAGCCACCTATATCAGGATAATCTGGATGCTTGTTGAATATTGCAACAACCTGTACCTCACCTTACACCTACTGAATAAACATTTCTAGGAGTAGAGCTTGGAAATCTGCATGTTATTCAGATTTTCAAGATTATTCTATGCAAACTACAGTCAGAGAGTGAAGTGTCCATTGTTTAAGCCAATATTCTTTTTTCAGGAGACTGATCTTAACCTGTGGCCAGAGTGTTAGGAACTAGTCCAAAGCCTCCCGGCTCCTTACCCCGCTGTCCAAGATGATGGAGGGGTCAGGAGTGGGGCAAGAAACAACCCCAACTCTCTGAAAATGTGAGCGTACAATAGGACACTGCTAAGAAAATGAAAAGGCAAGGCAAGACTGGGAGAAAATACTTACAAATCGTGTATCTGATAAAGGACTCACATCCAGAAATATCTAAAGAGCTCTCACATTCCAATAATAAAAACAAAACAAACAACTCAATTTAAAAATGACCAAAAGATTTGATCACACGCTTCACTAAAGAAGAGATGCAGATAGCAGGTAGGCACATGAAGAGATGTTCAACATCATTAGTCACTAGGGAGATATGAACTAAACCCACAATGAGATGCCACCACAAACCCAGAAGAATGTCTACAATGTTTTTTTAAAAAACTGACAACACTGCCAAGGATGTGAAGCAATTGGAAATCTTATACATTGCTAGTGGGAATGTAAAATGGTACTGCCACTGTAGAAAACTGGCAGTTTTTTATAAGTTGCATACAACTCAGCATTCCCACTACTAGGTTTTACTCATGCAATGGACTGAGTGTTTGTGTCCTCTCAAAATTCGTATGTTGAAATCCTAACCCCCAACGTGATGGTATTTGGAGGTGGGGCTTTGGGAGGTGATTAGGTCAGGATGGAGCTCTCATGAATGGGATTAGTGCCCTGATAACAGGGCTGTCTCACCTTCTTTTTTTTTTTTTTTAATATGGAATGCTTCACAAATTTGCATATCGTCATTGCACAGGGGCCATGCTAATCTTCTCTGTGTTGTTCCAGTTTTAGTATATGTGCTGTCAAAGTGAGCACTCTCTCGCCTTCTTTCTGCCATGGGAGGATACAATGAGAAGACAGCTGTCAGCAACCAGGACGAAGCCCCTCACCAGAACTCAACTATGCTGGCACTCTGATCTCGGTCTTCCAGCCTCCAGAACTGTGAGAAATAAATTTCCGTTGTTTATAAGCCGCTCAGTCTATAGTACTTTGTTATAGTAGCTTAAACTAAGAGTAGAATAGTAGAAACAGTAGAAATGGAAACACATGTCCACACAAACGCCTGTACATGAAAGTTTATAGTGGCACTATTCATAATTTCCCCAACCAGAAACAACCCAAATGCCCTATTAGCAGATGAACATTTAAACAGACTGTGGTACATCCATGCAGTGGAACATTGCTCTGCCATAAAAAGGATCAAATACTGATACGTGCAACAACATGAATGAACCTCAAAAGCATTATAGTGAGTGGAAACAGAGAGAGACAAAAGGCTACATATTATATGATTCCATTTTTAGGACATTCCAAAAAAGGCCAAACTATAGGGACACAAAACAGAGCAGTGGTTGCCAGGAACTGGGGATTGGTGGGAGCAAACTGACTTCAAAGGAGCAATGGGAAACTGTGGGGTGATACAAACACCCAATATCTTGATTGTCATGGTAGTTACATGACTCTCATAGCTCACAGAACTGCATACATAAAAAGGCTGAAGTATACTATAGGCAAATTATACCTCACTAAACCTGACGTTATCAACAATAAAAAAAAGTTTATGATAGCGGCTGTGGGCCCACAAAGGCGTGTGCAGTAATGTATTCACCATTTTCCAAAACAAGACTTAGTTGTGCCAGTGGAATTAAAATAAGAAGGAAGTGTTTCCATAAAGCACGTGCTGGAGAAAGGACTCTATCCCCCACTGCTCTGGAGGCTTCTGAGGTTCGCAGTGTGTGGTTCCAGCGGCAGAAGCATTGACTTTGGTACTAAGGGAGGTCTCTGCCAGAGTCCATGGCTGCTTCTCCCTAAGCAGCCCTGCATGCCCTTTAGAATAAGAGAGAAATGAGCTCCAAGTCACCACAGACCAACAAGTTGTACATTAAAACAACTCATATGGCAGTTTAGCTTCAGGAAAGCAACATGAGAAATGTAGGGCCGGTTCTCACTGTGTTATTTACCAACTCCCTGAGAGAGCTGACTTCTTTTCTGAAAACAGTCTCAGGACAAGTTCACTCAACAGTCCCTCTCAAAAATGGCAAAGAAGATCAAGTAACAGGTGGTTTATTTTTGTCCAGAAAATGACTATCTGCACAGAAGGAGAGCAATGGAAAAACAAATGTTTAACAGCAAAAAAGAAAAAAATAATAAGAAAAAAAGAGATATTGAATAACCCCATTGTTTTAATTTCCTGGTGCCAAATACACGACGTGGTGATTGACATTTCTTATTTGCTGACTCAATCTGACTGTTTGGTGCCACACGGACAAGGCCAATTTTTTCCATGGCTGGGAAGAAAGGGGGAAAGGACGGTATGAGGATTTTAGGGAAACCAAGTAAATTCTGAGACACAGGTGAAGTAGATTGGATCCCAGAAGTGGCATCTCAGATTATCTAAGAAAGAACCAAGGAATGTATAATTGCACCAAGCTGCCCTTCAGTGAAGCATAAGATGCACCTCGCCGGTAAAGATCAAAGTTTTAAATAGCAAAAAGGATGGGATGTTAATTAATCTGAAAACCATTAAACACTGTGCACCATTAGCAAAATTGTATCAAACACCTATTTGGGTGAAAGGAATTTGACTTGCAATAAGTAATGGCTGTTGTAAAATACACCTTGTAGAAAGACAAGCTTGGACATTTCTGTCCTTTCCTTTGGCATCCCAGCCTTAATTCTACAGTGTTGTGACAACACTACAGGGTCTTAAAATAGTTTCCCCTTCTCTAGACACTTTTGCAAAGCTGTTTAGGATTTCTAGAATTCAGTGGCACTCAAGTGGGAGTCCCTAGTACTCAGGAATTCGCTTCTGAAGGGAGCTGGCAGCTGGGAAAGCAGGCCAGTTCTCTTTGTGCCCAGGCCTCAGCAGAGCTGTGGGTTCGGCAGGGGAATAAGACTTCTTCAAACACTCAGAACAGACACCACGGAAGGATCTGATTGCCCTTGTTCTACGCATCCCACGTACTTCTTGCTGCCTGCAGTTGTCATCTCAACCAGGGCTTCATTACAGAGCGAATTTTCCTCTTAAAATATTTTCTTTCATAGGGATCCTGTCTGCGTGAGCACTGTGTTCAATCCCAACACCAGGGAAGACCAGCTTTAAAGATACAGGTTGGTGTGAATGAGTAGAAAATGATCTGAGAATCTGTTTATGTGGATGTATTCATTCAATTCTCCATGCCTCATGACTCTCCAACTCTCTCTACTGCTGATTCAATTAGCCATGCATGAGGCATTCTGTTTCTTTAAGACATTCCTACAATGGATGGAATTGGGAAAATAAGCGCAGAAAGATGGTCGCTGCTTCATTTTTCTCTAACAATCTATTTTCTTGTATCTAAATCAAGAATAGTGATAATAATTTCTTATAAAGTTAAGCAGACACCTTCCCTATGGCCCAGCAATTTTATTCCTAGGTACATAACCAAGAGAAATGACAGCATAGGGCCATACAATACAACAATGCTCATAGCAGCTTTATTCACAATTGGTCCAAACTGGAAAGAAGCCAAATGCTCATCAACAGAAGAAAGGATCAACAAATTGTGGCATATCCTTACAATGGAATAATACACAGCACTTTTTTTAAAAAAGAAAAAAGTACTGATACACACAACCACATGCATAAATCTCAAAAACATTTTGTGGAGAGAAAGAAGCCAGATGCAAAAGTATGTTCTGTATGATTCCATTTATATGAAATTCACAAACAAGCAAACCTAGCTTATGCAGTAGAAGACAGAAGAGTGGTTTCCTGGAGTGTGAGGAGCATGGGGGTTAATTGACTGGAAAAGGGGAAGAAGGGAACTTTCTGGGGTGATAGGAAAGATTCTATATCTTGATCCGGGCAGTGGTTACAAGGAGGCATATATAGGTAATAATTGATCAAGCTGCACGTAGGATATGTACATTTTACTATGTGTAAATTACACCCCAATTTAAAAACAAAGCATACTGATGGTGTCCATGTCCAGTTGTTGCAGGCCTGAGAGAATGCGTGGGGATCCCTGCTTATAAACATCAGACTTGGCTTTGAGCTTCTTGACTGCTAGACAATAAAGAGAACTAATAACATTTCTCATGGTCAGGATGAAGGAACCACACCTTAACCATTGATTGAGTACCTACTGTGTGCTTGACACTGTGCTGGGGGTGCTGGGAGGCTTGATGATAAATCAAATGGGGTTCCTGCTCTCCAGGCTCACAGTCTAGTATAGGATATAGTGCACGGACATTGGTGACAAGAATTCAAGGTAGAAAGTCATAGGTGGCCCCAGACGGGTTAGAACCAAGCACTGGGATTGTCAGATGATTTGCCCAATGTTTACTGGAAATTGTTGGCTGAAAAAGGCAGAAGGAAGGTAGGTGCCCTGTGTTCATAGGGGAGGGTGCTTCAAAGGGATGGTGGGAGAGGGGCATGTATAGAGGAAGATGCGAAGGAAATTTCCATTCTCCCCTCAAATCCTACCCCAAAAGGGCTCTGGCTTTGTCTGTGCTGGAAGGGTTTGCCCCTCAGCCTCAAAAGATCGATTTGGGAGCTCTAGGAGTGTCAGGGTATTTTAATTTCCTAGGGCCACTGTAACAAATTATCACAAACTTGGTGGCTTAAAACAACAGAAATTTATTTTCTCATGGTTCTGGAGGCCAGCAGTTTAAAATCAGTATCACTAGGCCAAAGTCAAGGTGTTGGCAGTGTCATGCTCCCTTTGGAGGCTCTAGGGGAGAATCCGTTCCTTGCCTTTTCCAGCTTCTGGTGGCTGCCCACATTCCTTGACTTGTGGTCCCATCACTCCAATTTCTACCACCTCCTTCATCTCATCGTCTTCTCCGTGTGCACGTGTCATACCTCCCTCTGCCTCCTCCTTATAAGAATATTGGTGATTGCACCTAGGGCCCACCCAGATAATGCAGGATAATCTCCCCATCTCAAGACCCTTAACTTAATCACATCTGCAAAGATCATTCTTTTTTTCCTATATGGTAACCGTCACTAGCTCCAGGGATTAAGACCTGATATCTTCAGGGGCCATTATTCAGCCTACTACGTAGGGCGGCCCCTACCTTGGTCCTGAGGCCTGTAAATAAAGGCAAACACTGACCTCTCTCTGTCAGGAAGAAAGATGCAGTAAATTAAAACCTGTATGCATGGGCCCGCCTTCTCTCTCTCCCACCTTCTGCCTAGTTGTATGGCTGCTGGCTTCCTGGTTGCAGAATGACTCTTCGAAGAAGCCCCAGACAGAGCTTCCTCAGGGCTGTGGATGGAATGCACTGAACCAAGACTCTAGGGCGGGGTTTCTCATTACAGCACCAGTGACATGTGGGGCCACATCATTCTTTGGGAGGAGAGGGGCTGTCCTGTGCATTGTAGGATGTTTAACTGCATCCTCGGCTTCTACCCAGCAGATGCCAGTAGCACCCTCCCCCTGGCTGTGACAACCAAAAATGTCTCCAAACATTGCCAAACGTCCCCTGGGGGACTAAATTAACCCCGGATGAGTACCACTACTCTGCAGGGAGGAGGTGGGGGCCTCTCTGTAGTCCCAGGGGAGGCTGGGCTGCCTTGCCACCTCCCTCCTCTTTTTCTAAGTCTCCCTAGTTTTGAGGACACAGAGGACCATGTTGTGGGTCTCTGCTCCAGCCCACATGTCTTTAGTCCCACTGAGGAGGGCCTTCTGGAGCTGGGTTTCCTAAGACCAGAAATAACTAGGGCCCTGAGTGAGGGGCTCATCTGGTGGATCATGGGCTCCTCTCTGACCAGACAGTTCTAGATGTGATCTCTTAGGGGTCACTGGGAACTTATCCAACTTCAGGCCTGAGACAAGCTGAACAACCTCTCAACTTTCTTTCCCTGGGGTCCTGAGAGTCAGAGGAGGTTGATGTCTTAGACATTGGGGTCCCCGGGGCTATTCTGTACTACTTAAAGCCTCTGTTCCCATCCATAAACATAAGAAAACATGTCTGTTGAGTAGAGTGACATATGGCTAAGAGTGAGGGGCTGGGGAGGACCGGTGGGGTGAATTCCTAGCTCTACTACTTATAAGCTCAGGCACCTAGACAAGTTATGCAAACTTTCTGCCTCAGTTTCTTCATCTGCAAAATGTGGATAAGAATAGGATCTCCTTTGTGGGATGGTGAGAATGAAATGGATGGTACGTATAAAGGGGTTGAGAGATATCCACTTAAAAAAGACAGAATAAGGTTTATCATATTTGTGTCATATCTCTCCACAAGACTTGATCATCCTTCTCAAGCAACCCTTAAGAAGAAACTTTGAAGGGTGCATTTACTGCCTGGAATCTCTGAGAACCAGATCTCCCACACATCATAGATAAAATACAATAATGCATGTGGCACTCCTTCAATATCCCCACAATCTCATAAGCCTCTTCTGGATATTTTACACAAGACAAAACTAGTTTCTGTTTTCTATGTATTCTCATGTAAATACTACAAAGCCAGAAGCTACAGTTGAAACTTATTAAAAAAAAAAAGGAAAAAGGAAATTTCCCACACTGGCTCCTTTCTTTGCTTTGAAGCTACCCTCAAGTTCACAGACAGGCCCAAACGCATAAAGATAAGACTTCTTTTATAACAGGGAGAGAGAGAAACGATTCTCAAAGCTTTGCTTTTCAAGTGCATATTTTATCAGTTTAGTTGAATGAAGCAAGATTACAGCCAAATATGGGCAGAACATGCTGAGAAACCTCAATTGTGATTGGCTTTAACTTGGCCCCGAAAAGAGAACATTGTGGTTTAAACATTGTCCCCAGGAAGTCTTGAAACTAACCGTATGGTTTTTCAAACTTGTTCTTCATCATTTAAACCAGGGTCCCGGCCCACTGCTATTGGCTGCTGGAGGAGCCAAGCCTTAAGTCTGTGCTGACATTTGCAACCCTTGTTTGACAGAACACAATTAGCAGAGAAGCCGCACCCCAGTGTTGGTGACATTTGAGTTTCAAGAGCTTTCAATCCCAGCGTTGGGTTGAATTTCAGTTTTCTTTCTTGCCACGCTGCCAATTTGTACTGCTGTAAGCCGCCCAGCTTAAACACTCGGAAAAGCAAGCTACAGTTCAGCTGGTTTTAAAAGCCCCATTGAAAGCCCAGTGCTTGTACAAGGATGTGTGTGGGGAAGCTTCAGCTGGCCCCTCTCAGCGATGGCCTGAGATGATAAAATGCTCTGCAGCTTAAATTTCTGCCAAGTGTTTTAAAACATTGGTGTTTGTTCCAGGCCTTGTGTAATTCTTTGTTATCGGCAACAGACACTTTTTGCTCTTGTGATCAGATCATGAATCTCTTGCACTGTCACTCAGGAACTCTGTAAGGAGGAAGACCACTAACCCCAGCCTCATTTTGTGAGCAACCCAAGGCCTCTCTTTAGAAGCCATCCAGGAGTGCAAGCCCACAGCTGGACTTCCCTATCAATCATTTGCACACTGTCAAGTCCTCTCTTCCAAGCCTTTGATAAACAGCAATTCAACCTCAAGATCCCCTTGGGAAGCCAATGGATATTATTATCCCCAGTGGAAAAAACAGACAATGACACAGTCAGTTCTGGCCAGAAGCAGAAGACCAGGACTGGTTCACCTCAAGTTGCCCACTGCATGGTGTGCACTGAATGACCTCAAAGGTCAACTTTGAGGTGCATTTGCTTTCCTTTTTGCAAGAACAAATCACATACACATGCACCCTCCCCTTACTGAAACCTCAACCCTATTAGGCTACCCTGTTACAAACCCCAACTTTCATAGAGAAGTGTGGGTTTGGGGGACATAAGGGAAATTTTGGATGAAGTGTAGGTCTTTTTCATGTTCAAGTTGAGGGCATTTTGTGCTGGTCTCTTTGGTACAGGTCAGTAGCTCTGCCAAAATGGTCCTTCAGGGGTCATTTCCTTCTAGAAAAATTGTGGGAAGTACCCTCTCTTCCACATCTGCTCAGTTTTCTTCTTAGATCTTTAAATCCCAAATGGAGCTGGTCTGTGCTTTTCACTCTCACTTAGGACACTGTGCAGTCACTCTTCGTCTCTAGTACCAAGGATCCTTTGATAATAAAGATAAAGAAAACCTTATATGACTGTAAATTGGTATAGCCACTTTTGGAGGGCAGTCTGACAATGTGCATCAACAGCCTTAAAAGTATTTAGACCCTTTGATCTTGAAATTTTTATTTCAAGGATCCTACATTTGGCCAGTATTCAGAGACACAGTCTAAAATCTATAGATGCAGATGTTCGTTGCAGTGTTGTTTATTATGGAGAAAAACTGTAGGTCTCTTAAGTATTGTTTTTATAATTAAAAATTCATTTAGGAAAATAATATCCTTAATTAATTAATTAATAACATGAATGGGAGAAAGGTAACATGCTAATATTCCAGTCGACGTGGTGGAAGCTAGAATGTCAGTTCTGAGTCCATCCTGCACTTTCTCCACTCTGCTGCTTATAAAAAGGTCCTTGTGATTACACATAACATGCACCATGCAAAAAGCTACTACTTTCACACCCAGATATGGTGAATGAAAGCTCTCCCAGGCATGTGCAGAAGGAGGTGGCTGCTCTTGCATGCTAACTGAGGGACAATGCACTGTGACCATTCTCCCAGCTGACTGAGAGAAAGCAGGAATTCCAAGCTGACCAGCAGAGAGAGGGAAGAGAGGAGGCCAGGGCAGCTGGGGTCCAGCTGAGACGTTCTGTTTTCTTGAGTTAACACAGGGGAAGAGAAAGCTTGCGTCAGCCACAGCCTTCTGAGAGCACATTGAAGTGAGCACAGTGCAGAGTGCAAGGAGGGCCCCAGAGGCCCCAGAGAGCTCCAATTTGGGGACCTGTGGCCATGGTCACAGTGCTCTTTTATCTTCAGGAAACTGCTCACCTTGTGATCAGAACTTTGACTCCATTGGTCACTGGGTGACCAGATGCTTGTCCTTTACAGCCCTGAACATGTGTCTGTTGTAGTTTGCAAGAGAAACCTCGGCCATTCCTTAGGGTTTACACTGAGCTAGCTTATGAGGTCTGACGTGAACCTTATATGAGACCATGTTCTTCTCCATGCTCTCTAATTAGTCTTTGGTGGGTACTGGACTCAGTAGGAGAGGCTGTAGGCCTTCTGGCCTCACAAGCCAACCCACCTATGCCAATCCCATCTGATCCATCTTTGAGAACCATCCTGCCATTGGTCAATCATCTTCCTCTGTCTCGGCCTGATGCTTCCTCGGAAGTCCCCCTGCGTAACTACACTGCTTTTAGCCCCAGAGGTGTCCCAACTCCTCCCCAAGGCCTAAATGGAAGGGCTAATCCAGATCTACACTGTCTCTTCTCTATTGTCTTGTAGTATCTATGTACTAATAGAGAGATTTATAGATGTAAAGTATTCATAAATACCTTAAAATACAAAGTATAAATTCTCTTTCTTTCTCTTAGCTTGGAAATAGCACAAAGACAATGAAAACTGTACTGTACTGTGCAATCCTTCTCCCCAGCCACATGAAACAGGAAGCTTCTGGGGGTTTGTTGCAGGCATGTGACAGATAGTCGTGGTTTCAGTGCAACAGTCAGGTAGATTTTGCAGCCAGAAACGTTCACAGAAGACATCCTTTATGGCTTCTGTCCAACTTTAGTGCTAGTTTGATGCAGTCCCTTTTGCACTCTGACAAAAGCCATTTGATTTCTCACACTGTGTCCATTTTTTCTTATTGCAATGTCTGAAGGTGCCATGCAGAGGACAACACACTGGATCCAGCTGAGGAGAGGCCTGGGTGTGGGGCCTTTTCTCAGCTGCTCCTAAAGAATCCCTCAGATTGAGCCATTTCCCCTTAAGCAACAGTCCCTCAAACTTCTAGAGAGACCACTTAGAGAGGGAAGGCCTGCTCTGCTAACACAGCTGAGTGAGCCCTTTTGGGGAATGAAGCTAAAAGAGAGCACCTTGTAGCTACCTTCTGTTATTAACCTGATCTCAGTGCCAATTCATGTTATCTGTCACTACTAAACCAGCGTTAATGGCAAGTCTGACAGGGCCTTAAAGTCATGTCGGAGATGTTCAGATTCTTAGGAACCACACTTTCAGATCCCAGCGGTGTTGGGTCAAGCTTCTCCCTTCCAAGGCAGATGAAGCATTTAGGATACATGCTCACAAGATTTGCAAGCAGGTTACATGTCCACTATGAAGAAAGAAACAAACAAATGAAAAAACACCTCTTGCACCATTTATTTCAAATACAACCATAGTACAAGACTGCAAGATGATGGATCTTGCACAAGGGTACTATAGATAGAGGAGAAGCCTTTGTAAATATTTATGTATTTCCCCATTAAGGGTTTTTTTTTTTTTAACTTTAGACAGAGTTAGCAAAAGAAACTAAGCTGGTTCACAATTTCTTTTCTTTTCTTTTTTTTTTTTTTTTTATTGCAGTAACATCTCAAATGGAGGATGGTTTCTCTCACTCTCCTTCGGTTTTCTCCACTCCTTACTCTCAAAGTCACACAACTTGGTAAACAACCCGAGACATTGCTAAACAGACAACACTCAATTTTTAAAAATTGCCCTATATAGCCAATGCTCAATTGTCTAGCTACAGCCACCATGGTGGCCTGCCTTCTTAAAACTCACTGATGGTTTTCTAAACCCACATTTTTGTCGTCCTATTCACCTTCTTTCTCGCTAAACTGTTGCTGAGGTGAAAATAAATAAACAAATGAATGAATAAATAAAACCGGTTGGGATTCATTGACCTTTACTCTTATGTCCCTTCTAAACCAAGCCCAAGAAGAGAGGAAAAGACAAGACAAAGTCGTGGGTAAAGCAAAGACTGTAAAACCAACTCTGAAATAATTGAAAGCAGCTGCAGAAGGAAGACCCTAGACAGCCAAATGCTCTGGGTGGGAGGGTGTAGGCAGGGGAATGAAACTGGCTGAGAAGCAAGCAAACTCTGCCTTCCCTAGGGCCCTTTGGGCACGGTGTGGGTTGCATCCTTTTCTGCCAGCTGCCTGCGTGTTCTGTGGCCTGGCTTCCGGTGAGAGACTTCCTGTAGAGGAAAAAACACATAGTGATCTCTGTGCTCTTGCCCTGTCTTCTCCTGTTTTCAGCTTTCAAAGGCCCGTCATAGAGAAGATACTAGATGCTGAAACACCACGCTGTCAGGCAATCTATTTTGCATACCGATTTTTGGAAAATTCTAAATTAATTTACATGAACATTCAGATTGATATTAAGATAGAGGTACTATTGTCTGAGGGGGGTCTGCAAGGCCAAATTTGACACAGAAATAGCCTACAATTATATACACACCCAATCCCAACTGTTTCAGAATAGCAAATAGATTTGGATGCTGGAGAAATAATCAATTCTCCATCATAAATTTCCTGGTTCATTTATTCTGATGAAGGAAAGAGAGTCTTAATTATTGACAGTCCTTCTACAGCAGATATTTATTATTTTCTCTATTGGATTAAAGAGCAAATCCACAGTTTAATGAGCTATCACTTAACTACTTCTAAATTGGTAAAAATAACTAAATAGAGACATTGGGCGGTATGGTGGAAATCTCAAGGTTAGCATGTACTGAACTATTTTTGTGCTATTGTTTCTTTAGTTTATGTGACCTTGGAGGTCATAACCCAGAGCTTTTGTTTTACAGATGAGAAAACTAAAGACCCAGGTCATACAGATAAATGGTGGCACCAGTTGTCTTAAAAGCCCAAATCTCCCAATTACCCCAACTAATGCTCTTTGCACAAAACTCTCCAAGCCGTGGGCAGGACTTTCTGTATTAACACGCTCAAGGGATCTTGGGCTTCATATTTCAATAACAATTATCAAGTTTCCCAACTAGGAAGAACAACCGAAGCTCAGTTTCCTCTTCTAGCAAACAAATTAAAAGAGCAACAAGCTCAGGCCTGCTGAAACAGGCATTGCTTTACTGGGCTTGAATTTTTATATATGTCACTTACTGCCCTGCATCTAAAGAAGGTTTTAGCATAAATTCTGGTCTTTCTTCTTAAACTGTGGAGCAACAATCACAGAAGGTAGATTTTTTAAAAAAGACTTTTTCTGTTTCCCCCTCACCTATCATTTCAACCAGTTCAGCCAGGAGACACTAATGCAGTTATAAATTTTTATTATTAACAGTGATTTCAATAATTTTACTGGGAACATAATAGCCTCTAGAGCATGAGAGAAATTGCAGTGAAACATATATAAGGATATTGCTTACAGCATTGTTTTTTTAAAAAGGTCATGCTTATATTTATTCAGTGATTTTCTGTGGGGTGGTAAAGAGGAAGGAGGAAATACTACTGACTAGGTTGCTTGGTTTTGTTTTGTCAGATTGTTGTTCTGGTTAATTCCACCAATTGGGGGATGTTTCAAATGGGTTTGTATTTAGGGCATGTGCTAGGAAGAGGGTTTCTCAATCTCCACACTACTGACATTTTGGGTCGGATAAATCTTTGTTGTGAGGGGGCTGTCCTGTGCATGGTAGGATGTTTATCAGCATCCCTGGCCTCCATCCATTTGATGACTGTAGCCATGCCTCCCCCCCAGTCATGACAACCAAAAATGTTTCAGATATCGCCAAATGTGCCCCTGCCAATTTGCCCCTGGTTGAGAACCACCAGGTTGGGCAATCTTTAAAGTCTCCTAGGCAGGTTTCACTGTACATTGTAAAAGAGCTTTAACAGGAATTGGCTTCTTTGGATATTTTTTGCTTGGTTTATGCTCCAAGGACATATGAAAAATCCCAAATGATGACTCCTGCCTCACACCATCACAAATCATGCATTCAACGCTCCCTATGAAAACACAGATGCGTGCTATTATTTGAGGAGGCTTAAGTTAATCCAGGAAAGCATTCATATTAACTTGCCTTACGTCAAATTAAGGAAAGTAATTTTTCACTATCAGGAAAATTTTGCTCTCTGTTACAAGATGTGGATATGCATGTGGTTTTTCACTCCCGTGTCTTTTCTGGTCCCTGAGCTGACCAGTTCCGCCTCAGAAATGCAGCCTTTCCTCTGTGGCTATGAACAGAGCACTCTGCAGCATAAGAGGAGCCAGTATTAAGTCATGCTATTTTTGCATTCTTTGAAATTACAACATTCACCAAAAATCCCACTTCACTGCTGCTTCTGGAGCTTTTCTTTCCTCAAATGGAATCCATATGAGTGGTGTGTCCACGTCAGTGTCAGGACAATGGAATGTGGATTCATGAAGCATTTCCTTAAGCCAAATGAGGGAATGGTAACTGACGCAGAGAAACCCTTCCCTGTCCAAAGCTGAAACTTGATGCTCAAGAGCTCTCCTATCAGAACGCCACACTAAGTCTTAGAGACCTGATAAGTTCTGGCACTATGACACTCAATTTCCTTATGCTTGAGATAAACAGATGTACTTAAAAACATGTCTCAGCTTTAATGCCGACATTGAGAGAAGGGGAGTAGCATTGCTTGCTCACTTTTGCATCAGATAGCAGGATCTCCAGCTACAAGATAGATTCAAATTAATAGAGACACCCCATCTGCAAACTGTAATAGCATTAAGCTCATGATGCTATTTTCTAATCATAGATCTCATTGTGCAAGGTCCGTGTGCAAGAGTCTGTGGCCTGGCTTTCCGAAAGTAACTTCCTGCTCGTGTACAAAAATATTCCAGGCATAGATCTATTTCTAAATTCTTGTCCTTTCTTTTCTCTGTTCCTTTTCTTTCTTTCTTTCTCAGACTTTTACTCCCCTTGTGATAAATCCAGTTTTCTTACTTTAAGGACAAATATGTGTGTTCTCTGGACCTCCCACGATCACCATCAAGGCCTTGCACAAATTTGATAAGTAAATGCAGCTACAGAAAGGGGTTTTTATAGTCTCCCCTGCCCCCCTGATAAAAGCTGTAACAACCCAAATCAGCCCTGATACAAGAGGATAACACTATTTGTTAAAAAACTGAGATATGTTCTCCCAGTAGAAAATGTTTTACAGTTCCACCACCTTCTATAATTAATAACTTTCAACCCAAAGTACCTCCTTCAGGTTCAAAACTCAACTGACTTGTGATAAAGGAGAGAAGAGAATAGAGGGAGAGAGGAATTCCTGAACTGAAAGTTTTAACTTCAACCTAAATGCTTTAATGCCTCCATGAAGTATAAATACTGGCAGAGACTAAAAAGCCATAGTGGCACTTTACTATTAGATTTGATACTTCATTTTCTGTGGATATTTCCTTCAGAACCCACTCAATTGAATCTGTTTGAATGTGTAATTCCTTCTTATTTGCTTCTGTGGACATTTTTTAAAAATCAACACTAATTGAGTCCAGAATGCAAAAACATACTAAAATCCTTTTCTTAGTGGAGCTACATTCAAATTGGGTGGGGGGGGGGCGGGGAGAAAGAGAACAAGCCATACACAGAACAAATCAGTAGAGGACCTAGTTTGGTGAAGGTAGTAGGTAAAGCAGAGCAGATTAAAGGGAATGATGCTTGGGGCTGGTGTGAGTGGAAATAGGGTGGTAAGGACAGGCCTCCTTGAGAGGTGACATCAGAGCAAAGACATAAAGGAGGCAAGGGAGGGAGCCACATGGGTGTTGGGGAGAAGTTTTCCAGGCAGAGGGAACAGCCAATGCAAAGGAAGGTGGGGGTTGGAGCATGTTTGGCATGTAGGAGACACAGCAGGCATGCAGGCCAGTGTGCCCAGTCAGGGAGTAGAGGGCGCAGGAGGCGACGAGGCCAGGAGGTAACAGGGCCAGCTCCTGTGGGGCTTGGTAGGCCACTGTAAGGATTTGGCTCATACTCTCAAGGAAATGGGGAGCCATTGCAGGTTTTAATTAAATTATTATTATTATTTTTTTAATGAAGTGAAATTCACATCACATAAAATTAACCACTTTAAAGTGACCAATTCAGTGGCATTTAGTACATTCTCAATGTTCTGCAAGCCCACCTCTATCTAGTTCCAGAACATTTTCATCACCTCAAAGGGAAACCCCCACATCCATTAGTAGTCACTCCCCATTTCATCCTCCCCATCAGCCCCTGGCAACCACCAATCTGCATTGTGTCTCTAGGGATTTGCCTATTCTGGATGTTTCACATCAATGGAATTGTACAATATGCGGCCTTTTGTGACTCGCTTCTTTCACCTGCCATAGTGTTTTGGAGGTTCATCCATATTGTAGTATATGTCAGTACTTCATTCTTTTTTATGGATAAGTAATATTCCATCGTATGGATAGAAGACAATTTGTTTATCCATTCATCAAGTCGATAGACATTTAGGCTATTTCCGTCTTTTGGCTATTGTGAGTAGTGTTGCTATAAACATTGTAGACTTTTAAGTAACAAAGGGACATGATCTCACTTCCATTTTATACAATACGTACGAGGCTATTTTATGAGTCATCTACTAGCCCAAATTAGTAAATCCATTTTTAAGTGGCACAAGTAAATAAGTGAATAAGTGTTTCTCCTGCTGGATTCATCAGACCCCTCCCTCTGCCGTGTGCTACCACCTGCCTGACTGCTTAAAATATCATCTACTCCCACCAGACCCATTTTTTTAAATTGTATAATTTTTCCCTAACATTGGCAATTAAAGGCCAATAGACTCTTAAATATAAGAATGCCCTCATTATCCAAAGAATTAATGTTTTCCAAAATTGACATAGGGATTTTAAGAAAGATGGGCAATAATGATTAAGAATGAAAATTCTCCAACCAAAAGGGGAAGTCATGTTTGCTTAAAAATAAAGATGAATTAATGCAGCGTGGTGTCCTGGACTAGATCCTGACAGGAAAAGGACAGCATCTATGTCCCTGAGTTTTTAATGGCAGGGCAGCACCGGACTCAGAGAAAGTTTTCATTACCCGGGCTCATTTTCCTTCCTCCGTCAAATAATTCAAGTGCCTACAACTTGCCAGACATTGCTAGGTGGCAGAAAGCAAATAACAATGACACATTTTCCCCTCATCACAAAGCAGCTTATAAAAACAAAATGGGGCTGAGAGACAAGCATTTGGTGCTCAGGGAAGCCAATCCCCATGCATCAAAGTCTCTTCCCGTGTTTGAAAGGAGCTTCCGGTTCCCTGGCTCTCCATCCGCCAACCTGTTTTGAGTCACAGAAGTCATTCTGATAAGGAAAATTAGAGGTGTTCTGGTGACACCATCTCCCCACTGTGTAAGCGCCTGGTCTGGTTGCAAAGACAGCGGGAAGCCCTGCTGATCTCCTAAGTACAAGCCAAAATTGGAAGTCCTTCTTTTTTCCAGCAGGGAGCCTCCCTCAAATTTCCTCCCCACTGAGGGCTGCAAAGAGGCGAGGCTGGAGCAGAAAGAATCTGTGGGACTGACTGCACCAACAGCGCCTCTCCGCCTCTCCATTAGCTCCAGAGAAGCCGGGTGTGTCTTTGTGATTCCTGGAACAGGCTGGGCCAGGGGCAGGAGGGATAGAGGGAGGCAGAGAGAGAGCACCCCTCCAACATCTTTACCCAGGCACAGTTGGGTTAAAATCAGTCAGCCCTGAAGAGGAAAGTACATCCCCAAACACGATTTCCAGCGTCTGCACCCTCTTGGCTCACTGGAAGAAGGAGGGGAGGGATGAGACCACAGGTTGATGTGGCGTTTAGGGCATCTCGGGTTTACCACCGCATCACATAACCCCTGATGAAAAAGTGACTCTCAAAGGAATTGGAAACACAGCTGTCTGCACCATCCCATAATAGGAGCCCCATCTACCACCCCCAGGCCACTTGTTGGGGGAAATGTGGGTCTGAGAAGTCCAAATGCATTGACCCCACTGACAAAAAAAGAATTTGGCTTTCTCATGCCTCCCAGCCTTGGCCCATGCCACGTCCTGTGCCTGGAACAGTGTTATCTACCCACACTCCATCCTAGCTTCCACCAGCCTGGTCAGTGTTGTCTGGCAAGTCTCAGCTTTTATATCAATTCCTCAGAGGAATCTCCCAAAAAAGCCAGCCAATTAGATTAGGTGTCCATTCTGAGCACCCAGTACTTGCCTTTCTCGGAAACTTTATCACACTGTATTCTAATAGTATTTATTATACCTCCACCATTAACATAGTACCTGGCAAGGAGTGGGCAGGTATTCAATAAAAGTTTTTTGAATGAAGGAATGAATAGATAAATGGATGAATGAAGTTATAAACAACAAATATCTTATCAGTGTGCACAATACATATCCCCTCATGAAACATAGAGATAGATAGATGATAGATAGGTATCTGATTTGAGTTCATGATTCCCCTCAGAATAAATATTTTTTATTTTCATTTTACCATAGTAAAAGCAGCTTCATACATATAAGTGACTTGCCAAGTCACAAGTGATAAAATCAAGTTTTAGCTCATGGAGATATTATTATGTGTATATTATGATGTATATGTTCATAATTTTCAGGTTCATTTTACTTGAAAAAATTATGGTGCTAGTCTTGGAATTAATAGCATTAATTCTATGGAGAATATATATTGAACATAAAAATAGAGAATTTTAAAGTTAGGAGAAGCTTGCATGCTCATCTGGGCCATTTTACAAATGAAGAAACTGAAGCCCAAAGAGGTTAAGTGACTTTTGCGAGGTCACACAGCTGCTAGGTAACAGTCAGGATTTGATTTTTTTTTTTTTTTTTTTAATTTTTTGTTTATTGCAGTAACGTTGGTTTATAACATTGTAAAAATTTCAGGTGTACATCATTGTACTTCTATTTCTGCATGGACTACATCATGTTCACCACCAAAATACTAATTACAACCCATCACCACACACATGTACCGAATTATCCCTTTCACCCTCCTCCCTCCCCCCTTCCCCTCTAGTAACCACCAATCCAATCTCTGTCCCTATGTGTTTGTTTATTGTTGTTATTATCTACTACTTAATGAAGGAAATCATACGGTATTTGACCTTCTCCCTCTGACTTATTTCACTTTGCATCATACCCTCAATGTCCATCCATGTTGTCACAAATGGCTGGATTTCATCGTTTCTTATGGCTGAGTAGTATTCCATTGTGTATATATACCACAGCTTTTTTATCCATTCGTCCCTTGATGGGCACTTAGGTTGCTTCCAAGTCTTGGCTATTGTGAATAAGGCTGCAATGAACACAGGGGTGCATGTACCTTTGCAAATTGGTGTTTTCAAGTTCTTTGGATAAATACCCAACAGTGGAATAGCTGGATCATATGGTAGTTCTATCGTTGATTTTTTGAGGAATCTCCATACTGTTTTCCACAGTGGCTGCACCAGTTTGCACTCCCACCAGCAGTGTATGAGAGTTCCCTTCTCTCCACAACCTCTCCAACACATGTTGTTTCCTGTCTTGTTAATTATAGCCATTCTGACGGGCGTGAGGTGATATCTCATTGTAGTTTTGATTTGCATTTCCCTGATAGTTAGTGATTTTGAACATCTTTTCATGTGTCTGTTGGCCATCTGTATCTTCAAGAACAGTCAGGATTTGAATCTAGGTTTTTCCGATTCTAAGTTCAGTGCCTTTTCTACTATACAGAAAAGATGATTGGTTTATGAACAAATCCTTGGAACACAGCCTATTTATATTTTGATCCTGCTTGCGTTTATAAAACAGCACATGCCCAGACTTCCGGGGATGATTCCTGTTGCAGATATCATATGCCAGTTTCAGAGCATGGGGTCCAATGTGGTGACAGAGTCAAGAGTTAGCACTGAGGTCAAATTACCTGGGTTCAAGTTCTAGCTGTGTGACCTTTGGCAAATCACTTAGCCTCTCTGCACTTATTTATCACCTATGAAATAAGTATAATAGTTCCTGCCTCAGAGCGTTGCTATAAAGATTAAATTATTTACTACATGTAAAGTGATTAGGAGAGTGCCTGACTCATACTAGGAGCTAGTAAATGTCAGCTTAAATGACCTTGGTTTAGAAAACAGCTCATTACATATATTTGAGGTCACTGGTAGTCCACCTGAGTTGAGGAGAGTAATGACTGGAAAGGATCACGAGGAGGCCTTCTGGGCGCTGATAATGTTATCTTTCCTGATCTGGTAACTGGTTCCATGGTTATGTGCAGTTTGTAAAACTCTATCAAGTTGATCCCGTATAATTATCAAGAACTGTGAAGGATCTCAGATTTGACCCTACTTGCAAGCTGACAAATTAGCCTGCCATAGTTTTATGGATGCTACTAAAAGATACAAGATTCCTGGGTCAGAGACAAAAGACTTTATTGCTTATAGCATGAGCCTCATGTTCACATTAGTTCCGTTTGGCCCCTAGTCCCCTGGGGACAATGCAAAGGGGCCAGCTGGATACTGTGCCTGCAGTGGGTTTGTGTCATAGTTGAAGAACACAGACTGTAGGGAACCCAAATGTTTTTTTGTGTGTGTGTGAGGAAGATCAGCTCTGAGCTAACATCCATGCCAATCCTCCTCTTTTTGCTGAGGAAAACTGGCCCTGGGCTAACATCTGTGCCCATCTTCCTCTACTTTATACGGGACGCCGCCACAGCATGGCCTGACAAGCGGTGCATTGGTGCGCGCCCAGGATCCAAACCTGGGCCACTAGCAGCAAAGCGCGCACACTTAACCGTGACGCCATGGGGCCGGCCCCCCAAATCTTTTAAAATAGGCAATAAGCCTGCTTGACCTTTGCCCTGGAGAGAAACAATGTCTTTATTATATTGGACTGGCTTTATTATACTGGACTGATCTTTGCTCTGGAGGGAGACCCTATCTCTGTCTTCCAAGGCTGTTTGCTCTATAAATATCCTTGAGAAGAGAGTTCAAAATGAAGTCAGTGCCTCTGGTTCCAAGATTTGCAGAAAGGTGAGAGACCCAGAGAGAATGGACACCCAACAGTACTATGTACACTATTGTGATGTACGTCATACTTCAACAAAAAGTTTTTTTTAAAGTGCTTACCTAAAAAAAAAAATGTTATTGTATGGTCAAAAACATTTGGGAAAAATCTGGAGTAAATGGTTTTCTTTATCATTGAACTTAGAATCCTTCATATGCTAATGTGTATCATTCATCTTCAAAAAGGGGACAAATTTGCGGTTGTTTCTCAACATTCAATGCTTCTCAAAGTCTTATACATACGTCCAAATCACCTGGGCATCTAGTTAAGTGCAGATTATGATTCTGCATTTAGATCTGGAGTGGGGCCCGAGCCTGTGTTTCTAACAGGCTCCCAGGAGATGTGGATGTTGCAGCTCTCATGGACCACCACACTTGGAGTTAGTAAGGGGCTGGGAAACTCTTTTTCAAGGAACTTCTCACAAGACTAGATTCCACCAAACATGCTGTAAGGTCACGGTCTCAACATTAGCTCTGCTATGGTGTCCAATCCAATATGGGAGGGGGGAGGGAACCAACATAAAATTCTTAAAAGCAAAATCTCAATGATTTATAATTCTGATCACTCACAGCTGGATAAAAGTAAAATGTAAAAAACACTAAAATGCTTAGGAAAGTTCTAAAATGACAGAAGCGTTTCCTACAGTGTAGGTAAAAATACCATGAATGAGGGCTGAATAGCAATAAAATTGCAATTTGCCCATAAATGATATAACCTCAAACACTAAAATCAATTGAATGTGATTTTGCAAACCAGATAAGACCTAAGCTGATGAAGGCCTGAATTGACAGAAGCTGGAAACTGTTCGAGTTGCCAGTGGAAGTTTCCCTGAGCTTCAAATGAAGTGGGGTCCTTGAGCCCTCCTAATCCTAAGTGGGCATTTCCCATAGGTGAGTGCCATGGACAGAAAGCTGTTCCCATGTGGCTTCCACACAGCCCTGGGCAACAGGACATCAAGCGTGGAGCAGAAATGACTCAGCTGCACCTAGTCCTATGCTATCTTCCTTAAAAATCCGGTTTTCAACCCTGGCTGTACATAAGAATCATCGGAGAAGCTTTGGAAATACTCCTGATTCCCCAGGTTCTTCCAGACCAGTAGACTGAGAACCCCTTGGGACAGGACCCATGCATCGGTAGTTGTAAAAATCCCCCCAGTGATTCTGATGGGAACTACTACCCTTAAGCCTCTGACAGGCTTCAGTGAAGGAAGTGAAAGCCATGACGGAGTGTCAACGGAGCATAAATCGCCAAAGTACACCTGCTCTCCTCTCTTCCGCATCTCTGATTCTGCCACTAAGAACCAGCACGTTGTGAAAAGAGAGATCAACAAGAGCATGGCCCATTTCCTTCTAGAAGTCACCACATGGCTCATCTCTCTATAGCTCATGTTTGGCACAAATGACTGGTCTCATTTTTAGGGAATATAAACACAGAAAACTCCCTCTGTAGGACTTTGGAGGATAGTTGACCAGGGTGAAATTAATTATAGCTCGTATTTATGATAACTTGAGTATTATCTCAATTATTATGAATGATAAAGGAATTCTGCAAGATCATACTGTTCAGTTAAGATTTCTGGGTTTGGGACACAGCTTCCTGTACTTACTAGCTGTGTGGCCAAGTTGGGCAAGTTACTTCACCCCACTAATCCTAGTTTGTTCACATATAAAATGGGGGGATTTGTAGTTCCTAGAGTCGTGAGGAACATGAATAGAAGGTAATTCATGAAAAGAACTGCACACAGTGTCCAGGGCATAGTAAGCCCTCCATAAATACGAATTATTTTTACAAGTTGATTTGGTCTCAATCAAATGCATGATCCATAGATTTCCGCTGGTCTGTGGACTGTGTATTACCCATCCTCAATGAGATATGTAAACTGAAAGTAAATGTTTAGGAACTTTTATACTAATTTGACAGAGAAATTATATATCTATTGAATCTTATAATAAAACTCTTGGGCTTGCAATTTGTATGTTTTTTATTTAATTTTTCACTTTATTTCATTTTTATTTCACTTTATGAAAGTATTGGTCTATAGGCTTGTATTTTGTATGTCTTTTAATTTAATTTTTCTAATAATTTATTTTTATTTCATTTTATGAAAATATGTTTTCATGATAGATCGGAGATTAAGACACTCATTCTTCACAGAGAGAGTTTGAGAATAACTGGTTAAAGATAAATTTATGAATACTGTGTCATAGAAATTAATGTAAACCCCATTGCATTTGTTTTCTATGCTGAAAACAAACTACCACACATTTAGTGGCTCAAAATAACACCCCTTTATTATCTCACAGTTTCCTGGGTCAGGAATCTGGGCACAGCGTAGCTGGGTTCTCTGTTCACGTCTCACAAGGCTGCAGTCAAGGTGTCAGCTGGGCTTCAGCTCATCTGGAGCTGAGAGACCTCGTCTAAGCTTACAGGATGGTTGGCAGAGTTCAGTTCCTTGAAGCTGTAGGACTGAGGTCCCTGTTGCCTTCCTAGCTGTCAGCCAGGGGCTGCTCTCAGCTCCTAGAGGCTGATCACAGTTCCTAACCATGTGGTCCTCTCGAAGGCCCTCTCCCGACCAGCCAGCTCACTTCTTCAAGACCAGCAAGGGAGATTCTCTCACTTCAGTCCACCAAGACAGAGTCTTACATAATGTAATCAAGGGAGTGACATTCCCTCACCTTTGCCATGTTCTATGGGCTAGAAGCAGGCCACAGGTTCCTGGAACACTCAAGGGGAGAGGATTATATAAGATTGAGACTCATTGGGGGTCACCTTAGGGTGTGTCCACCGCACCCATCTATAGGTAATCCAATTTTAACGGCTGAGTCTTCCAATAGAAACCCACCAATTACCATGCAAGCCAAATTTGGCAGCAAGAAGCATGCATCCATTTATGAGGAACAGACTAAAATAATCATAGAGAATTTCGATAATTTGATGCTCATATAACATCACACATAAATAAGCCAATCTATGAATTAGTCCTGCAAAACTGCCACAGTACAATTTTCAAATACACAAAAAAGGAAATGTTACTTTTGATTTCCACCTTCGTATTGCTGATATCTCTGAAAAATTGGTGTGAATGGCACATTTTTCTGCAATTATTCTCTGATGAATACAGAGTCCAACATAATTGCCCTTGAAGTGAGATATTTAATGATGTGAAAGCTGATGACCATGTTAATGGTGATTCCCAATAAAGATCTACTTATCCCCGTAAACTCCCTGAAATATAATGCTGTAGCTGTGGGAATCGTTTAATAAACTTCTTTTAGTCTCGGCTAATTTAACAAACTATGGGTTAATTTATGGGGACTTTTTTAAAAAACCCAGCTCTCTAGTTGAGTCTACTTAAGAAATTCCCAAAAGACCTGGCCTAACGTCTGTTTGCAGCAGGATTGGTGTGCTTGAAGAATTGTTTTCTTTCAGTAGAAGCTCCAGTTTTACAGAACAACAGTGGGAGAGCATGTTTGTATGCATATGAAAGGTACCTAACAGCTTCGAGAACTTTTGGAATGTGCGTGGTATATAAATACCAAATGAATGAGAAACATGCCACTCCAAAGGAGAGAAAGTCATCAATAATGGAGCACAGCTAAAAATATCTGACAGACAGTCTTGCAACAGAAGTGATTTGTTCCACTAATGGTACCTTCTGATTTTTAAAGATTTTAAAATGAGGAAGAGGCTATGGGGATAGGGGGAAGGGACTTATATGGAAACAGGTAGAGATTATTTTAGGGGAAATCAGTTTGAGAGCACATAATATTGATTGTAAGTCTGCTAACTATGCCTTCAGCAGAGAGAAGGTTAATATATTTACAGCATAGCTGTGCGTCGACAATGCTTGGTTTAAATACATTACCCCAAAATACCTACCTCCCAACTGTTGGAAATGCATCTTTTAACTGGGACACTTGGCCAGAAGTTATCCCATTGCAGAGCCTTACAATCTCACCTCTAACAGGGTACTAGAGAGCTTGTCTTTTATACTCTTGTGGGAAATTTTTTAAGCCCACATTCCAAATAACAACTATGTGAGGTCCCTAGGCTGAGGGGTTGTTAGTTTTGGGAAGATAAAAAAGGAAAAGAATAATGAGCAACTGTAAAGCTCAGGGAGATGTCTTGGGAAGGGCATACTGGGTGTTTCTCACTCTCTCTCTCTTTTTTCTTTTTTGGTGAGGAAGATTGGCCCTGAGCTAACATCTGTGCCAATCTTCCTCTATTTTGTATGTGGGACGCTGCCACAGCATGGCTTGATGAGCAGTGTGTAGGTCCACCCTGGGGGTCCAAACCTGGGAACCCTGGGTTGCCAAAGCAGAGCACACAAACTTAACCACTACGCCACTGGGCTGACCCCCTGGGTAGATTCTCTTGCTGGGACACTTAGGTAGCAGCTAGTAGCATCCAGGAGTTGAGAAAGGTACAAAGAAGGAGGCATTAAAGGCTAAAACACCCCGATTCTTCTATGCTTGCTCCAGTTCTTAGGGCCCCTGAGAAGAAATACTCTAGGGTTTTAAGGTTACCAGTCTTTATTGGCTGAACTCACAAAAGGCTGAATTCAATTCTGTAGAGTAGTGCTCTCCATTGGAAATATAATGCAAGCCACAAAAGTGAACCACATACATAATTTAAAATTTTCCAGGAACCACATTTTTAAAGAGTATAAATAAAAAGGTGAAATTAATATAATGCATTTTATTTAACTCAACATATCTAAAATATTTCAACATGTAATCAACATAGAAATTACTAGATATATTCTTTTTTTGTACTAAGTCTTCAAAGTTAGGTATGTATATTACACTTACAGAACATCTGAACTTGGATTTGACACATTTCAGTTGCTCACTAGCCACATGTGTACACTGTATGGAAAAGGGCAGCTATAGAGGATGGTGTTCTAACAGATCCCCAGCTAGATGCAGAATGTTCAAGACCACATGTTGGCAAGGTTGCTGTACGTCTAAAACACTGGAGAGTCAATCTAGAACATTCCTCATGATCTGTCATGAAAAAATACAGTCATCAAGTAGTTTATTCAAGAAGAAAATTGCCTACAAGGAAATTAAATACCATCAAAATATAAAGGTGCATTTGTGCATGCTTATATAACATAGTTGCTGGGCTCTTAGCCCAGAAATACAGTATTAATTATGGATATATATGTACAGACTCACAATATTCAGATGTTCTTAATTTCACAAGCCGTGATTGATTTTGGAAATCTGAAGCAATAATCTTTGTCACAGCTTCAGTGTAATAAGGTGACAGTTATTGATGTCCCCATTTTACAGTGGATAATTTGGCACTATTCTCTCAGGGGCACTTACTATGGCCTTGCTTTGGCCTCTGCTATGGATTGAATTGTGTCCCTCCAAAATTCATATGTTGAAGCCATAACCCCCAATATGACTGTATTTGGAGATAGGGCTTTTAGGAGGAAATTAAGGTTAAATGAGGTCATAAAGGTGGGACCCTAATCTGATGGCATTGGTGGCCTTATAAGAAAAGAAAGAGATCTCTCTCTCTCTCTCTCTCTCTCTCACCCTCTCTCTCTCCCATGTGAGGACATAGTGAGAAGGTGGTCTTCTGTAAGCCAGGAAGAGAGCTCTCACCAGGAATCAAATTGACCAGCACCTTGATCTTTGACTTCCCAGCCTCCAGATCTGTGAGAAAATAAATTTCTGTTGCTTAAGCCGCCCAGTCTATGGTATTTGTTATGGCAGCCCGAACAGACTAATACAGCCTCTATTCCTTTTACAATCAGAATTCAGCATCAGAAGTAGATCTTAATGGTGGACATCTGTAGATAAGCTGGACATCCATCACTAGAATTACTCGACACAAACTGACTGTTAATTGCTCAATTCCAAGTTGTAGAGCTGATTCGTCATCAGGAAACTGAAGTCTGCAAAGGCAACTTCATTCTCCAGAAAAGCAGCTGTCCCTACCTCTCCAAGATAATCTTCCTTCTTGCTCTTCTTTTGAAACCGTTGGTCTTGTTCAAGAGTCATTTGGTTGTAGGGAACCAAAGTCTCTCAAAGTGATTTAAGAGTAAATGAAGAATTTATTGGAAACAAATAACCAACTGCTTCATCGAAAATAGGGGGTTGCACACAAGGGTTAGAGCTAGAATACCAGCAGACTCCAGAAGACTCCCTACAGGCTGCATTGTCTCTATTTTCTCTCCTCTCTCTGTGCCTGCCTCTTTCTTCTTTCTCTCTGTAATTGATTTTCTCTTTCTACTTCCACAGTATCCAATTGTGGCCATCCCAGTCACAAAGATTGACCAGAATCACTTGTCCCAATATTACCTTCCTGGGATGGGGGATCTGATTGGCCCAAATGATAATGCTTCCCTACAATCGAATAGAGTGTAGTCATTAAACATATTCAGAGCACTTTTGATAAAATGAGAAAAGTCATGTTCTACAATGTGAAGCGAAAAGCACTAAAAACCAATTGTTTTTATTGCATGAGTGTGACTCTGCTAAAAATACTTTGTGAAAAAGACACTAAGAAAATATTCTAAAATATAATGGGGTGTTTCAGTTATTGCTTGCTGCCTAATAACAAACTGTAAAATTTAGTGTCTTAAAAGAATAATCATTTATTATTTCTCATGATTCTGTGGGTAAACTGGTCTTAGCCAGGTGGTTTCCTGCTCCATGTGACATAAGCTGAGGTCATTAATTCAACTGAACTGGTGGCTGGGCTAGGCTGGAAGGTCCAAGAAGGCTTTTCTCACATGTCAGACACCTTGGTTCTCCTCTGTATGGACTCTCCACATCACTAGCTTGGGCTTCCTCACAGTATGGTGTCTCTACTTATATGGCAGCTAGTTTCCAGAGGGAAAGTGAAAGTGCCAGGTCTCTTACAGTCTGGGCCTAGAATTGGCACAGCATCACTTCTGCCAATTTCTAGTGATCAAAGGAATTCAGGACATCAGCCTAGATTCAAGGGGAGATAGACTCCTCATCTTGATCCTTTGAAGAGCATGCACATACAGGGAGAGAAGGAATTGATGGTAGACATCTTGGGAGATACCACATAGGGATGAGCATCTTGATGTTTGGAATTATAAGAGAGGGGATATTTTTCCTGCTTCTTTTCCTTTTTCGGTACTTTCAAATTCTTCAACGAGCACCATTTTAATAATAATAATAATTTCAAATGATGCTAAATTTGTAATAATAATTTACTAAGTGGTGCCAAGTTGAATGTCTGGAATAAATCGAGGAGAAGCTTTTTCTATGCATTTTAAAACATGACACTTCCTGGGAAATAATGTCTACAAGAAAATCTTGGCTGTGCCTGTCTCCAGAGTAATAAAAAGTAGCCACAATGGCAGCTGAAGCACAAGGGAAAAAATATATTTCTTGCTGTCGACTAAAAGTAAATCTCTGCCTCCTTAAGTACTCTGCCTCCTATAGTCATCTAGCTGCTCTTGTATTTGTATGAGGCGACGGTCTCTGTCCTTGAGAATACATAGACTTACCAGCCCAGTGGCTGGGAAGTTTCTTCTGTATAAGACTTTCCTCCTACAGAATCTGTCTAGCAGCCAGTCGGACCAGGAGGCTCCTGAATGTGATGTCTGTTGGCTGCTGCTCAGGAAAAGCACTTTCATCTCATCTAAAAGGCCTGAGTATTCATTCTGCACACTGAGCCAAGCATCATCAGTAGATGATAAGTCCAATTGTTCTGAAACTCACATGCGGCGAGATTAGATGAGCTCCCTTCATCCAAGTGACTTCTGTACGCAGGTGACGTTGTGCCCTCTCTCACCTTCCCAGCTTTGTCTTCCACCAGCCCCTTTGCCGTGGACCCTCCAACCACATCGATTTCCTCCAGGAGATGACTAAGCCCCCGCTCAAACTGTTCCAAATGACAGGATTGCCCTTCCCTCCCTGCTGCCTCCAGACCAGGTCCAATCCCCTTCCTCCAGGAAGTTTCCCTCGATCTTCACATCAAATTTATCACCTCTACCCCCATGCTCCCCAGCATTTTACTCTGAACGCTGGAAATGAGAAGAGGACTAAAATCGAAATCCCTGTCCTTGGAGAGTGCTCAGCCTGGGCTAGAGAGATGGGGTGTAATGTGGGGCTGCCATGTAGCTCTATTTGGGGAAATGAGAGCCCAGAGGAGGGGGGTATTCAGGCCAGCCTGGGCCTCTGGAAAGCCACCTGAAGGAGGACAGCATGCCGGGAGGAGGGCACAGCGAGAGCACAGGCACACAAGCAGGAAAACCCATGGAGCATGAGGGGGCAGCACACAAATTGGTTTTATGAGACCACAGCCCCATCATGGGCTGCACGAGGTTAGAGAAGGATGCATCAGTCACCACAGCATTAAGGCCTCCTGAAAGGCAGAGTCTCATCTTTGTGAACTCCAACCCACCCCAGGGCTCATGCAGAGAGGGAGTGTTGTATGGTCCAAACTATACCCAGGGGGTATACAGTGGAGTTTCCCGGAGGCTACAGGACATACGTCAACAGACTGAATGCCAAGCAGATGATGAGCAAATCCAGCTGTTTTCTCTTAGGTCAGTCATTAAAGAGATTTGCAGCAATGAAAAACATTGCCACTCTTCTCATCACATGTTTTGTGTCTAGGAAAATATAGTTTGGGCTTTTTTTGTTTTGTTTTGTTCTTTTTTTTTTTTCCTCCCCAAAGCCCTAGCACATAGTTGTACATTCTAGTCGTAAGTCCTTCTAGTTCTATGTGAGCTGCCACCACAGTATGGCTACTGAGAGACAAGTGGCGTGGTTCCGTGCCCAGGAACCGAACCCAGGCTGCTGAAGCAGAGCATGCCAAACTTTTAACCACTAGGCCATCAGGGCTGGCTTTAGTTTGGGGTTTTTTAATTAAAAAATGTCACATTAACATGCAATGGGCTTATTATTGTTATATTTAAATAAATTAATTAATAAATATTTTTAAATTTCTCAGGTTTAATTTCTACTATGGTAAATTTTGAGCTATTTAGCCCACATTAAGAAAGGCTCTTTGAGGTCCTTGATAAATTCTAAGAGTGCAAAGGGTGTCTGAGACCAAAACTTTGGGAATTGCTGGTTTGGTGGGCCCTGGAGCCAGATTCCCTCGGTTCAAATCCCAGCTCCTCTAATTACTAGCTGTGTGACCTTGGACTAGGTTCCAAACTTCTCTGTTTCTCCATCTGTAAAACTGGAATAATGTTAAGAATGCTGCTGTAAGGATTAAAGAAATTCATCAGGGCAAGCACTTTGGAAAGGTGCCTGGTTCAGTTCACGTTCAACATGTGTAGATAACACGTATTTCCCCAGCTAGCACTTGCAGAAGCACCAGTATGCACCAGGCACTGTGGTAGCCTCGGCAACACAGAGATGACTAATTCACAGTCACGGTTCTCAAAGGACCCACAGCAGGGAGAAAGAGCCCCAAAAAAACAGACCATGTGTATGCAGACTTGGCCAGGGCCTCTGGGACTATGTGGCCAGGACCTTCAGCAAAGGAATTTAAACATCTTGCACCAGTAGGATGCTGCTGAGACAAATCCCTCAGTAAGTCCAGAATGTTCTGAACTGCCCTATTTGTTAAGAACATTTACAGAACCGAGACTTAATGAAAAGAGGGCTGGCTAGGAGTCTGGTTACCAGGGACACTCCTTTGCTGACTTGCTTTAGCAACTTATTTAACAAGCAGCAAACATCTGCTGTGTTCGTGGCACTCTGCTAGGACAGAGGGACATCAAGACGATTAAGATATACCTCCTGCCTGGAAGGAACTCCCAGAACTGAGAGGAACACAACCCGATCGTTATTATGCACCACAGAAAATACATGAAAACAGGTGGTGAACCACTCAACCTCTCTGACCCCATTCCTTCATCTATCAAATGAGTACAGCACTGCATCACTGAAGTTTCTTCCTGATCTAAGATCCTAGTACTCTATTCAAATGTTATCAGTTCTCTCAGAAACCGTATTTGGCGTTTGAGGGTCATTCATCTATCAAATGAGTACAGCACTGCATCACTGAAGTTTCTTCCTGATCTAAGATCCTAGTACTCTATTCAAATGTTATCAGTTCTCTCAGAAACCGTATTTGGCGTTTGAGGGTCATTCGTCAACATCAATAACCTGGGGGGAGCTGTGCCATGGTGAGAAATGATATTCACAGTTTATCAATGGAGAAACTGGGACTTAGGGAAAGTTCGAATCTTGCCCATGGTGAGTCCTGGCTCAGGAATAGATGAACCCAAAGGTAGAGAGGGTTTCGGGCCTCTTTAGAGTTCACGGGAAAGATGTTTTTCAACATGAGATGAATTTTGCAAATTCCTATTTGGGATTTAAAATTTAAACTCACCTGGCTGGTCACTGCCAACATCTCCCCAGCCCTTATTACCACATGTATTCTGCTTTGTATATTTCCCCTCTTGAGACAAAAATCACATAGATGCACCACACTAACACAACGTTATGGCCTGAATTATTTAGTTCATTTCCTCAGATGACCACAAACACTAAGTTTATTTTCTTAACATAACTTCAAATGTAAGGGTCACACAAGCAGGCAAAATAGTATTCAATTTTATTTTAGAATTTGGACTTTAACTTCCTGTATCTTGTGACGGCATTGTTGGAATTGTCTGAAATTAGCCAATATTTACAGAACTATGCCAGAACTTGATTTTTCTTTCTTCCCTATATGCAGAGAAACATCTGAGCTATGACTTATACTTCTATAGGGAACATTGATTCTAATTAGTCGAGTATTATATTTCCAGCTGAAATGGCCATACGCTAGCGGGAAGCACTTTGCTAATGTAATGCTTTGGTAATCAGCCAAAGCGAAATGAAATTTAGGTCAATCAAATGGAAGAAAGGCTCAACGCAGGTTTTCAGACTGTCATTTTCCTTTTATGAAACAAAATTTATAAATTCAGGGAGACCTGTTTAGGATCTAGTCCCAGCCCCTGGATCGTTATTGACTCTATTCCATGACCCGTGTAAGGCCTTTTTACCTTTCGTTATCTCTACTCCTCCATACCTAAGTAGTCAACATTATACTTGATCACCAATGGCCTACTTATTTTTTTTTTAAGTACTAAAAGATTCTTAAGGTAAAGTCTTTAAGTTGAGAGGACTCAATTTTACAGGTATCATTACATTCCCACCTAACTTATATATCATAATCATGGAATGATGAGTTCCACATAACCAAATTTTCCAGAACTCTAAGTTCAGTCAGTTTTTGCCTCTGTCCTGGTGCCCTGTGTTTGCATAGTCCTCTTGTTCTTGCAAATTGCTTCTAATCAGCTGCTTCCCATTTTCAGTGGTCTGAGCAATCAGATAACTAATCTTTTTGAAATTCTGCATAAAAAAGAGCAATTAAGGTCTGAGTAAGGGCCAAGCCCCAGTCAGCTCGAAGGACACACAAGCTATTTTACTTTAATGTGGAATCTCAGGGTTAGACACTGTACACAGGTAATCAAAGTGGCCAGCCTCACCGTGTCCATATCAGTAAACTATCAGTTTCATTCTGCAAATATTTATTGACCCAAGAGCATGGTTTCACATAGTCAGACTCACAAGTTTGTCTCTCTCTATCAGCTCAGGCTAGCTGAGCTTTTCACCTTTTCCTCAGATGACTCATCCTGTCTAAGTTTTCTGTCTGAGGCTTGAGCTAACCTCTCAACTTCAGATAAAAATTGCTTTCTTCCCCCTCATTACAAAGCTTATAACAAGAGTTTATCTTCCTGGGAAAACAAACTTGATAACACCTTGCAGGACGAGTTTCTGGGAAGAGAGTTTCCTGCATGGAGAAGACAGAAGTTAAGGATGCTGAAGAATTTGCTATGGGGGCGGTGGGCAAACCCTGGGTTTAAGGTGTAAGCCCACAGCTCCCATACTTCAGTGTGCATCAGAATCCCTTGGGATGCTTGGCAAAAATACAGTTTCCTGGGACCCCGTCTTAGAAATTCAGAATCAGAAGATCTGGGGTTCAGCCGGGAAACTGCAATTTTAATTCGTACTCTGGGGGATTCTGATACCAGAGGTCTGAGGATTACTCTGGGAAACCGGTTTAGAGTGATAATACTGTCCACAGAGTGCACAGAACAAGCAAGCGAAAGCAGACAACAGTTGGGCTGCCTCTGGGAGGGAGGGAGAAGCCCTCGTTCTGATTAGGAGCAGTATTTGTACGAACGCTAGAATAATTTGCTAGCTGAAAAGGAAAACATCAAAGACAGAGTAAAGAGCATGTAAATATGGAGTATTTGAATTTCTTATAACCTCATTTAACAAGAAAATGCTGGCAACAAAGATAGCTACCAGATTCACTTCCAGATTTGAAATGACACCAGAAAGGGTCTACATGCCATCTGGGAGATGGGGTTAAAAAAAAATAAGTATCTCAAAGGGACAGAGTTTTTGTGAGTCTTTAACACATTAATAGCACAAAAGATGAACTTGAACTAATGTTAGCAGGGCTCCTAAGGGGTGGAGTCGGGATCTAATTCCAGGTGGTCTGGCCGGAGTTGCATCTCTTAGCCACACCCTCTACTTCAAGATTGGAAGCAGCCCCGGACTCTTCTAAATCAGTTACAGCTGCATTTTTTCTATGCAGGTGAGAATTATGAATTGCCAGTTTCTCTAGATAGCCCTGATTATTTTCCTTAAGCATGAAAAAGAATCACTTTGAAATTCTAGTGCCAATCTGCCCAAACTCATCTCTACCACCCGCCCAACATCATCATCCATAAAGCAATCCTTGATTTGCTCTTGCTCTGTTCTGGATGACCCCAATTCTCAGCCTCAAAACAAAGGTTCTGAAAGTTGCTCTGCCCAGCCTCAAGCAAAGTTCCAGTTATGTTTCTCAGGCCGAAAAACCTCAGGCTGACTGATAATTATGCATCATTAATTGGATCCCTGCTGGTGTTCCTCTATTTCAAGCCAGTCTCAGCCTTCCCACTGCCTCTTTCTCACTAGGCATGTCCATGCCCATGAGGCTTTAATAAGGGAAATCTGTCCCTAAGCATCAGCCCCCAAGGCAACAGGGCTGAGATAGGGCTGCACTGATGCAGTTGGCCTAAATGAGGAGCATGCTGGCCACCAGGAGGATGGAAGGCTTCCACAAGTCATCGAGTCCCAGTCTTCAATTTGGCTAACTCTGGTCCAGATGACCAAGGAACAAACAATCATGGTGGCCTGAGCCTAGCAAGACTGGTTAGGAGCTCAGTTTAAACATTCAAAACTTAGTGTATCTTCAAAATGGTCAACACCAGTTAGTCAGGAGTGTGAATAATATTCTACTTCCTCTATCCTCAGCTCTTCATGTTCTCTCCAAAGCAAGACAGTCTGCAGGCTCAAAGCTGGAAATGGATTTTAAATTGATGCCACTGATGTCTTAAAAAATATTTTTTGTGCTTTTATTTTAGAGAATTTCTAACATACACAAAAGTAGTTGTCAAAATAGTATAATGAAGCCCCAGAACCCATCACCCAGCCCCAATAACCATCAGGCTTTGGCCAATCCTGCCACATCGACACACGCACCCTCCACCACCTCCACCAGACATATTATTTCATCCAAAAATTATTTCGGTATGCATCTCTTAAACAGTGGTTCTCAACTAGGGGTGAAGTTGCCCCCCATGGGGAGTCAGCAATTTGGCAATATCTGGAGTCATGTTTGGTTGTCACAACTGGGGAAGGAATGAGTACTATTGGCATCTAGTTGGATAGAGGCCAGGGGTGCTGCCAAACATTCTGCAATGGACAGGACAGCCCCCCCATCCCAACAAAGAATGATCCCAAAATGTCAATACTGCCGAGATTGAGAAATCCTGTTCTCAAAGATAAAGACTTTTTAAAAAAATAACCACAATGCCATCATCACACCTGAAAATAATAATGACTATTATGTTTTAATAAAGCAAAAAGTGCCTAGGGCAAGAATTGAGCCCTTCATGCTTAGGGTTTTTATTGTAAAATGATCTCCAGGAGATGTGTATTAAGGTCTTAAAGTAGCTTACATCAGTTAACTCACTGGGCGTCAATGAACTCGTGAATCTTCAAGCTACTCCAAGAAGGTCAATTATGATTCTCATTTGCAGATAAAGCCAGTGAAGGAGTTCTGCTCTATAATGTTGCCTCGAGTCCCCTTCTCTGTCAGCCCCCACTTCTGTTCATGGAATTTTTTAAATACATAGAAGTTTACGGTTGAAGAACAAATCATAAATCATCTGGCCCAACATTTAGCTTTTCAGATGAGGCCCAGACAGCTTCTCTACTTTTCCAAAAAACACACAGCTGATTTAATGTAAGTTTTTCTAGAATTCACTAAAGCATTTTTATTCCAACTTTTTTCACAAAAGAAAAATTCACAGAAGAGATGTGCAAAATATAAAACCATAGAAAATAATTTGCTACCTGCACATTTCTGGAATACTAGGAAATAAAAATAATACGTATATGGGTATTTTTTTCACTCAAAATCCAGGGTCTTATTTTCGTTTAGGGCAATGGGTAACGTAGGCATAAAGACCTGAGATTGAGCAGGAGGGTCCCTGCTGGCTGGATGAATGATTTGTGGTGATGAACAGTGGTTTGATGGGCAGGAAAAGATGGGATCAAGGAGGGTCCTGAAATCCAGGGGAAAAAAACTAAGTCTTCATTCCAATGATTAATATGGAGCTCTTGATTGATGCTGAGGAAGCAAGTGGAAATAGTGAGGTTAGTGTTTCTATAGGGAGAGACTTAAAAAAAAAGGTATGTCAAAAGAAGTAAACGTGATGGGGAGGAACTATTCCTACTACATAGAGGCTAATTAATTAAATGCCACCCTACATGGAAAAGCATTCAGACAGCCACAACCACTAGGTGACTATGAAGCATTATTACTATTGCTGAGAATCATTAAAAACAATAACAACATTGCCGAGGGATGGAGCTTAGATGAGGTTACAAGAAGTTAATATGCTGCTTTTAAGGAGGTGCCAACAAAGAGAATCATAAATTAATTATAATGTCATTCCAGAAACAGAAGTGGAGACCTCACAGTGGTGATCAGTTCTCATTTCTCGTTTTTTCTGGCTATGAAGCATAGAACTCTCTATTTAGGAACAATTCCCCATTGCATGGGTCTTGGTAGGAGATTTCCCCAGGGGAAAGCCAAAGGGTGTCAGATAATTCCCTCCCCCAGAGTTCTCTATGCCTGGGACTTCAGCATATGACCTAGGCTCAGCCAATCAGAAAGTCCCGCCTAGGACTTTTGGTCTTGAGGGAGGCAGTCTTGAGGTTTCACCAAGAGCTGAGCCACTTCTTGGTGGGAGTGGTGGAGTCAGGAACCTAAAGGTTTGGGGATTTCTAGGAGTAGTGGTGCCAGCAGTGTGGCCCTAACCAGAGCGCAGCATGATCTTGGCCTTCCCCTTGGCCATCAGGCCCACTGCTGGTTCTTGTTTATTTTCTGAACCTGATCTCTCACTTTTCTAATGATTATATGAACTACCCTTGTCCTTCTAATCAATTCCTTTTTTGCTTGAGTTATCCAGAGTTGGATTCTATAGTTTATAAACAACAATTCCAATGGCCTATGTCATTGCAGAAAGATCATCCAATGGATACTTAGAATGGCCTGAGTTCTGAGGAATAATAAATAATTTAGAGGAAAGGCTTGCATGAGTATTAGTAATACTAGTAACAAGGCTTATTATTCTACATGCCAAATAAGCAAATTCACAATCATTTTCTAAACAGCAATCTTAAGCATTTCTCTTGTCTTCTCTATGTTCCTGAAATCAAGCCCCATCTTCACAATCAAGGTTCACTGTGTCTGTGAAGGGCTTCCCATAATCAAGGATGGGGATAAAATCCAGTATAATCACAGCATGCAGCTTGCCACTGAGTGCTATAAATACAAAATGTCTGCTAATTGGCTCAGAGCCTATAAAAGAGGGAGAAAGCAAAGGCTCTAAACTATTCCAGTGATATCTCTGTGAACACAGGTGCCTTACCTTCCTAAACATTGCAACAGATCACAAGATTTTAAAATACACTCTAGTTGATCAAGATTTTTTTGTTTCTAGGAATTTGCACATCTGAACAATGATATGAAAAGACCATGTTTATACCAGCAAAAGAAAAAAAGCTGAAATCAACATAAATAGCCACCAGGAGGGAACTGGTTAAAATATGCTACCTCCCTACAATGGAATACTGTGCAACCATGAAATAAGGCAAATGTACATGTAATAATATACAAGGATGCCCAAGGGTCATCATTATGTTAACTGAAAGGCAAGTGCAGATGTGCAGTATGATCCTATTTATTTGCAAACAAAGAACTATTAGATGGTATGTTTCCAATCAGGAGGCTGCTGAGGAGGAAATCAATCAATGTCAATTACGTATTTATAAGTAAAAAATATCCTGAAAGCTTATATAAGGTAGTGTTAATATCTCTCCAAGGAATGGGACTTTTTCAGTCCCCTTCACCCAAAAGGGTGAACAGTCATTTCTTTATCTTGAGTCTATATTATTTTTAGAATTATAAAAAAAATTTCAACAATGCCATGATTGTACTAAATAGTAAACACTGATTTGAGCCTATGGACTATTCAGGAAACTCTCCCAAATTAGTAATTATTACTCACAATTAGTGTCATGAATGAATTATGTTGATTTAAAGCAATACTGATTTGAAGTGCCTTATAATTCTGATTTTATGAGACTAAGCTATAACTTCTTGATTTTTATAATGTTTTAAGATTATCTCAGTAATTGCTATGGTGAATCCTAACAGCTAAAGATTATCTCTGTGTCTCAGTTCCTTTTGTGGTGATAAACTTGTATGGGTTCAAAGTTCAAGTTTGTTCATGAATCCTGACCCGCCTGAAACCTAACAGAATAAACTGGTGATTCAGAGACAGTATAATACTAAATACTGATTAGTCTGAATGACTAGTAATCAATTATTTTAAATCATAAAGAGGACAGCAAACTTCTATGAATAAAGCACCTTAAAAATAAAACACTTCTGGGATGGCCTTGGGTAAATACAGAAAAATCTTCCTAACTAAAACATCATTGGGGGCCTATAACTGGTTACCCACATTCTGGTTGACAGATATTTACCAAGGTATGAGGAGTAAGAGCACCATCACCACCGCAGTCGCTCCATTTCAGCTCAAGGACTTTCAGATTATGTCACCAGGTTGCAGAGTTAGCTGGCCCTCTCATTGCAATACAGGAGTTGCATGCCTTTACTCTAAGTCAAGACGACTAGAGAGCTCTGTCTTCTCCTTGAGGCCACCTGTGTGACATCATGGGGCCCAGTTCTTGTTTCTGAGATGTACAGATCTTGATAGTCAACCCAGACAGGAATGACCAGGCCCAAGAAAATGCTTCTCTCGTAGGAGACTCAGGAGTGATCAAGTACAGAAATGCCATGTAGCCTGGAAAAGTCATCTTGGCTCGGTGGCAGTAGCTCTTCAAATATTCTATGGATATTTGTCCATGTTTATGAATATTTGTTCACGCCTCCGGAATTTAAATTTGGGCAATGTGGTCACCATATCCAAAATGATTCCTAAGGGAAACCTTTAAGGCACTCCAGACCTAAAGCTCTCCCAACCCAAGGAGACTCCAGAAATTCTTACCTTCTTCAGGAGTCTAATTTTCAATTGTGGTGGCCAGAGGTCAAACTATTCAAGTCTATGATGGCCACATGGATCTGGACCCAAAAGTCAGGACAGTGGGTCAAATTCACAGGTTCTTTAGCAGTTTGAATTCACATAGAGTAATCTTGGGAGCCCCTCTAGTCAGTGAATCTTCCAATCCTTCCATGGCTGGCCTACACACATTCTATACTGAAAGATGTAATCAAAATCTACCATGCCCCTCTGAGTTGGCCCAGCAGGCCCACCCTAGAAAAAAATATTCCTCTTGGACATCACTTGGAAGAATTTTCAACCATGCCAAAGCCGAAGCTTTGAGTGTAAGTGGCAATGACATGCTAGGTATTCTGGGAGTATGGCTTTAGACTTGACGCTGGATGACAGGAGCTACACAGGCCCAGTGCCATAACTTAAAAATAGTGTGGGGGATGTGTGGGGATGACTGGGGAGGAAGATGGTGGGGGAGGTAGACTATAGCACCAGTAAGAGGCACCTTTTCATGTTTAAATGGGGTGAATGGGAGGAAATTTGATGCTAAGATATATAAATATCAGTTGAAAAATCAGTGCAAATATCTTTCATTTTCAAACCTATTATCCCACCATCTTTGTGTATAGCCAATTGCAATGTCAAAAAATACCTTAGTGTTGTAAATCATTTCTAATTTCTCTGTAATTGATTGCTTGGATCAACAAAGAGGAAATTGGAAAGTTTAATTTAATTTTCAGCAGGGATCGTAATAGCATAACAAAAAAATTACAGAGGTGGGAAGAAGAGAGAAGAACACAGCAGAGAGAGTGCTCTGACCCCCTCAGCCTCAAACAATAAAGCACATGAAGGCCCTTGGAGCTGGTCTGGCTCCGGCACACAGCCATTTTTGTCTTTGAAGCCCTCAGTGACATTGTTGAAATACATCTTCAATAACAGGAAATTGTGTGATTTTGGTTTTTCTGGCAACCTCGCCCTTTCTTGTGAGCTGCCAACCTGACCATGAGCTATTAACTTTGATTCCCACTAAAGGATGGAGGCAGAAATAAAAGTATTTCCTTTTCACTTAAATCTCCATGTTTTCAGAAACAGCTAAGTCACTTCTGCTCATTAATGGGCCCAAGAAACATTCCTGAAATAAGGCCCATGCAGGGGACAGAGGCGCATTCAGCTTTAGTTTTGGTTTGTAGCTAGAATGGGAAGGAAAATTCACCTTGATGAGAGTAGATGTTTGGTGAGTCATGAGGGCTATACTAGATAATTAGTCATTCCAGGAGGCATTTCTGCTTTGTCAGAGCACGACAGCAAATGGATATAGAAATATAATGGAATATCTGTTTCTTCATCTTTACATCTAGAAGTTAACCTAGAACAGGGGTTGACAAACTTTCTGTAAAAGGGCCTGATAATAAATATTTTGTTTTACTCACCAGACGGTCTCTGTCACAACTATCCACTCTGCCATTGTACCAAAAAGCAGCTGTAGACAAAACATAAACATGCCATAAAATGGGCATGGCTGTCTGCCAATAAAACTTTATTTACAAACATAGGTGGCAGCATGCTGGATTTGGCCGATGAGTCATAGTTTGCTGACCCCTGATCTAGACAATAATACTTCCTTCTCTCTGACTGTTAAAGCACTTTTTTGAGAGGCAGAAGAGAAGTAAAACACCAGCATGCTCCCTTTCTCCCTGGCACTGACTTCTTTTCCTCAATTTATATTCTAAAACGTCCTGACCCTCCGTATCTTCTATCCACTGCAATCTGACTTCTCCCTATACAGCGCTTCAGAAACTATCAAGCAAAGACCTCTAGTGCCTTCCAGATGGTCAAAGCCAGGAGTGGCCCCAATCTCCTTGACCTCCCCGAGGCCTGTGAATTTACTGACCTCTCGGTAACTCTTAAGACTCCATCCTCTCCAGAACTCTGGACCCAGCTCTCCAGCTTGTTCTCTCGCCTCTGCCTACTGCATCGCAGTCTGTAGTGTCACCTCCTCTTCCTCCATCTCTGCCAGGGTCAGCCTTAGCTCTTTCCAATCCCATTCTCCCTGAGACCCATTGACCATCTCGTCTCTCATGCTATTTTCTTGAGATATCTTGGATAACTGCACCTTCATCCACCCAGATCCCCAAGCTGAAAATCTTGGAGTCATCCCTGACCCCACACCCTTCACCTGCAAGCCAGTATATTCCCACTTCATATATTGCCTCTCCCCTCCTCCACTCCCTGAGTCAGTCCCTTGCCATCCCTTGGATGTAAAATGTCCTTAGCTGCCAGTCTCCCTTCACTGAAGGACCCAGATAATCATTTAGATGATTGAATGAAGCTCTCTGAAAAATTGAAATCAGAAGCTAATGAAAAACCACTCTTTATTTGAAGAGTAGAGTTGTGGAATGTAGAGAGGTGATATCCAGAACTACTGGGCAATTTTCATGGGCTGTAGGGACTTTGTCCTTTGTGGAGCCCTTCCTCCACCAAAATGTATATATATCTGGAGTAAAAATTAGATTTGATGACTATGTTGGTTTGATGGTGAGTATAATCCAGGCTAAATTATATTAGTTTTTTTCCTTCTGATTTTTAGAAGAAATTGAAATAATTTCGTGCGCCCTCAGCTCTGTGCCTAATGGAGAAGTTGCTCCTGGGGATGTTTGTCAGATGTTGATAAAAGTGCAAAAGTTCTTTTGAAAAAACCTAATCATGTAAAATCTTTCCTGTTTTAAACTGTTTATCCTTCTTTAAAAGAAAAATGTAATTAATATCTGCCAACAAGAAATGTTGATGTGAATATTGAAATTATATTCAGCCACAAAATATAATATTTGGTGACACTCTTAGGTTTTGATATAAGGATGAGAAAATAACTTTTTTATATTTTAAAATAATTTATTAATGATAGAGGTAAATCAGCATTCTGATTATGCCATGTTATTTCTTTTTTTTTCTGGCTTTATAATTGACAAAAATTATATATATTTAAAGTGTACAACATGTTTTAATATACATTTACATTGTGAAATGATTACCACAATCAAGCTAATTAACATTCCCATCACCTCACATAGTTACATTGTTTTTTTTGGTTTGTTTTGTGTTGTGTTGAGAACACTTAAGATCTACTCAGCAAGTTATAAGTATACAATACAGTATTATTAACTACAGTCACCATGCTGTAGATTAAATCCCCAGAACTTATTCATCCTACATAACTGAAACTTTGTACCCTTTGACCGTTTCTCCCATCCCCCAGCCCCTGGCAACCACCATTCTACTTTCTGCCTCTATGCGTTTGACTTTTTTAGATTCCACACATAAGTGATACCATGCAGTATTTATCTGTCTGTGTCTGGCTTATCTCATTTCGCATAACGTCTTCCAGGTTCATCCATGTTGTTGCAAATGGCAGGATTTCCTCCTTTTTCTAAGACTGAATAATATTCCATTGTGTATATATACACTACATTTTCTTTACCCATTCATCTGTCGACGGACATTTAGTTTGTTTCCATATCTTAGTTATTGTGAATGATGCTGCAATGAACATGGGAGTGCAGACATTTGAGATCCTGATTTCATTTCCTTTGGATATATAGCCAGAAGTGGGATTTCTGATCACATGGTAGTTCTGTTTTTAATTTCTTGAGGAACCTGCATACTATTTTCCATAATGGTTGTACCCATTTACATTCCCACCAACAGTGCACAAGGGTTCCCTGAGAAAATAAATGTTGAGATGCTCTATTCATGCTTTAATAATAAAATGAAAGCCAGCTATCGCCTCTTTCGGCTACCACTAGAGAAGATATCAATCTCAAACAAAAACTCTCTAGATTTTCCATTCTATAAATCACTTGAATTTACTGCTTCTTATTCTGATTCATTTACTTCATCGGTTCATCCAGCCAACATTTGTTAAGCATAAACTTTATGCCGGGAATTGTGCTAGGTCCGGCAATACAGCAATAAGTATGATACCTTCTATTTTAACTGTGACGTTTAACACTGTATTAATAGATCTATCCTCAGGTTATTCAGAAGCTGCCATTAGCACAGTCACCTCAATTATCCATGACAATGAAGATAAGCCGTGGCTCCGATAATGCAAAAGTGATTTACACTTTACCTTCAAAGGCATTTCATGGATTCCTGGGGGCGTGGAGAGGGCTGGGATTCCGAGGAAATGGCTCCGGTATGCCTTGCTAATGATGAGGTTTATAAGGCACCTCAATTCCTTTCCACAAGAGCAGGGAAGATGAAGAATGCTGTAGGCCAAAGTTTCTCAAACAAAGGAGTTTTTGAAACACGAAGCGATTATTAATTTTATATTAAAACCATACAGACCAATTTGAGATCTGAGGCAACTTGTTGTCTTGAATATAAAACTTGGAGCTCGAGCCCTTTATTAAATGTGTGACGTTGTGTAATGAGTTAAGTTTTTGCATTTAGAATATCTATCTCTCAGGATCGTGGGGAGAAGCATGTGGCCCTCTGTGTAAAGTGCCTGGCACGAAGAGAACACTCATTGAATGTCAGCTCCCTCATTCACTGGAGACAATATGACCTGTCACAATAACAGATGACTTAGATGTCCTTTGGAATCAACTGCTGTGCAGCTGTCTGTCTTATCTGGGGCAAGGGCACAGTGTGCGTGGAGGAACAGTCACAAAGAAATTATTCTAACTAAGAAACTCCAGTTAAACGAACAGTTACATAGACCAGGAAGTCTCAATCTCAGCACCATGGACATTTGGGGTCAGATAATTCTTTGAGGTGGGGGCTGACTTGTGCACTGTTGGATGTTTAGCAGCATCCCTGGCCTCTACCCACTGGATGCCCCCCTCTCAGATGTGACAACCAAAAAAGCCTCCAGATACTGCCAACTGTTTCCTGGAGGACAAAATGCGCCCCAGTTGAGAACCACTGACTTAGATGATAAGCTTCTGCCCTGGAGACCTGCTAGATTGTCCTGAGAATGAAATGAAAGAGAATAAATGCAAGTGAAAGTACCTAGTAACCCCTAAAGTCCCAGCCCAGGGGTTCTCTGTGCCACCTACACATTTCTATCACTGGGGAGAGTCTAATGTCCTGAGGCCCAGGCCACATCCCAGCACAGTTCATCAGAAACTCAGTGGGTAGGGTGGAGGCAGCAGTGTGCTTTGGAATCCCCAGTGATTGCAGGGGACACCATCGTGGGGAAACTCTGCTCTAGGCAAACATGCGATTCTCATGACTGGACGGCTTGACTTCGCCGTTTGATGGGAAGGCCTGAGCCTACGTCTCTACGTGTATACACAGCATTAATCTACACACAGACAAAGGCAGCATTTGCTGACGGCCCACAATGGGCCAGCCATGGCAGTGAGTACCGGAGAAGCAAAGTCGACCAAGACTCTGTTCTTGCCCTCCAGGGAACCATAATTTAGTTGGAGAGACTCCTGAAAAACCGCTTGAGAAGGGCCCTGATAGAGTTTGCACAGAGGAGAGCAAAGAAGAGGGGCACTAATGCGGGGTGGGGGGGAAAGAAGAGGGGCACTAATGCAGGGAGGGGGGGAGAGAAGGCTTTCTGAAAGAGATGAACGCCTTTATTTATTCTTTTTTATTTTTTTTTGTGAGGAAGATCAGCCCTGTGCTAACATCTGCCAATCCTCCTCTTTTTTTTTTTTTTCTGCTGAGGAAGACTGGCCCTGGGCTAACATCTGTGCCCATCTTCCTCCACTTTATATGGGACGCCGCCACAGCATGGCCTGCCAAGCAGTGCGTCGGTGTGCGCCCGGGATCCGAACCGGCGAACCCCGGGCCGCCGCAGCGGAGCGCACTCACTTAACCACTTGCGCCACTGGGCCAGCCCCATCCTTCATTTATTCCTAAACAGCCAGAGCCTACAATTTGCTGCTGCATTTGAGTAAAAGCTTTTGCCAAGAGTCTAAGAATTGGAGAAAATGCTGAAACGTAAATAAACATGAAGCAGTCGAACATCTAGAGGATTACTGGTGGTGAAACCTCCATTTCCGCCACTACCAGCCCCATTTGATAAATTAGCAATGTTTGATTGGGCGTCGGGGCTTAAATCACTAATTCAAGCTGCAGAGCAGGGGTGTTCCCAGTCGTTAGCCCAATGGTCACTTCTTAGACTTGTAGATGTTTTCAAAATAAGTGGTAGATTTTTTTCTAACATTTTATTATTTAAAATTTCAAACTTAATGCAAAGCGGAAAGAATTTCATAGAGAACGTTCATATTCCCACTACCTAGATTCCACCGTTGACATTTTGCTATGCTTGCTTATCCATGCATCTGTCTGTCTCTCTGTCTGTCTACTAATCCGAGTGGTACGTTTCTTTGAGTTAGTTATCAACGAGAGCAATGAAAGAATGAACATTTAAAAAAGCCATTGCTACACTTGTTAGTAAGCATTATTGTTATTTGTTAGCTAGTTGACACAACTGGGTGAAGTATGGTGTTGAGGGTGGGAGAGGCCAGGCCTTAAGTTGTTAGAAACTTGTGTAGAAACCAAGTCTCTAAATTACTGTACTTATCCCAATAACGCTTGAGAAATAGGGTTTAAATTTGCGTAAACATTTCCTGTGGTCTTTGCAGATAACCTCTAATGGAAAAAAATTGAAGTGACCATGTTCACCCTAAACACTTTGGTTAGTTCACAAAACTATGTGAAAAATGCATTTTCTGGTCTTTCTGCTTCCTCAACCCAGAATTGCCTCAAATAGACTTCCTCCCTTTAAGGCTTAAAGATTTGCATATTGAGTCCTTTCTTTCTGAGAGACATCTCACAAATACTCCAGCTGGGAAAAGAGATAAATTGTCCCATCTGAGAGTTTAGAAGGACTTCTTCAGGGTTTTGTAACTTGCACACTTGGTGTTTTTAAAAGAATGCCCTGCGCCTGTTTAACATTGCAGTATCCTTTTCGGTTTGTTTCTAGGTAGTTGTGCCAAATAAGTAGCCCTATAATCCTCATCTGTCTCCACCTGACATCTCATCCTGCTTTGTGATGGAGAATTGTTCCTTGATTTGACATTCTTTTAAAGAAAAATGAGACAGCATTGAATTCTTAGCTGACTGTTGCTAGTTGGTGTGTGTGTTTTTCTGATTACAGAACAGGCCTGGAATACTGCTTTCAGCTGAACTCCTTGATGAGGCATTTGTAAATTGTATTTATCCAGATGGGATATAAAGTAGTAAAACTGGTTGCACAAAGCACTCAGCAAGGTTTGTCTTCTTTCTTAACTGTTACACATCTTAAGCTCGAAATAGAGAGGAACCTGAGGCAATTATGGCTTAAAATTGCCCAAGATGTCTCATTGGCTAATTTCGGTGCCAAGTGGATGGTGGGGAAATGGGGACAGCTGGTGGTGTTTAGTGTCAGGAATTAGGGATTCTCTTTGGGTTGCTGAGAACTCCTAGATGTAAAGGTGGGCTGACTTGAAAGGAGAAGATGGCTTCCAACCTAGCAATGGAAATGATCCTATCAAGACAAGTCTCGGGCCGGCCTGTGGCTTAGCCGTTAAGTGCGCGCGCTCCACTACTGGCGGCCCGGGTTCAGATCCCGGGCGCGCACCGACGCACCGCTTCTCCGGCCATGCTGAGGCCGTGTCCCACACACAGCAACTAGAAGGATGTGCAGCTATGACATACAACTATCTACTGGGGCTTTGGGGGGAAGGAGGAGGATTGGCAATAGATGTTAGCTCAGAGCTGGTCTTCCTCAGCAAAAAGAGGAAGATTAGCATGGATGTTAGCTCAGGGCTGATCATCCTCAAAAAAAAAAGAAAAAAGACAAGTCTCGACATAAAGGTGTAACGGCTGAGCTTCAGGCTGGAGCAGTGCGCCTGTGGAGGAGGGCCGCCACAGAGGAAGAGCAGGTGAAGATGTGCAGAAGGAGACACGCAATACAAAGGGTATGCTTTGAATGTCCCTGTCGTGGTTTCCTGTTCTTTGTTTCCTCCTGAAGCAATGCAGTTCATATGATGCTGAACTCAGCGCCAGAAGCAAACCTGAGTTGCAGAAAGACATAGAGTACGTCTCCCAGAAACTTCTGCCTGCTCCAAGCCTCTGCAAGCCATCTCTCGAGCAAGTCTTGAACTTTGTAGATCCACTGGAGAATCATGTCATGCCCAGTGTAAGTGAATGAAGAAGGATAGGACCAAATAAAATGCCTGGAGCCTGTGGCAGGGCCTCCTCCCTGGTACTCAAGCCCAACAAAAACTTGTGAATCGTTTTTAAAAGTAGAGAATTTCTAAAAGTAGAATTAATATGTCCTTAAAGATATCGTAAAGCAACCAGTCCCCAAACCAGGTGATTTTTTTTGTTTGCTGAGGAAGATTTGCCCTGAGCTAACATCCGCTGCCAATCTTCCTCTTTTTGTATGTGAGCACCACCACAGCATGGCCACTGACAGACGAGTGGTGTAGGTCCACACCCAGGAACCTAACCCAAGCCACTAAAGCCGAGTGTGCCAAACTTAACCACTAGGCCACTGCGGTTGGCCCCAGGTGATTATTTTCACTCATGGTATTGTTACAGTGAACACCCCTGGCCTTCATAATACTCTGACCCCTATTTTTTTTTTTTTTTTTTTTTTGGTGAGGAAGATCAGCCCTGAGCTAACATCCATGCTAATCCTCCTCTTTTTGCTGACATAGACCGGCTCTGAGCTAACATCTATTGCCAATCCTCCTCCTTTTTTTCCCCCCAAAGCTCCAGTAGATAGTTGTGCGTCATCGTTGCACATCCTTCTAGTTGCTGTATGTGGGATACGGCCTCAGCATGGCTGGAGAAGCGGTGTGTCCGTGTGCGCCCGGGATCCGAACCTGGGCCGCCGGTAGCGGAGCGCACGCACTTAACTGCTAAGCCACGGGGCCGGCCCTGACCCCTATTTTAATGAACTTAAAAGTCTATTAATTGTTGCCTATGACATCCCTGCAACATATCTTAATCCTGTGTAAAGAAAGCCATCTAATATGCAAAACCCCCCACAGAGCGAAGTGGAGATGAGGCAGGATGAAGAAGCAGAAAAGGGAGAAAACAAATTAACACGCCTGAAAGAGCCTGGAGAACTATTGACTAGGCATAATAAAATACACAAGGATTGCAAGAAGGGAAATTCAGAAGTTGCCGAATTCGTTCATTCAGCAATCTCAGTACAGGCTGAGAGCAGAGCCCGGTTCAAAGTGCTGAGGAATAAAAAGACTCAGTCCTCGGAATGCCAAAACTGATACTTGATATAAACCAAGACTGTAGGAAGGATCAAAACTAATTGGTCTTGACCAGCAAGCATATGCTCTCGAAGGAAAAATTTGAAAACTTGAATTTAATATCATTTTAACCACAGGAGCAAAATTCATCAAGAATACTCATAAGGGACAAAACAAAATATTATGTTGATTTTCTTAAGCAATACTAGCAAAGAACATTTTCTGTTACCATTCAAAGTTAAACAGCTTTATTGTCTCTACCTGTTCTCGTCTTGTTTCCTCATTCCTCTTACAGCATTATTTGTATTTCATGTTTATATGTTTACTATGGATGTTAACAAAGAGTCCCGCCATTCATTCTATCAGTTTATTGTTTGAGAAATGGTTTGCAATAACAAATCTTTGAGGTTTGAAAACCAGCTTTGATTAGTTTAAGAGCTCTTGGTCTACCTGATTTCAGCCTGTGCTGGTTTTCCGAGTTACTGGAGTGTCTATTTCCTTTGTAAATTAAGATGCTTTTCCCTCTGGTGATTATTAAGGCTGATTGGGCTTGCTCTGCACTTCCCCAGAGGACCCTGTCTTTTCTTTGGTTCACCTTCTGTTGCCCTTCTTTATTTGTAGATCATTGAGGGAGGCAAGTTTCGTTTGAATGTCATTAACACTTTGTAATTAGCCAGGAAGCCAACAAGAATACCAAATGTCCCTTTCCCATCCTGGGGCTGGCCCTGTTTTGTTTTTCTATCCTGAACCTCAAGCAGAGACTGGTTCCGATAAAAACGGTCCCTCTATGCAAAGAGTGATTAATTTCATCGGGAAGTGAAATTTGCATGGCAAGATAGAAGCTGTTGACTGGCGGGGCTCAAGACTCAGCAGGCTTCTCTTTCCAATTGCCATGATTAATGCCTTCGTGCTGCAGAGCCTCTTCAGTCCTCAGCTTGCTCCTCAAACACTAAACGGAAAAGGACTGTGGATTCACAGTAGTGACAATAATGCAAAGTGCAGGACCGCCTCGGGCTCTGGAGTCAAACAGACTCAGGTTCAAGGGGAGGCCTGGATAACATATACTTCTTTTTGTTTTAAGTCAGATTGTGAGATATAACTTACATACAGTAAAACTCACCAGGACCTGGTGTTTGGAATTGCACTCTTCTATAATCCACAGAGGAAATTGCAGTGCGTTCAGAGCCAGGAAACGTGGACCCTGTTCCCACCCCCCCAACCATTGCCACTTACTAGCTCTGAACTGTGTAGTCTCTTCTGTAAAATGAATAAGTTGAACTAGGTGGTGGTAAGGCCTCCTCTGGATTTTAAGAAGTCAATCGTTTTATGTTTTAAGTGACTCTGAAAGCAAACAAGACAAAACAAAACAAACTTGTCTTCCCAAAAGATTTTTAAGAATTTCATGAGTGAAGTTTGCTGTTGAAAGAACCAAGCTTCTACAGCTCAAAGTTTTATTTTTATAGTTGCTGCTGCTAAGCATGTCAGAGCAAAGAGTTCCCACCCCCTGCTCTTAGACTAAACCGCACCCCTGCTCCCCTCCCTCGGTCACCCAGACCTCCAGTCCGCATAGGCAGTGGGAACAGGAAATGAAATTTCTCAGAAAGTTCAGGCTGCCTTGGACGGGTGCCCGCTGACACTGGAGTAAGTGTCGAAGGCAGGCAGGGAAGGTTCTCTTCCCCTAGTTACAGCAACTCCCTTTCACTTCTCCCTTAAACCTACCTAAGCCGAAATGCAAAAACATTTCTGCTGCTGGGGAAAGAGTCCAACATTCCTTGGTGATGGATTTGGGGCCCCGTTTCATCAGTTTTTGAGCAAGACATTTTGGCTTGGCCCAACTTCCCGTTTCCTGTGCCTTGTCATCTCTCCTCCCCCAAAGCAAATAAATGTATACTTGGAAATAGCAAAGCACGCACATTCCTGGGTCGAGGTTTATAGCTGGAACTGAAACGAGACATTTACCAACATAATGTGTTGGAGTGTTCTCCCATTTAAGCTCTTTGGCTTGATTCCTACAGCTGGGGGAGGAGACTACGGCAGCCACTCCCTCTCCTTTCTCCTCCAGGTGGACACACAAGCTTATTATCTGGGGGCAGTTCCAGTGGAAAGATCACTGCATTCTCTAACTCCTGGCCATTCATGGCAGCCTTGTTTTCTTTTAAGTCCTGTTGGAAGTTGATTTCCACAGAATCTTGTGAGTTTGAGAAAACCACACCAAAGTCTACATTCAGTCCAATTTATGGGAGCTGGTCCGAATGTGGGCTTACCATTAGAATGGCATCTGATGATGCTTTACCTGGTTCTATTATTTCTAAATTGCACGTGTCAACTTCTAATATACTATACAATTTTTTTTTATTGTATTTATTGTCCGTCTCCTCTCAATAGAATGTAAGGGCAGGCGCCAGCCTGGTTGCGCAGAGGTTAAGTGTGTGCGCTCCGCGCCCAGGGTTTTCAGGTTCGGATCCTGGGCGTGCACCGACACACTGCTTGTCAAGCCAGACTGTGGCGGCATCCCATATAAAGTAGAGGAAGATGGGCATGGATGTTAGCCCAAGGCCAATCTTCCTCAGCAAAAAAAAAAAAAAAAAAAAAGAGGATTGGCATCGGATGTTAGCTCAGGGCTGCTCTTCCTCACCAAAAAAAAAAAAAAAAAAGAATGTAAGGGCATGAGAGCTTGTATTCATGTCTGTTTTCTTTATTACTGTATCCTCGGCACCTAGAATAGTGCCTGGGACCTAGTGTTAAATTAATTAAACAAGGAGCCATTAGACTGAGGTGGCGCTAATGCCGTGGCAGCTTATGTAAGCAAACCAAAATCTAAGCCAGTAACTATCTCTAGGTTACGAAATCAAAACACTAAGGAGCACCAATCACAAACAGCCAACTAGGCTTGAAGCTGTAGCCAATCAACAATTCCCTTACTTTGCTTCTGCCTTGTCTCTATGTAATTCTTTCCCCTGGCTCTTGTCAGTGGAGCACTCTTAACCACTTCCAGTTTGGCGCTGCCAGATTGGAATCAATTTTTGCTCAAATAAACTTTAAATTTTTTAATATGCCTCAGTTTATCTTTTAACACTAGTAAAGGCTCAATCGATCTTTCCTGAATGGTTGAATAAGTGAATGAATGAATGACCTCTCATAGAATCCTCTCAAAGAGATTTTTTTAACCAAATCCTTAAATAAATCACTATAAGTATTTACTGAGTCTATGATGTGAGTCAAACAACAACAAAATAGAATAAAGAAAGAGAGTAAGAATATGTCAACTGACTAATCTATCCAGAGGAGTAATAACTAAGCTCCAAAAAATAAACTATATGGACTACTACCCAGGAATAAAAGGAAATGAAATATTGACACATGAAACATGATGGCTTTCAAAGCAATTATGCTGAGTGAAAGAGGCTAGACTAAAAAGAGTATCTACTGTGTGATCTCATTTATATAAAATTAGTCTATAAAATATAATCGATAGTAACAGAAAACAGCTCAGTGGTTGCCTGGGCACTGAGATTAGAGGGGAAGGGGTTATAAACGAGCATGAGGAAACTTTTAGGGATGATGGATATGTTCATTATCTTGATTGTGAAAATGGTTTCACAGGTGTGTATATAAATCAGAACTCATCATATTGCACATTTTAAATACATGCAGCTTATTATATGTCAATTACTCCTCGACAAAGCTGAAAAAATGCAAAACGAGTACATTTTAATGCACCAGTCAAGAACTACCCTCTGAGTGCCCAACAGGCAGTTAAGCTGATCATTTCATGATTCTCGTTTTGATTCCCTTTTCTCTACCTCATCAGAATCTTAACAGAATCAAATAGGTGCTCGATGAACTAGTGTTATGAAGTACATTTATGCTTGTCATGATACATCTTAGGTTTCTATTTCAGAAGCAAAGGAACCATAACTATGATCCATAGACCTTTTGCTTTATAACCTGCTTCTCCATATTCCCCAGAACTACCTTGAATTTTGATCACTCAATCAACAAGTATTTGTTGTACTGTTTTGTTTATGAATCTTTTTTCAATTGCCTCTGATCTCTTTTGAATTCTGATCCTGTCTTCCAAGCCGTTGGGTACCCGCCTTCCAACTCCCATCCTTCTCTCCACAAGTTTATCTTAAAATCTAGTGAGCAGGGTTCTCTCTTCCAACCCACAAATCATTGATAAAATGGTGAAGAACACCAGGACCGTGAAAGAAGAGGAGGAAGAATTTCCAAGGTTGTTTACTAAGAAAGCAATCTCTGTCATTGAAATCCCAGAGGTTTGCCTGAAGTTGGGGTCTCACTGGAAGAGGCTCAATCTAAAAAGAATGTCAGTTCCCAACTGGCTTTCCTCTTGTTTTGCACTCAACCAATAACCTCGAGTCAGCTCAGGGTGAAGGGATATGTCATAAGTAGAAAATAACTACTTAAAGTGAAAAGAAACATAAGATACTGATTTGCTTGACATAAACCCATATCACTTTTCAGCTTAGCATTCTTTCTTGGTAGGCTTCACCATTTTTCCAGATGGTGCAGTCAATTGTGTCTGAGCCACTCCCATTTGCATTGTGGTTTACTAGTTCACGTTCACACTCTGGTCATTTCATGACCTGGTGTGCCAATGAGCTGTCTTCCTTTTTAGATACTCTTGGGCCACATTTTCATCCCCCCCACATGCTCACTTTTTAACAACTATATGTGAAATCATCTTTCCCCAGTGAGGCTAGTTAGGGTGTGACTGTTAAGAAGACAACATAGACTCTAGATTATAGAGTCCCAGGTCTGGCTTTGAGTCCTGGCCTGGAGATCTTCTAGACTTCAGGATTGCTGATGACTTTCAGAGCCTCCATTTCTTTACCTGTAAAACAAGGCTGACAATACTAACCTGCATTTTATTAAAACACAAGGCTTTTATTGCTACCAACCCATGTTTTATTAAAACATCAAGAATGAATTGTGCCCAATGCTAAGTAAAGGCTGAGTAATGGGTCCCTTTCAGTCTTACTGCTAGTGCGAGTTCAGCTGTTTGCCTCTGGGAAAATCCTAGGTTCTTAATTCCATCAGTAGTTTTGTTTGTTTTCTTGGGGTTCTTTTTTTCTTCCCCCTTATTTCCACTTGGATATGTTACTAAGCCTAAGGGGTCTTGGTTGGAGAGAGATATAAATCTCAGATGCTGATAGCTTTTACTGCTATTGATCTAATTACACAAAGACCTCTGGTCCTGTCACGCATTTCATTAATTGTGTTTAAGACAATAGGGAAGTTGGGTGGTTTCCTTGGAAATACCCAAGTTCAGAGATTTAGGTCACGGATTTTCTTGCAGAGAATCAAACATGTATCCAAGTGATTGAAGTTTTTGTATTCAAGTCAGGTTTTGCCTCTCTCTAATCACTTACTAGTAGCCTAACTAGTACTTTATGGCTGTGATCCAGATTGAATTGCTTTGTAGATAAAATGGTTTTCCATATTTATTCGTAAATCAAAATCTTTCTCTTCTCTCTCTCTCATTTTTATAAAATGGCCTACATTCATGATCTGCAGAAGATGGCAAGGGTGACTCTTATGATCTGCTGTACTATGATCTGTGCACTTTTTCGTTGTAAGAAAAAAAAAAAAGAAGATTCTCGAAGAGACTAAAGTGAGACGGTGGAATCAACTCTCCTGCCAACTCAGGCACTCTGCTAAATGTGGCCAGTCAAAGGACAGAAGAGACCACCCTTTTCCCTGGTTACCAGACCCACTCCAAGCACCGTGGTTTCATGCTAACAAAGTTTTCTTTTTATACACACACAGTTCTAAATTATTTTCAAAATCCAATCAAACCTTCATAAATGACCATTTATTTACGAGTTCTGAAAGTCTTCTTTTGCAACGGAAGGAAGTATACTCAACCACTTTGTATTTGCAAACACCTACCAGTGCACACGACAGCAGAGCTCGGAGAGATCCGAAGGGATGGGAAACTCATTAGATGCCTATTGAATTCAAAGGAAAACAGGCATTTCCCCCAGATGTGCAGGCCTAGGAGCTACGTTCCTGTTCATGTGTCAGCACCAAATGGTCATGCTCATTATAAGACTGGAAACAGGCACGGGGTATCCTCCTATTCTCCCCTGGAGGGCAGGAAAAGAAAACAATTGGGAGGAAATGTAAAGGAGAAAAAAGGAAGGACCCTTACAGTGCCCTGGAAGGGACCTGATGCATCCCTTGAAGATAATGTCCCACAGTGAGAATGTCGAGTGGGAAGCAGGGAAACTGCTGGCTTGGTAAACAGCTGGCTAATCCCTCTGAATTGGGTAGATTTGATATTTGCTTTTGTCTAGTTGCCCAGCACTGTTCAGTGAATCATTGTAAATCACTTCCTGTCATGCCACAATGTTCACACTTTCCCTTCGTATGGGACCCACAGGCATTCTTTATCAGCGATGGAGTGAGAAAGCTGTTTGACAGCAGCACTCCAGACTCCCTTTTCCTCTGATTTTCTGCAATTCCAACATTTCAGACAGGTTGTGGCACGTGGCCAGGTAAAACAGCATGAAGGAGCCCACAGAGCACCAGGAAGGAGAAGAGAGTGGGATTGTTGGGGAAAGAGGAAAAGGTACCTGGGCAGGTTGAGACTCTGTCTACACAACAAAACAACTGGCTAAAAGGGGAAAGATGTGTTCAATTAAAAGCCTATTACATGTTTACCTGATGCCAAATTCCTGCTTTACCAGCATCCCTTCCCTTCTATTGAGCAGTTATTTGACTGAATCCATCCATTGTGGCTTAGTCGTAGAAACAGTTTCACAGCAGAATTTGTGTAGGGAGTCAAGTCATGGAAATTGGATGCCCAAACCATTATGGAATCATGAGACAAGAAAAGGGAGAGTTGCAACAGTTTATAGAAGGTTGAAAGCGAAACTGGAAAGAATCAGCGCCGAATATAGGAGTTTTAACTTCAGGCTAGTGCCCAAGTCTCAGTTTAGTTAATCTTGGTCTTATCCAGGATAAAATGCAGATTGACCTCACAACTTTAGAATCCCTGGGAGCCGGCAAGCTCTGGTGCAAGTAATTTTCCATTACAGGTAAACAAGCTGTTGTTCTGTTTGGGGGGGGGTTGTTTACTTTCAAGTTACTCTTATCTTTCATCGTGGCCAAAGGGCAAAGCAGTGGTGACCTCAAAGTAAAGCAAACACAAGAGCATGAGATCAGAATGTGTTCCCACCCTGCAGCCCATGCTGGCTGTCAGTACTTCCGGCTCCTCAATTCCCACCCTCCCTTGCTAGTCTGTAATCTCCACCTGTTCCTGGATTGAGTCTCCCAATTCATATCTCTAGCCCAAGGCCTCTCCCAATCTTATTAGAAGGATGATATCTCAAAGATGATCATAATAGTTATACTATAACATTTTTATTATGAATCATCAGGTTGCTTCAGTCCCCTGCTTCAAACCTGGCTGCCCATCGCATGAGAATCAGATTGCAGCAATATAAGGCCTCTGGGCTTCTCCATCGCTCACACCTTGTGCTACCAGCAGTCAACAAAGGTCTTCTCTCCTCTGCAACACAGTGAACAGTCTTTGGCCCTCCTCCCCCTCCCAGGGCCTTTGCACTCACTGCTCCTCAGCCTGGGCTGTTTTGTCACCCAGTTTTTCTCATGGCTGGCTCACTTGTCATTCTTGTACAAGCACAAGCTCTCCTTCTCTTCAGCGAGGCTTCCCCAGACCATTGGAGATAACTCTGCCCATCCCCCATCATCCCTTTCAGGCTCTGTAGCACATCACCTTGGTTTTCAGTCTTCATAGTATTTTCACACTTGGATATTATTGTCTTCATTCCTTGGTTAACTCGCTGATTGTCTATCCTAGAGTCTATTCTCCTAAGGGCAGAGATCTTACCTGACTTTTTCAAGCTATATTTACTGAATGAATAAATGTCAACATACCCAGGGTAGCTGTCTCCTACTGCCTCCTTACCTAGAATTCAGCTCAGAGGTCTTCAACTTCTGGAAACTTCTTCCTCTCCCCCCACATACACCTCTCTCACACTACCTCACCCCACCCCACCCTCCCACTATCTAAGAGTCCTGGATATATCTAGATCCACACTATAGACTTGTAGTATCTCTCCCAAATTCCTTGAGCCTCCTTTAAGGATGTTACGCATATGTGAATCCCTAGCGTATGCTCGGCCCACATGCTCAATAAATACTTGTTGATGTATAAATAAACTAATAAATTAATGAAAGGGCCTTATTAGCACAGGTGATGCCCTATTTTTATATAGAGTTTTACTGGGAATCAACAAACTTTCTGTGAAGGACTAGATAGTGAATATTTTAGGGTTTGCAGGCCAAACAATCTCTGTTGCAGCTACTCAACTCTGCCATTTTAGCAGGAAAGCAGCCACAGGCAATATGTAAATGAATGAGCAGGGCTGTGTGCCAATAAAACTTTATTTACAAAAATAGGCAGTGAGTTGGACTTGGCACCTACCTGGCTATGATCTTTACATGTATTGCCTTGTTTAGCCCTAAAATGCCTTGAGGTAGACATTGTAATTATTTCCTTCTTGCAGAGGAAGAAATTGAGACTCAGAAGGGTTGAGTAACTTGCTCCAAGTGGTAGAGCCATCCTGTCCACTCCAGAGCCTATATGCAAAGACTCAAGGAATAATCTAGAAAGAAGGAGGTGCTCATCAACTGGAAAAGGGTGAGGAATCGAAGATGATCAGCAAAGAGTTTTCTTAAGAACCCTTAGGATCAGCAAGAAAGAAAGTTTAAGACAAAAGATTAAGTGTTTTTTCTTTGGTATTTGGCGATGTGGAACATTCCAGTGATTTGAAAGAAAAAAAAATTTCCAACATGATGGAGGTTTGGAGAGAGCCTTGGGCTCTTGCCTGGCACAAAATGCTACAATGTCCTGAGCTGTCTGTGCCTGGAAGTCTGGAGGTGGGCTAGGGGCCAGAAGGGAGGGAGCGCCAGTTCTGCAGGCCTAGTCTCACCTGATTCTCAACACGACGACCCGCCTTCTGTTGGTGCTGCCCCTTCCTTAACAAGAACAGGGAACCAGTTCAGATCTCCGCGTGGGCCACAGCAACCTGCCCCGCGGAAGCACATCAATCTTGATCTGCCAGAGAAAGTGACTCCATTTGACCTTAAAGAGATTTTCCCCACAATTCTTTTCTGCCTTTGTTTCAGTATCTTGTAAAAATTATAAAACTAAAAAACATGAGAAGTCTCTTAATCTTAAAGCATAAGGCATAAAGAAGCTAAGCCAAGTTTGGATTTATACATTCAATTTGGTGTAACTTGAGAATCTTCTCCCTTGGAACATGGAAATAAACATTGTCTATCCAAGCTGGGGCATGCAGTGTTAAAAATTCTGTAGGGTTCGTTTTGACATTTACTTCTACTTGTTGACTCTGAGGAGGAAGGCAGGGAAAGAGAAAGAACCTGGATCTGCCATCCGTGGTTCTGTGGCCCCAGACAAGTTACTTGACCTTTCTGTGCCTCAGTTTCCTCTCTGTAAAATGGGCACAATGATACTTAAACCTCAAAGGGCTTTTATGAGGACTAAATACAACATATAATACAGGATGTCATTCTTATGAGAGAGGAAGAAGGTCTCCATCTCGCTAGAAGCAGCTAGTAAGAGGAATTGTGAAATCATAAAGTTGTTAGAGCTACATGGATTTTAGATTGCAACCCTTCATTTTACAAATAAGGAAACTGGGGCCAGAACACGTTAGTGACACACAGCATTTAGACACAAAGCTGGATTGTCTTCACACACACTGAAGCTTTTAGGATGTTTAAAAGACATAATACATGCCCTTACTACTGATTAATTTAGCAGCATCAAAGAGATGTTTTATACATATAACTTTTTATATACAGCTTCTCTACACATCTTTCTGGAGAAACAATACATATTTGAGTGAAAAGACAAGTTGGTGTTTTAGAGTTTTAGAGTTTCTTAGAGAGCATTCCAGCTTGTTTCTAGACCAAGATGGATGGATTAAAAATGGTCCCTTGGAAAAATCTCATCCAATTGATTATTGCTTTGTGATTATAAGTTTGACAGTCTTTTTGAAGTTTTTTTTCCCCCATCAAAATCTATTAAATGAAAAATGATTAAACTTTCTGAATGAGTGATTCCACTCCTCGACATATATCCTACAGAATTTCTTGCATAAGTGCACATGATCCAGTATAAGGATATTCACTGTAGCATTATAAAAATTCCATAACACCAAAATACCCTTCAGACACCTCATTTCAAATAGGTGCTTAATATCCCGTTTTGTTATACTATAATTTATCTGACTAACGTCCTTCACTTGGGTATTCAGATTATTTCAAACTTTCTCTTACTACAGTGGGATATTATGAAAATTCTTGTGCAGAGTCTTCGCGCAGAATAGCTTCTCTGAACAGAGAAAAACAGTGAGGAGCTGCATATCTCATGCTAACACACACACAATATCATCCAGAAAATTAAAGAGAGGGCACAATTAGTGAGTTAATTAAAACCCCCTGCACACTGCATGATGTCCTCTGACAACAGAGAGGGTGGCCCCGGGACATTGAAAGGCATGCCTTAGGAAGAAAGGAATCCTCCCAGGATTGGCTGGGAGTCATTCGAGCTGCTGATCTGTCAGAGGCTGATTCTGTGGTGATTTATGGAGAGAAAAATGTGCCCCCTAGCTCTGATTTTTAAACTACTCCAGGGATAAGCACATATGGAGGATATACTGCGCAGGAAACCTCATACATTCTTTGTCCCGGGTTCAGAAAAAAGAAACGTTATTAGGGGGAGGGAGGGAGATCTGCTTAACCCCAACTTAAAGATTCTAATGAGACAAATGGAAGTGAAGACGACAAATAAAATTAGGCCTCTGTTTTTACCACAAAATTTTGAACAAGTCCGTGTTCCTCAGAATTGAATCCATAAGTAGACCTTGGTAATGGTTTTGCTGGGAACTGAACCATGTATAGCAAAATAAATGTAAAATTCATTTGAGAACGAAATCATCAGTTGTAACCAGTGGTGTTCAAGTGTGGGTTACTTTTAGGGGGAAACCAGAAACAGATGGATCATTTTGGCCTACACTGTATCAACTGCTCCCTCACTGTGCCATAGAGAGATATGCCAGCCTAGAGAATCTCATTGGGAGAAAAGGATGCAGAATATTGGAAAACCAAAATGTGTGGAAATAGTCAAAATGATTATCGACAATATAGACTTGCTAGTTAAGTCAAATTTATTAAGTCTATTTGTCAATTCATTCATTGGATAGATATTTTATACTAATATCTTCTTACCAGTTTAGAAGTAAAATAGAAAGGACTTTTAAACTCAGGTCATTCTTTATGTCAGTCATAAAAATAAGAAAATTTTAAACAGAATCTATATTGTACTACAGTTTTTAGCAGAAAGGAATTACAGCTGATGGCTTTAAGATAGTGAGTTCTTCTTTTCTCTTTCTATTTGGTTGTCATGGGAGTCTGTATTTGTGGGGAAATTCCGAGTGTATTTGCTACAAGGAGCTGCCTCTGATTTCTTAGACCAATGTTCTTCCAAGTAGCAATAGCTGGGTGGGCGTGGGTTTACTGAATGTGAGTTAAGCAAAAGCACATTTCTTAAAATTAGATTCCATCGGAAAGATATTTATTGGAGATGGATTCAAAGCACTGTGTAAGGCATCGAGTGGAATATTTTAATTCTGTTCAAATGAGTCTTAGAATTAGAAAGTCTACCTCAAGCCTTATCGTTTTGGAAAATATGCAACGAATGACTTCCTGACACACCCAGGGAGGCTGGAAAGAGATGAAAATATGTGTGAAAATTGTCGTCCAATAGTCTGAGACATCTCAGAGAGAATCGAGTTATTCAGAAAACGAAGTGTACTTTCTGAGTATGGGCGAGGTAAGCAACCCCTCCCTCGCTGCTGAGAAGTCCAGGAAGCATGGCAGAAAAGCACGTGGCTGCCAACTCAGACAGCCGGCTCAACTCTGAGAAAGTTACTTAATCTTTCTGAATCTCAGTTTCCTCATTCAAAAGCAAGACAAAAATTCTTGCCTTGAAGATAGCTGGAAGGATTATGAGAAACAGTGTGTGGCCAGGGTCAGCTCCGTGGTAGCTGCTCAGTAAGACGGACCAGCTTATTTCTGCTCAACCTCTGTGCCTCCTCCAGCTCCAGCTCCCAGCAGCCCCTAACTGGCTTTGCTCCCGTGCGCACAGAACTGAAAGCTCTCCTCAGCTCTGTCAGTGGAAAACCACTCAATGTGAGGCCGTGAACAATCCCAGTCCGTCGCTGGTTCATCAGATCACTCTGGCAATTGGTCAGGACGATGGAAATTGTCATCATGATTATTTGGCATAGTAGACTGGTTGGTTAATTAAAAAAATGATCAGTTCAATATGTTATATGTTTTATAATACACTACCAGGCATATAGCACTGTGTCAGATTCTGTGGACTACATGATAAAGTGAAATATGGTGGAAACGAAACCAAAAAAATTAATAATACCGTAACAATAGGATATGATTTAAGCCCCAAAATGGAAGGAGAAAGACTAAAGGATTGATGGCAGAGAATGACATTTACTATTTCCTAGTGTTTTAACATATCATTGCAAGGATTCACCTGACCAGTTCTTTTGGTTTTCAATCCCATGAAAGATACTAATGTTATCAACACAGTAATAATAATAATAATAATAATAGCCAAATGCATTCAGTGCTCTCTGTGTGCCAGGCATTGTACTAGATGCTTTGCATGCATGACCACGTTAATGCTCTCTCAACAACTCTTTGAGACTGGCGTTATCATTCTCATTTTAAAGATGAGGAAACTGAGCCTTGGAAAAGAGAAATCTCTTAACTTCACACACCAGAAAGCAGGATTGCTGCCATTGGAACCCAAATCTGACTTTCTTTTCCCTGGACCACACCAAGGGAAAGGAGATGCTTAGGATGTTGGAACTAATGGGTGTTTGCCATTTGGTCCAACCTTCTCTCTCTAAGGTTATGGGAAGAAATAATACTTCTGGGCTGAAATGGAAAGTGGGACCTGACTTAGTTGGTGAAAGGCTATGAATGGCAGGGAAGAGGCATTCCAAGAAGGCCTGGCCATGGTTTTCCTTTTGGAAAAGCTGAGAACTACAAAGCAATAGTTCCAAGGTATCTGGAATATGTCAAAGACCAGTCAATATGAGTGAACTGACAGGAGTGATATTTAATTCTACCATGAGATTGTGTCAGAGAAAAGGCCCCAAGGGTTTCAAGTCCAGGCTGTGAAAGGTCAAGATATGCAATTAACTGAGGCAATAGAGGGACCTTCCCCTCAACAAATGGATCTCCTAAGTCTTCAGCATGAACTTCATCCAGAAGAAATGAAGATGCAGGAAGCTACTGTGCTAGTTGCTGCCACGAGTGCCTGCACTGTCCCTGCACCCCATCATAACAGGTGAGGATCCTGCCTTCCTTACATTTCCCAGGCAAGATGCTCAAAGGTGAAATTTTTTTTTTTTTGTGAGGAAGATCAGTCCTGAGCTAACATCCGATGCCAATCCTCCTCTTTTTTTTTGCTGAGGAAGACTGGCCCTGGGCTAACATCCGTGCCCATCTTCCTCTACTTTATATGGGATGCCGCCATACCATGGCTTGACAAGTGGTGCGTGGGTGCACGCCCGGGATCCGAACCTGCGAACCCCGGGCCATGGAAGTGGAGCACGTGCACTTAACGACTGCACCACCGGGCCAGCCCCCAAAGGTGAAAATTTGAAACTGTCCTACATTCCCCTGCAAAAGGAACTCGGTGGCCATGTTCCCTGGAGATAACAAAGGAGGCAATATGGTGTAATTTGCTGGACTCCAAAGCCTGCCCCAAATTCTGCAACCCACAAACCTGAGATTAAAGGGAACAAAGTAGGTCTGTTCTCTTTTTGCCTTTTTTTACTTCCTTATACACTGTATCCCAGAATGAAAAAGGACCGTATGGTTTCACTTCCAGTGTGGTCAATGGGCAGAATGCTAAGGACATGGCTTTGAGATGGAACCAAAGTCTGGGGAAAGAATCCAGAATGCCACTTGCTGTGATGAAAACAGCCAGAATTCACAATAGTCAGGGGGTACTGTGGAGATTGGTGTACCTATCCACAGAGCCTGCAGTGGGGGAAACAACCCACCTTTTATAGACGTTTGCATTGAGGGAGAATAAGCCACCTAATCATTGAATCGATGCAAATGTCAATAGATACTTACAGTGAAGATTCTCAACAGTATCAAGGATCTGCCATTTGGATTTGAGAGCTATCCTTGGGAATCCAAAGCTTACATCTGGTCCCTGCCCTGGAGCACTTAGAATCTAATGGAGAGATAAGTAACCAAACCCCGAAGGTTACAGGGGGAAAGAAGACAGCAGTTATTCTTCTAGCAGCATTGTTAGAAGAGCAATATCCCCAATATGTAGTACGGTCCAGTGGGAAGGGAGATGAAAAGTCTGTATTTTCCAAGTGCAGAGTTGAATAAGGTTGTCAACCCATGGAACTTTTCTAGTCTAGATTTTTAAATTTATAATATAAGCAAGATATCCAAAGTCCTTTCAAATAATTCTCTTTAAAAAAAGCCTTGTGACTTTTAGTCGTGTGAGCTCAAAGTACGAAGATTTCCAAGAGAGAGGAACTCTCAGTAGAATGGATGGGCAGAGGTGAGGATGTGAGGAAAAAAATGTACAAGTCCAGGAAGGAGATGGGAAAGTCCTGGAGGCCGGTGTGGCTGGTGCAGAAACTTCCTGAAGGATTTCTTGGGAAGCAGGCTGGAAAAGAAGCTGAGTGGAGCAGGGGGAGAGTGCTGAATACGGGATACAACCATACCACGTGTTGGTAGACAGCACTTCCTGGGCTGGCAAACTTTCCTTCCCTGCAGTGACTCACCTGTTTCTGCACCCCTTATTCCTCTATCATGAATATACATCCATTCTGTATTGCTAACATTCATCAAGCATTTTATAGCATCAGGCACTCTTCTGTGGCTTCATATATTGCCTTCCTTAATTCTCACGATAACCATATGGCATAAGTTTTATTACTCCTCCCTTTAAAGATGAGGAAACTGAGGCACAGAGATGTTAACTAACTTAGCCAGGGTCACACAGTTAGTAAATGGTCCTACCCGAATTTGACCCCGTACAGTGTGATGGTGGAGCCCCATTTCCGTCCTCTAACCTGAAAGATCCTTTTGTTGAAAAATCTGGGTTTTTGAGTATTCATCCAATGAGATATCTAGGAAGTCTCTGTAGTTTTTCGCTGTATTTCACACATGTAAACCTAACCACAGTAGCACTCATCCTCAGAAGGATACAGGCAGGTTATAACGGCTCCCATCAAGCTTAAAATCTTTCCCAATTCCTTGGCTGAACTTCCAGGCAAATTGGCCACAAAAACAGTTTTCATGGCATTTGTGGTACAAGTTATATGATAAGAAAGACATAAATCTAATTCCTTTTTTCACGGACCGTGCTGGCTTTCGTAGCCGGGCTATGCAATGACAATTAATACATGCCATGGGGTGGCCCTGGTGGGTGCTTATCCCTTTCGGCTATTTTAATCTCTTGACAAGCAAAGAGCATACACAAGAATAAAGGATATGCTGCATATTCAATAATATTACATATGAAAAGATATTTCTGCAATTTAAATAACAAGCTCTATTGTGTCTGCAAAAGCAAGTGCAAGTGCCCCATTCTTCTTCCCTCATCTATTTGACTGTGCGGTAGAGGTCATTGACTTGTGTAACATGGGGGAACCAAGAGCACTCCTTCCTCATTATAGCACAAGACTCTGCAGCCCCCCGGCTATTATGAAACAGCGGCGGGCTTCACAACAGGAAGTACAATCCATGGCCAGTAACAAAAGCCCTTCCTTCCCTTTTAGCAGGCCTCTGAACTTCCCTCTCCTTAGTTCCAAATCCTTTTACAGATGTTTACTTAGGAGTTTGGATTTTCCTCTCCCTCTCTGAGCCCCTCTAGGGGGTCAAACACTTTGAATCTGGCTTCTGTCATTTACCTCTCATTTTATGTTAACAATCAGCAAAAGGGAAAGCAACGTTATCTGCACTGTTTCCAGGGAAACCGTGAAACCACAGGGACAAAGGCCCACTAGACCATATCCATCTTTCTCCCGTAAATATTTTGCGTTGGAATTTATCAACATCACTTTGTCCTTGAGCTGGAATTTCCCTTTTAATTTCCCCGGCACACCCTGTTCAAAACCAGACCAGGGAGCCTGAGTGAATCAGGCAAGAGTATTTTGTATATAAATCTTTGCAAATATAATAGAAAGTGTACGAAGAGCTCTGTAAATAGCTGCTCAAGCTCAGCAACTACAATTCATGCCAGGCAAATGGGGAAAAAAATACTAATTCATCTGTGATTATACACAAGAAGAACGAAAGAAGTTCCTGAAAAACTGTGAAGCTAACAAACATTTCATTCCTATATCGAAGAATGTGCCATTACTCCAGAATTTCTATTGGCAGGTGTATTCATTTTCTATTGCTGCTGTAACAAATTACCACAAACTTTGTGGCTTAAAACAACATAACTTTTTTATCTTACAGTCTATAGATCGGAAATCTGACGTGGATCTCACTGGGCTGAGATCAAGGTGTCGGGAGAGCTGCGTCCCTTTCTGGAGGCTCTTGGTGAGAATCCATTTCCTTGCCTCTTCCAGCTTCTAGAGGCTGCCTGTATTCCTGGGCTCATGGCTCCCTTCCTCCATCTTCAAAGCTGACAACGCCAGGCCAAGTCCTTGTCATGCTGCCATCTGTCTGCTTCTCTCTCCCATAGTCACATCTTCCCTTTTCACTTTTAAGGACCCTTGTGACTACATTGGGCCCACCCAAATATTCCACGATAGCCACCCTATTTTATGTTCATCTGATTAGCAACATTAATTCCATTTGCAACCTAAATTCCCCTTTTCCTTGTAACATAACATGTTGACTGGTTCCAAGGTTTAGGACACGGACATCTTTGCAGAGCCATTATTCTTTCTCCCACAACAGGCAAATACCTATATATATTTTTAGGAGCGCAAGGTTTGTTCTCTTTTTACTGCAATGAGACTCTCATATTTACTAGGAATTCAAATGCAGGAAAGTACTCTTTTATGATACGTGAAGTAATATGAACAATAGCCATCCTTTATTGAGTGCTATTATACCAGGCAATGTACTCTGCATTCACTTATTTTTTGAATTCTTACTAGAGCCCTGCAAAACAGACAGTACAGATGATAATATTCTCATTTACAGATGAAAAAAATCTAAGGTTCAGAAAGATAAAGGTCCACTCAGCTATTGAAGTCACACCGGCTTCCACTCAGCCATGAAAGACACACTTTTTCTTGCCTTCTTAACCTACAGGCCTTCACCCACGGAGGTCTGCCCCCAGAGTCTCGCCCTCTTCTCTTGCCTTTAAGTTAAACCCACCTGCCTGGTGAGTCTTGGGCTAAACAGCTGGAATCATGACAGCCCTCCCAGACCTGGCTGGTCCTCGACAGCAGCCCCACCGCCACGTCCACGTCCACTACCAAAGTCTGTGTTTGCCAGTGAACGTGTGCACGTTACGAATTTTGTGGAAGACCAGACTAGAAGAGCATTGAGGCTATATCTTGGCCTTCTTTGCAGCAAGAGAGCAAATTCTCCTGGGAGAACAGAAGTTAAGTTTTGAACACGGAAAGCAGAACTTGCGAACACTTTGGTTGAACCCTATCTGAAATCCCATAGGCAACATTGCCATTTCTTCTGACCTCAATGGACACCCTACTTTAAGAGAGCACCGCTTTCAACTCTGTTTAGTCTCTCCCCGGCACACTCCGTGATCTTCTCTGGGGACTGAACTGAGGCTGTGCGTCAGTCAGACGGCCCATGTCCCTGCAGCCATTTGGTTTCAGTGGGGGAAGTGGGTACTCGCTCCACTGCTCAGGTCTCTGCTCTGATGAGAGTCAGCACCACTAGCGTGAGGAAAGAGCAGAGATGCTCATCAGCAACAGAATTAATAACCAACAAATTAAACGAATGGTGTTTCATCTGGGCGCTGGCATGGTGCAAGTTTTTTGGTGTTTTCTCGTACTTTCAGCCTGGGGACAAAGGCACACTTTTTGTGAGTTCTTCACTGTAAAATCAAATAGTTCAACAAGCTACCATGTAGTAAAAGAAAAGAAAGATTGGTGGGGTTTCTTCCTAATGAGCCCAGATTGAAAATCACACACGCACACGCGCATGCACACACACACAATTTTCCCAAAATTAGGATACTTCCCTTCATGGTTTTTGGAGACCAGGACATTGCCCAGTTCTTAGCACCTACATGTTGAGTGTTTGGCTCAGCACAGGGCATCATTTTCCCTTTCCTATTGAAGTCAAATTGGGCAGAGCCCTGTTTGTCCTTCCCAGACTTCCCTTCCCAGCTCACTCTCTACCTAGGAATAATTTCTGATTCTCCTGGGCTCATAGCAAGTGTATCCTCACTGAGGCCTGGGGCACAGCTATAACTGTGCTCTGCAATCTGGATGCACTGTTTGCAAACCACTCTGATTGTGCGCATCCCATGGTGGCCTTTGTGCATCATCCTCAACAACTAGACAGGGAACTGCTTGAGGACTCATTCATCTTTGTCTCTCAGAGCTGGTCTAGCCAGGGCCTTGCACAGAACAGGTGCTCAGGAAGGCTGGTGAAAAGATCAGCTAGATTCGTTCAAGTGGCGGTTTGCTAGAAAAGAGCATACTACTAAATGCAATACGGTACCCTGGATTGGCACCTGGAATCGAAAAAGCACGTTAATGGAAAAACTGATGAAATCCAAATAAAGTCTGAAGGTTAGTTAATAGTACTGCCCCAATGTAGTTGTGACAAATGAAAGGTGGAAATGTAAGATGTTAACATTAGGGAAAGCTGGGTGAAGAGTATATGGCAACTCTCTGTACTATCTTTGCAACTTTTCTATAAATTGCAACGTTTTAAGATTAGTGGTACAATAAGAAAAATGGGTTGAACTTTTCTCTGCCTTTCTCTACTCCACCTCCACCCTGGAACCTGGCTCACTCTATAGAGCTATAGAGTGATCTTGTCAGTGGGTGCCCACTTACACACACCACGTCTAGAAGTGTGGACAATTAAAAGTACAAATGATTTAGCTGCTCAAAGTGACAGTGAGAAGGGCCATTTGAATTAAAAGGGTTATTTTTCTTGTTTCCCCAGAATCTCCCTCCAGCAACAGTTGGTGTTGGCCAAGCAGAGATTACAGTCTCACACAGAAACTCCAGGCCTGCGATAGCTGGGTTGCCCCAGAGCCTTATCCTTGAGACACTGCAATAGATTGAGATTTGGTAAAGGAGAAGAGCGTTGTTTGCCTTCCCTATTCCCTTACCCAAGGGTGGGAGTCTGATATTGGCCAGGGAACTAGACATTGTTTCCCTGGATGGCTTATGTGGGTCATGAGAAAACATTCTAGTAACTGATAAGAGAGGTCCACCTCTCTAGCTCAACTTTGAACAAAAGAGACCAGCAAAAATTCCCAGAATGAAGTCCAACCTTCTGGGCCATTGGTTGGTGGTCCGGGGTGATCTACTTGTCCTTACTGCAAGCATTATGGGAGATTCCAACTGTTTCAAGATGAATGACCATTTTTCCCAATGGTGACAAGTCTTGACTGTAAGAGTAAGGCGGCCTAAAAGATTTTGACAAATGCCTAGAAATCTAGAGTCAGATATATACCACCTACTCACCACCCCATCCTCACCTCCCCCACCAGGTCTTACTGAATACAGACCAAACGGTCCAAAGTCTCAAACTGAAGTGAAGTCCCACATAGCGTGAAAGCCTAGGCCAACCAGGACTGGTTTTGTCTCCATGAGAATAACGGGAACTGTTTAGCCTTCGTCCACCTAGAGATATCAATTTAATTTTTTCTTATTATCATTGTTACCGTTTTCCTCTGAGAAGAAACTGAGCTTGCAAAAAGACTTGGGAGCCTAGTTCTCCCAAGCTCAGCCAGATCACAGTGAGGGGGCCTGGCTTTTCCCTCCCCAAGTTGCCCTCTGTGGCCCCAGGACATGCATTCACATATGCAGGGTCAGTCAAGATTGCTGACAGCAAGAGACGTTGCAGCAAGCTAGCAAGTATACTCAAATGTAAAGAGCAATAGAAGGCAGGAAGCCTGCTCTCTACAGACTGGTGTTGCAATCTGTCCCAAACTAAGTCCTCGTTCACGCTCACTCCTTCCTTAAGGATGGCTCAAGCAGAGGCCCTTCACGGTAGACAGTGGCAGCCCCTTGTAGAGGAAAAGCCCTTGCACGGCGCACGCTCTGCTATTTTATTTCACAGCCAAGGATGAAAGCTTTCATTTGCAGACACAGACTGAGTCACCCCTGCAGCCGAGATTAGCACGCAGGAGTCTCCACTTGCAATCTGCCGGGGAAGGAGAAGCTTCCAACATTATTTATGCGATGGTAATCCTTGCTCACTTCTCACCTCCTGAGTTTCAGGCACATTTTCTCTTGTATATGCCGTGCAGCCTCGACCTTCTCTTCAATCTAGCAACTGAATCACTTGGCCCCGGCAGCGGGCTGAGCTAAGCCCCAGTCTGAGACATCTGTTTTTTGCCCAGATAATTACGTGCCTAACATTGTAATTCAGGCTTGGCACTGGTGTTTCATAATGTTTTCTTTTTTTAAGCTGGATTCTTCCAAGGGAGGGGAATAGGGCAATGGGGAAGTGAAGACAAAAAAAAAAAAAAAAGCAAGTTTTAACTCTCAGGGCTTTTGTCAGTTGTGCCGTGCAAACTGGAGCAGAGGTGCCTGGACTCTCGCTACTCGAAGTGTGATCCGTGGAGCAGCAACATCAGCATCACCTGGGAGCTTGCTGGAAATGCAGAATCTCAGGCCCCACCTAGACATGCTCAATCAGAATCTGCATTTTCCCCGGATTCCCAGCTGCCTGCTATGCACATGAACGTTGGAGAAGCAGTGCTCTCTTCCTGACTGTGTCACGTCACCGTGAAGAGTGCCGAGCAGGGTCATGAATGCTCACTGACCGCAGTTGGTCCGGTCAACTCTAGACAACTCCCAACTGACCACTGATAAATTAACCCTTTCTAAATCTAAGGTACCCTTACTGCTGCCGTAAGTTGGTATGGGAGTAGTGTTGGACAATTTATTTTATACTCATAAGAGCATCAACCTAAATTGATTGCAAAGGGAAGAAATGATGGACTTCAAAATCTGACGGCAGCAACTCATTTGCAACTGTGGGCAAGCCTACTGTGGAGGGAAGAGGCAAGAGTACTGGTCTTGGGTCACAAGAGCTGGGCTTTATTCCCAATGGGCCACTAAGCAGCTGGGGAACCTTGGGCCATCTCTCAGTCCCTCAGTTTCTTTATCTGTGCAGAGGGAGAATGGTGACTAGACTTAATCTTGACGATCATAACCTATATAAAATAGCACAGGTCCCCACCCTCCCGTGCTCTCTCCACCTTTTTTATCCTATTTTACTTTTCTTCAAAGCGTTTATCGATAGGCCTGGCATGTTATATATTTCTTTGGTTTTTTGGTCAGTGTCCCCTCACTAGAATGCAAGCTCCTTGGGGGCAGGGACTCTGTATTTTCGTCACTGTGTATCTGCAAGACTTAGAATAGCCCCGGGCATACAGTGGGCTGTCATGTAGGAATCAATTTTTCCCATCTCTAACACTCCATGGCAGAACCGTTGAGTATTTATTTTTAAATGGCTCCCCAAATTTTCTAAGCCCAAGAAAAAAAATCAACATTACTTTTAATTCTTATTTATTTTATGATTCTCCAGCTACATCTCTTTATGCATCTCTACACACTGTCACATTATGTTACTTTCTCCATGAGGTCTGACTTCCCCTGAACCCTTCCCCACAAATCTGTCTGTCATGTTTTCTTTAGGTACCTTTGCACAACTGATGGTGTTTTTTTAAATTTGTTGTATGCGTCATATCCTCTTTCCTTATTTATCACTCTCTGAGAAACAGATGTTCTCCAGGGGGTCCAGGATTTAAATAGGAAAACTAATTTTCCCTCCCCACCAAAAACGCAAGGAAAGCTTGGAAAGGCACTCATAGGGACAGATAAGTAACAAGATCTTTTAAAAAACCAGTTACAAATGCTCCAGGCCTACAAGATGCTGTCTTTTATCGACTCTTCATTTTTATAAGATATAAAAATATCAGAAGAATAGCTTGAGATGGAATGTTACAACTATGGAAATTTAGGAATGGCCAAAAAAGGAAAAATTCCAGTGTAATAGTGTCATATGTTTTTCCTCATTAGTTCTTCCTATTTAAATCCTTAGCATTTCTCTCCATCTTCTCTTTACACTCCCAAGCAACATTTCAGACTTCCGTCACTCTCTGATTGGTTTTTGTATTTCATTTAAGGGGCTGGTATGACAAAATTCTACAAAAAAATCATGCAGATAGTCATTTGCCTGGAATACACTTGTCAGTCAGGGCTCAAATGAATTTAAAAGTTGCAAACATATTATTTGCAGGTGATATGCTCAGACTCCTTAATAACAGGGACCTCTGCCTTGGTTGGAGGCGGTTTGAAGCAATGGTGATGCACCATTGTCCACCATTCTTGGTCCCAGCGTTGTCCCATATCCCAACTCAAGTGTTACTCATCCCACAGAGCTACTTGGAAGATGCTACTGCATGTAACATCAGTCCCAACAGTGTTCCCTCTTAGCACTGTTTTGTTTTGTTTTGGAAGTCTTGAGACTGAGAACAATCTCCTCTGCCTTCAAAGGCTCAGTAAAAACCTCCAACCCAGAAATTATCCTGATATATGCAGGTGTGGCAGCATTAGAAGTAGGGGGGTTGGGGCCGGCCCGGTGGCTTAGCGGTTAAGTGCATGCGCTCCGCTGCTGGCGGCCCGGGTTCGGATCCCGGGCGTGCACCGACGCACCGGTTCTCCGGCCATGCTGAGGCCGCGTCCCACATACAGCAACTAGAAGGATGTGCAGCTATGACATACAACCATCTGCTGGGGCTTTGGGGGAAAAAATAAATAAATAAAATCTTTAAAAAAAAAAAAGAAGTAGGGGGGTTGGCCAAGGGCCTACGTGGATACACATGCTGCCGTGTACTATTTCTCTTTGTTCAACAATGCCTCTCACATTGTATGATGCGTTCTCTTTCTACTTCTGCTTATTCCTATTTTTTCTTTTTTGGCTTTGAGCAGTGGTGTGTTTTGTTCCAAAAGAGAATCACCAATAGAAAGGGATTGTGCATTGCTCATCCAACCTCTCGGGGCCCTCTTTTTGTAGGATTCTTCTGCCCACTCACTGTTTCATATGCAAAAGCATTTAAATTCAAAGCTCACTAAGTCAGAACTGAAACTCTGTGAGTTTCAGGTCTCCTTTTCCATTTGCCCTTCTTTAAAAACCAGCAAGCCCTATATGGAGATGTCCGTGCGTGCCAGGAATGGGGAAAAAGGCTCTAGGGTGCTGTGCTGGAAGCTGTGATGACGTGGCTCGCCTATTTGTCATAGACCTTTAGAAATGGAAAGGACCAGAAAGAGGCCTGGAAAGAACCTGATCCAATTACATCATTCTTCAAATGAGAAAATCTAAGCCAGAGAGAGCGACCTGCCCAAAGTCACATGGCTAATTAGAAGCCAAGAGCCTACTCATATATCTTGGCTGCAGTTGGGTGCAGTTACCATTGCATGCCCGAATTTGGATCTATTTGGTCTACTACTCCCCAACAACATCAGAGAACCATGCAATTAAAAAAACCTGGAGCCAATGGCAAGTCCCTGCACATTATTTAAATTGGAAAAGCATCTCCACTTATTTTTGGAGAAGGCAACATAAGCCAAGATCTAGACCCAATGAAGAGTTCTTAGTAGTCCTTTTATGGAGAGACTCATGTGATTCCCAACCAATTCTACACAACCACAGCTAAGGTGATTTACGATGAACACCCAACAACTGAGAGAACTGAAGTAGTGATGAGGTGTGGAAGATGAGTTAACTGGGAAATTTTCACGGTGGAAGTAAGATTCTGGGGTTGTTGTCAATTAGATGAAGAAGCCCCTTAAAACCAGCCCAAGAGGAAAGCATCAGTGATTTTACTGGGTGAAGATATGTTCCAGTGTCAGGATTTTCAAAACAAGTTCATAGCAGCTACATGTTAAGAGCAAAGCAATAGTCACAAAGGAATCCAAGGATAGCTTCCGTGCTGAGAATTAATGAAGGCTTTTCAACAATTTTTAGGATAACTTGTTGACAAGATGATTGTAAAGACCATGATGAAAAGACATTAGAAACAAACCATTTGCAAGCATGACTAAGGTACAGGTAGAAAAGGTGGTTGATGGGGCCATTTTTTTTTTCACTTGGCTATTCCAGCAGCCAATGGGTCAGGCCTGGATGCTTTATCCATCCAGCCAAGTCGCCTCGACTTTCCTTTCTGGAGGGAATAGGTCTTTGGAAGCTTTATGCTCATCAGAAAACTGAAAGACCCTGCAATAGTGAGAAAAGAAAGCAAAACAAGCTTCAAAGGACAGACAAAGTCTGCAAAAATGGAAACTGTTAATCCAGGAATATTTGATCAGATTCTTACTAGATGGAGGTCAGAGGCCCTCTACTTTATACTAAAATATAAAACGAACTGCAGCAACGAAAGCCTTGTTTGAAAAGTCAGTGCAGTGTCTCTTTCTAGGCAAAAGAGAATCAAGAGGACGGACCAGGGGGCCGGCCCTTTGGCCTAGTGATTAAGTTTGGTGTGCTCCGCTTTGGCGGCCTGGGTTTGGCTCCCGGAGGGCAGACCTACACCACTCATCAGCGGCCATGCTGCGGCAGAGACACACATGCAAAATAGAGGAAGACCGGCACAGATGTTAGCTCAGGGCAAAGCTTCCTCAGCAAAAAAAAAAAAAAAAAAAGCACAGACCAAGCAATGAACAACTGGTTTCTGAAGCAGTGCTCTATGGCCAGCTCCGTGAGAGATAAAAAGATGGCCTGATTCCCATCCTCTAAAACTAAACACTGAGAAGCAATTAGAAAATGGGCAAGTAAGCACCCAAGTGGCTGAGTGAAAACCCCCAGAGATTCTTTACCATGGGTCTCAGACTCCTGTAGGCTCACAGAGTTATCATAGGGACTGAGAGATTCAATGTTGAACGTGTATTTTCCCAAACAACTGAATGCAATCCCTTAGCTAGAAGATTCTTCTCTTTCTAATAAATTTCAAAATTCTAAAAAATGATTATAATATCTTGTGAGAGGCCACAAATAATTTAGGGGAAAAGGGGTCGCTTTTTCTAAAAGTTCAGAACCATTGATAGAGCAATATAAATGGAAAATTCAGACAAGGAGGGAGCAAGGGATTTTCATAGAGGAGAAAGATCATGAAAGTCCTTGAAAAGGAGGAATTTAATTCTTTAGCTAATTTTTTCATGGCCTCCCCTAATCACAAAGGTTTTATAAGGGCGGTTTAGTTAGCAGAACGTGTGAATAAAACTAAGGTTTGGAGGAAGAGTCATTAAAATCTCCGAAAAAAAGAAAAGGAAAAAATCGGATTTTTTTTTTCTTTTTACTGTAAAGAATGATTTCTTCATGTACTGCATATATATATACACAGATTTAGGAAAGAGAAATATTTTTGCAACTTGTAAGCCTTAATTTTCCCGCTCTGAAATGAGCAAAACATTGTCATATTTATCCCAGAGACAGAGAAGTACAGTTCAATTAAATTAATCCTCACATTTTACGAGGTTCTTTGAAATGTTTGGCTATAATAGGCCATAGAAATGCAAATGATTAACAGGAAGTAAGAGAGAAGCAGGCTGCCAAGTCACCACGGTAGCTGAGGGCAGATTTTCTCAATAAATCTCCCAACACATGGAAAAATGGAAAAGGAAGATTTGAGAAATATACGATCTTCTAGATCTTCTAAACTTCTCCCTAATGTGATCCCAGTAGTACACGCAGTACTACTGACCCAGGGTCTCCTGATTCAAATCTAAGCTCATCCTAAATAGAAGAATTCAAAGGATAGATTAGATAGATGAGAAGAATAGAAGGATAAGTAGGCCGAAGATTCTTGCATTCTACAAACGCAAACACCACCATTTCTGGTTGTCTGGGACACAGAGGTAAATAAAACACAGCTTCCTTCTCCCCCAGAACTCACACCTGGCTTAAATTTTAAAATCTTTAAGGTAGCGTAATAAAGGAAAAGGAATTAAAAAAAAAAAACCTACAAAATCAGGGAAAGGAAATCCAAAAGCATTTTATGTTTTCTCATTCTAGGCTAGACTTTTTCCCAGTTTTATGGAGTTATAAATGCTAGCTTTTTTAAAATCACTCTATTTTATGTTGTCTTGAAAAAAAAAAAAATCACATGCCGGAATTGGTACAGAGAGAATACTAATAATGTAAATTTGTGTATTTAACCTCATAGTCTATTAAAGAGCTAGAACAAATGGATTTAAATCAGTGATATTTGAGCTGAAGGCTTGAAGTTCATTATCAGTCTGTCTGGAAATGGTTTGGTTGCTGTCTGGGCTTCTTACTTTTTATTTGCATGTGTTTCTGCCCAGCTTGCTGCTCTAAAGCTCAGGAAGAGGAAACATGACCACATGGCCTAGTCCTTTTCATTCTTGAGAAATGGCTGAGCTGGCTCCTGGGACGGGCTCAGGCTTCTAGAATATTGTGGGCTTGTCAAGCCAGTCATCACAGCAACAAGGGCACCGCAGTTTCCAACGCCAAATTCAATGTCATTGTTTTGTTTTCATTTCACAGGCAGCAAAACAAACACACCGCTTGCCCGCTTCTTTCAACCCTTTCTTAGCAAGTCCTTAGAAGAACGTACGGGCAGGCCATTTCTGCTCTGTCTGGATAAACAGCAGTGCAGAAGAGTACAAAGGGTTTTGCTTCCTTTTTAACCTTTATTGTGCAAAAAAGAGCAATCTGAAAATGCTGTCGTTGGGAGCACAGTCACTTCCTGGCCGCCTTAGCCAAGTGACACATCTTCAATTAGTATAGAAAGGCAGGCACAGTTTATTATTCCTTTCATGGAAACAAACATGCAAATAATGTGGACTTTTGATTTATCATCCTTTCTGCAACATTCCAGGGACTCGCATAGCCAAAAAGACAGTGCAGCCTTGGCTAAAATGTACGTCTCTGTAAGGCATTCAAAGGTGCTCTCAGGCGTCCCCCCGTGGGCCAGCTGCTTAGATGGCTGCAACAGTTCAGAAATACAAGACTAAAATTGCATCAGCACCCACGTGGATTATTCTTAGCAATAATGCTGCAGGTGGTGCAAATCACATATATATTAGGCTGGTTGTTACTTTAAGAAAAATGCCACGAATATTTGGAAGGAAAAAAAGGCACTCATAAAGTAGTAGTAATCGAATTTGAGAAGCTGATAACACAAGATATTGGCTCTCAGATTTTCTTAGCATAATATGCAATACCCATTGGCAATATGAACACCTAGCCACATCCACTACTTCTGTCCTTTGATAAATGCAATGACTTCCTAGTTTTTAAAAAGCTAAATCTTAGGTGTAATGCTGAGCCTCAGATGAAAATAATAAAGGTATTTTATCCTGTTTTGCCACTGATGACTAAAAAATAGTGAGATGAGTTGAATGGGGAAAAGCATCGCTGTGGCCTGTTGAATGAGCAGAACACCCTGGAGGAAGTGTGGAGGTGAAACCAAACACTTGGTTCAGAGGTGAAAGCTGCATCTGACTGGCTGGTTGCAATTTTGCCTTCCTGGTGGCAGTTGGACTGGTTGCTTTTTCCTCCGATAGACAGGAAAGGATTGACGTAGGTCAGAGAGCTGACTTACTCCTCTAAGAAGCCTTTGGTTTGTTTGGTTGTTGGTAAACTGGAAATCAAGTTAACCACATTTGTTGAATTAACAGTCAGTTCAACCTCACTCTTGTTCTCTTCTAGAGTTAGGCAACCCATTGAATGTTTTTGACCAACTTTTCCGGAAGATAAGTGAGATGTATGGATATCAATACAGCTTTGCACAATGCTTGTTACAAGATTTATAGCCCCTGGGCTAGGACTGCAAATGTCTTAAGGCCAGAGTCCCTCTGTGTGTCTTTCCCAGTGTCTTACACCCAGCAGATGCTTCATAAGTGTGTGTTGAATGAACGAAGTCTGCTCATCACCCACCCATCCTACCCCCCACCCTGATAAATACATATGAATAAACAAATAAATAAAAAGGATAGATAATGAGTCCAGGTAAAGCCCAGACTATTTGTGTTTATATATATTTCCACACTGTCAAACGCCCGGATGTTTGGAAACTTCTGGATGGTTGCCTCCATTATTCTATTTTCCTTCAATTATTTAATGATAAAAATAGATTATACACAGATGCTGAAGTAAGGCAAGGAATGATCTACCAACCCTATAGTCTTTTTGTGCCTATTGCCCTCTAAAAAAATTCCTATTTTATGAGAAATTTAGCAGGATCTGGATCTGCCACTTAGGATGGCTTGCCAGGACTTGACAATGAGACTCAGAATGTTGCTGTATGTTGATGTTATATTCTCGCTCTCTCCTCCACCTCCTTTTCCAATAAAACTTTAGAATAGTTAGCTCTTTGGTTCACTCTGATAGGAACTCCAGGAGCACTAGTCTTGTCAGGAATTCCGGGGTGGCTGAGTTACTGGAGCTACGGCACAGCCCCTGCTCGCAGGAATTTTCCTTTCCGAGTCTCCCCAGACACCGCCCACAGCCATACCAGTCACTCTGAAGAGGGTTCCTCAGCAAGCAGGCCCTCTCCCCAGCACCAGGCCAGAAGCCATTCTGGGGAATCAGATGCCAATATAGCGAGAGGACAAAAGGCTGCACTGTGCGCATTTCTATCTGCCCATTGTGAGCACGAGGTTTCGTGGGGTTGTGCATTCTCTGCATGTCAGGAAGTCTGTGATCAGGGGAAACTGTTTCTTTTTATTTCCAAGGACATGAGCAAATTTAGAGTGGTGTTTTTTGGGGGGCTTTCTTGTTTTGAGGGTTTCATTTTTGTTTTTTCCTTCCTCTTCATAGAAGAGCTTAGTGCAGTCTTTTAACTTGAGAGGAGGAGGTGGATAAGAACTCTTTTTCAGTACAGAAACTACAGGTCCTGGGTGTGATATCTGTATTTCTCCATTTGCTACACAAGACTTTATCAAGATCTTTGGCAAACATTCTTATACTTTGACTTTCTCTATTGGTTTCATATTAACAGACCTCACCTTAGACCGGGGAAGAAGGTGGGGCTGCCTGGGCACATTAAACGTCATGTTCAAATAGTTCTGTGGGAACAATAAAGGGAAAGAAAGAATTTGGTTAAGCAAGTGATTTGACTTAAAAAAATAATAATCACATCAATTAATCCACTAACAAGTATCAAGCATGTACTTTTGTCCAGATTTAAATTGAACTAATATTTATTGGGTGCAGGCATTTTTACATATGGTATCTCACTTTGTGTTAAGGCACCATTTACTGAACCACCTTGTTCTTAATCACCATCAGGGTAAGCCTTTTCTATTATAAAACCATGATTAATTTGCATTCCTAATTTCCCTCCTCTCGTCTTGCTTTCGTGGAGATCCACTGATACACATTCCAGTGGTGCCCAATATTATTTTTCTGTTGTATAAATAAAATGTCTGTAGGGATGAAAATGAAAATAAAATGAAATGAAAATTTATAAGTATAATCTTATTTAATTCTGGCACCAGCCCAAAGTGGTAGGTTCTAGAATGCTAAAACGTGCTAAAATGATCTCCAGTTTACAGTGGAAAGCATTGAGCCATGGAGAAGTGAAATTACTTGTGCAGTCACACAGCTAGGAGGTGGGCAAGCTAAGATTCAAACTTAGTTCTGACTCTTGGAGCCATGTTTTTCTTGCCCAGTGTGATAGCCAAAATTCTAAGATGGCACCCATGATCTCAGCCCCCTGGTGTTATACCATGATTAAGTTATGTTATCTGACAAAGGTGATGGATGTCACTCCCTTGATTATGTTACATCATATGGCAAGGTAGAATGGATTTTGTAAATGTAATTAAGGTCCCAAATCAGTTGACTTTAAGTAATCAAAAGGGAGATTATCTGGGGTGGGCCTGATTTAATCAGTTGGGTATCCATTAAAGGGGGGCTTAGGCCTTCTCTGAGTCAGAGAATCTCTCCTGATGACCTTGAAGAAGCAAGCTGCCATGTGTTTTAGAGCTTCAAGGAAAAGAATTCTGCCAACAACCACTTGAGCTTGGAAGGGGACATGAGCTTCCAGATGAGAACACAGTCCAGGCCAACACCTTGATTGCAGCCTGTGAGACCCTGAGCCAAGGATCTAGTTAAACTATTCCAAGACTCCTAATGGAGGAAAACTGTGAGATAATAAATGTGATGCTTTAAGCCACCACTTTGTGGTAATTTGTTATGTGCAGCAACAGAAAATTAAGCCAACAAGTGTACAAACTGATAACACAAATAAAACTATCAATAAAAAGTTTGAGTACACAAATATATAAAAAATGTATTACGTATTCGTAAATTATATACATGAACTACTATGCCAAGATATTATCCCCAAATAAAACATTAGACACACACATACACACACAAACTGGAAATGACAAAGGATAACCAATATTCTTAGCCACATCCCTTCTCCACCACTGACAGTTTTCTTCCTTGCTGTAGAAGTTATAACAAGTATTGAAACTCTAATCTTAGTTATCCCCTCCCAAATAGACTGAAATATGTCCCAAATAAAAGGAACAGGCAAGCTTTTTGTGAACCTGACCGTAGCACTTCTAGGGGGGCATTAATGGAAGGATACATACTCAGCCTTTTCATAGGAAACCCCAAAGTATGTTTGCTTTGAAACCCTAGACAGTCGAAGGTCACCCTCATCCCTGCATACTCAGACCACAATCAAAGCTGGGTGTCCTTCACCCATCAGTCAATCAGCAAGGGTCAGTGACTGCCTAGGGCTGCACAGCTCCTCTTTCAGGAAGGGAGCGTGCTAGTCCAGAAAGATAAAAATGCCTTCAATGTTTCTGCTCTATTCTTCATACTTTGCCACAATGCAAAGTTCAGGTTTTTGATTTTTGGTTTTTACTTTAATCTCCAGATTTTTATTTTCCCTGCTTATGTAAGATGCTTCATTAGAAATTATATCACATGAGAAGTTCAGTTTACATTCTGTGCCAGTTCACTGTGGTAATTTTTATGTGTCTACACATTTCTTGCTGTGTCTCAGTTCTCCTTCTGAAAATAGCTTTGGCTATACCACAGGGCAGCTAACTTTTTCTGGAATAGGCCATATAGTAAATATTTTCTGTTTTGCAGGCTTTGTCACAGCTACCCAACTCTGCCATTGACCATGCAAGCAGCCATAGACAAGCCACAAAAGAATGAGTATGCCAATCAAACTTTATTTATGGACACTGAAATTTGAATTTCATATAATTTTTATGTGCCAAGAAACAGTATTCTTCTTTTGATTTGTTTTCCAGTTATTTACGAATGTAAATAACATCCTTAGCTCTCAGCCTGTAGAAAAAATACGTAGCTGACCATATATGGCCCTTGGGCCAGAGTTTGCTAACTCCTAGTGTGTAGAGAGACATTATCAGAGTTAATGCATTAATCATTGTAAAAGATTTTTCTCTTTTTGGAATGAAAATTTTAAGGATGAAAAAGTAGCAGTAAGTATATAGATATGTATTAAATTAGCAAAGATGTCCTTATAGTGGTCAGGTTCACAAATCCTGCCAGATCTTCAAAGAGGAGACTAATTTTACTTTTGCTAATGGAACCTGTTCCATATGTGTATTTCATTCTACATGAGAAACTCACCAAACTGGGATGTACCCTGTGATTCTCACAACTGAAGACTCGGGCAGTAGGTTAAAATTACCATTGAGTCCTTTACACTATTTGACATACACATATCAGTATGTATGAAAAATGGGCATTGTGATGGCAGAATCCTTAAATGTGATTGGTGGCAATCAGCCAAGATAATCAAACCAGAAGTGACTCAGCCATATCCAGAGCTCTGTCAACTTGAGATAATCATGGGCAAACTTAAATGCTCAATTTTTCCATGTCCTCATTCATTGCTTTGAATACAAAATATACAGTTTTAGTCTCAGATACAGCTGACTGTAGTGTCATGCTGGCATTATGTTATAAAACAAACAAGTAACTTTAAAAGACATAAGACTATTACAGTGTTTGCATATGCTTAGAAAAGGTATCTCCTTAGCCAATGGGAAACACGGCAAGTGGCAATCCCACTTTCCAGAGTCCAAATTCTTAGGCACCAAATTACTATATAATTTTGCCTTTCACAAACCTCAAAAGGAAGAGGAAAGGAAGGAAGGAAAAATATGAATTATTTTCCTAGAACTAGATAGAAAAAGGTTCTCATGATTTTGTGTTGTCCTATTGGGCTATCAGAGCTTTGCTTGACTACACCGTTTTTATGCCATTGTATCCACTACAGTGTAATATGTTGACGGATAATGGAAAATCAGGAGTTTCCACGTGGGTGGTCTGGCAAGAATTCAGTTTAGAGTAAATATAAGCTTTCTGGAGATATCTACCATGAGGAATGTTCTTTTTAAAGTTCATTGTTTGTTTTAATCCAATGGAAAAAAAGAGAGATAAAAACTGAAGAATAATATCTATAAAGAGAAAGCACAAATATTAAAGCTGGCAAATGGAAAAATACAGTCAGAGGATGGACTGTAGGCCAAGTTCAACTTTCAGATTCTCCTGGCAAAATTCTCAGTAAAGTGAAGGATAAAGGCCCACCTCAGCACATGCCTCAGTTTAACTCAGCAAGTCCTAATGAAAAACCTATTGGTATATGTCCTTATTGCGTTTTCATATACAGCTTTCTATTTACATGGCTATAGAGACACACACATTTGGAAAATATAGACAAATGCAAAGAAGAATATACAAACAATTAATAACCAAACCTACCACCTATAACTAATGCCTTCTGTTTTTAAGGAAAGCTAGTGTTAGAGGGTATTATTTTCATTATTACAATAAAAATTCCAACTTTTTGGAGCTAGAGAGTCAAATAAGGTCGATGACTCAACATCTAATTATAGAGCTATGGAAAGTCTAATCCAGAAAGGTCATGACCTGACCAAGACCACCCAGATTCTCACATGTCCAGTCAGGATAAGAAATCAGTCTTCTAATTCAGAGTCTAGTTCATAAACGGCAAAATATTTCAGGCAATAACCCTATGCAAGAACCAAAATTTGTCCTCAGCCCTGGAAAGTCTGTGATTTTACAAAATACCAGCTTCCTTGTAAAATGAGACCTTGACATCAAAAAGAATTAGTGTTCCTTAAGTTTTGTAGCTCTCTAATTACAGAGAGCATTTTTAGACTTACCTCCAGAGGTTTTAATATTGTTACCTTAATTCATAGCTGTTCTTTAATTTGAATAGTCAAATGAAAGTTTTAATTATAATCAAGCTGGTCTTCATATGGAAAGATAGCACTGCTGGCTCACCTTTAAGAGAACATGTGCTTTCAGTTATTTTTCTGGGGGTCAGGGGGAACTGCAGTGAGTGTTTACCCACTCTGATTCAAACAGTGTACATTTGCACAAGATCTCTCTAGACAAAGCTAGGACTGAGACTACAGCTATGGAATCACATAGAATTAACAAGCCCATGTCAAATTTACAGTCTTGATTTTCACACTACATAGCCGGCCATGAGCTATTACAAATGGAAGACAGGGGCAAGCCTGGTTAAGTTCGGCATGCTCTGCTTCAGCGGCCCAGGTTCTCGAGTTTGGATCCCAGAGGTGGACCTATACCACTCGTCAGCCATGCTGTGGCGGCGACCCACATACACAAGATAGAGGAAGATTGGCATAGATGTTAGCTCAGGGCTAATCTTCCTTAAGCAAAAAAAAAGGAAGATTGGCAACAGATGTTAGCTGAGGGTGACTCTTCCTCAGCCAAAAAAAAAAAAAAAAAACCAAATGGAAGACAGGTCTTTACTGTGTTAACAGTTGGTCTGTGCAATAACAGGATATGAGGAGTACTGAATTATTAAAATAAATCTATGTTGAATACTTAGTACCCAATTAAAAGATGCTATCTTTTGTTGTTTTTGTATAATTTCTTTAAATAAACTTTATTTTGGAACAATTTTATATTTACAGAAAAAAATGCAAAAATAGGACAAAGGTCCCATTTATCCCTCACCCAGTTTCCCCCATTGTTAACATCTTACATCAGCATGGTACATTTGTCACAACTAAGAAACCAACAATAGTACATTACTTTTAACTAAACTCGAGACTTTTTTCCAATTTCACCAGTTTTTCCATTAAATGTCCTTTTTCTGTTCCAGAGTTCAATCCAGGATACCACATTGCATTTAGTCATCATGTCTCCTTAGTCTCTTCTGGGCTGTGATAGTTTCTTCATCTTTCCATATTTTTTTATGACCTTGACATTTTCATTAGTGCTGGTCAGGAATTTTGTAGAATGTCCCTCAATTTGGGTTTGCCAGAGGTTTTTCTCATTAGACTGAGGTTATGCTTTTTTGAAAGAAGTAAAGTGCCCTTCTTGTCACAACATATGGACTGGTACTTGATATGTACATGACATCGCTGGTGATGTAACCCTTAGTCTCTTAGTTAGGGTGCTGTCTGCCAGGTTTCTCCACTATAATGTTACTGCTTTTCCCTCCCCATGCATACTCCATTCTTTGGAAGGAAGTCACTCAATCTAGCCCACCCTCAAGTGTGTGTGTGGGGGGAGTGTTTGGGGAGGATTAACCTCCTCTCTTGGAGGGAGGAGTATCCACATACATCATTTGGAATTCTTCTGTAAGGAAGATGCATCTCTTCTCCCCCAGGATGTCATCTTGTAATGCCCAAAGCACGTGACTGGGCAAATTTTCATTCAAAGAAAACTTCTTATGAAAGTCGGTAGTCCATCAGAGCCATTTTAATAAAAGTCAATTATTGCTAGACACTGAACTTTATGTTCTTTTAGGAAAATTTCACCTAGCCATGTCTGATTAACAGTGAACTTGAGATAGGATGAGAGATGAAAGAGTCAAGGCAAAAAGAAGTGAAGATGGTGGAAAGGAGAAGAAAAAAAGGCAGGCCAGAGGACATGCCTACCCGCTGGTATAATCGCTTATCACCTGCCACGAGACAGGATGTCCACTCAACTGGAGAGAATTCCCCCCAGGGCAGTAGCTGCACAGGTGAACTTCCCTAGAGACGGGTTTTTCCCTGGTTGTTAGTCCACTAATCAATGTCATTACGCTTTATGCATTTGGGTTCTCAATCTCTGACCTGTAATAAGAAGAGTTTGGGGCAGCAATCTAACACCATGGATAAACTTTACCTGAAACAATTCAGTGGGTCAAATAATTATAATTAATTACATACATACCATGGATGCACAATTTTAGCTTTGCTCATCAGGCCCTTTCATCGATGGGGAAAATGTTTTCTCATCTACGACAGTTAGGTCAATGTCTTGGTTCTACTGTCTAGATGCCTTTTTTTCCTCATTTTGTTGTTGCTGTTTTCCTCTCTATTTCTTATGTGTTCTTTCAGGGGATTTGATAGATTTCTTGATAGATTTTCACCAGAGCTTTGCTATCCTGAGGGTCTGTCTGCAAATCCTGTTTCCTTTTATCCCTTTTTACCCTCGTGGAGGACATAGGTCCCTAGGTATGATGGCGTCTACTCAACAAGCTCCATTTCCCTTCTGCTGCATTCACACCCCACCTCCAACCCTCCCGCTTCTTGCCTTTAGAACTTTCTGACTTTTGGCACTGCAGTAAGAGTTACCCCCATGTGGGGGATAACTCTTTTAAACCTATATGGGCCATGGTTGGAGGAAACCCTGTCATCTGGTGAGGGAAAGACTGGTGTCTTGGCTGAATCCCACCTAGAGAACCATCTGGCTGAAAAGAAAACAAATCATTCTCTGGGATGGGCCTGGTTTTCTCCCTTTAAAGCATCCCCATGTGGCCCATGTTATAGGATCAAAGGAGCTGCTACACTTAAGGCTTATGGTCGGCAATGTGATAATTATGAATACTCGTATTCTGTTAGATCAGAAGATATCTTCATGCTCTAAACATGGAAAGCAGCAAAGAAGTTGATTTATCATTCATAGTAAGGGTAAAGTAAGTAGACAGAGAAACAAAGGAGACAGAGCAGGGTAAAGGATGTAGAGATGAGCTGCTAACTAATGATATTCACAATTTATTTTGTTGTTGTTTTTAATTTTATTTATTTATTTATTCCTCCAAAGCCCCAGTAGATAGTTGTATGTCATAGCTGCACATCCTTCTAGTTGCTGTACGTGGGACGCGGCCTCAGCATGGCCAGAGAAACGGTGCGTCAGTGCGCGCCCGGGATCCCAACCCGGGACGCCAGCAGTGGAGTGCGAGCCTTTAACCGCTAAGCCACGGGGCAGGCCTGATATTCACAATTTAAAACAATGTTTTAATTAATGAACATGAGTTCTGGATCTAGTTGCCAAAATGTAGGAAATGCAGACCACATGTTGAGATGCATCATCCAATAATCATCAGCCAAATCCAGACTGTGGGAAACTTTACAAGGCAAATACCCCAGGTACTGCAACAGAAAAATTGTAAGGAAAAGGAAGGGCTGGAGAGGGAAGCTGTAGATGAAAAGACACAAGTTCAAAAAAATGAGTAAGATTAAACTTGTGTTTAGTAAGAATATAGCACCTAGGGATGCACACCCGTATGATAAAAACATAAGGAAACAAAAGCGAATTCTTAGTATAAAAGTAGGGGGGTGGTTAATTTGGGGGTGTTGAGACTGGAATGGAGCCCACGTAGGCTCCTGGGGTAGGTGGCAAGGTTCTATTTCTTGACCTGGGTGATGGTCATAAGAGTTGGATGTTCACCTTATAATAACACATTGAACTACACATTTTTTTGTAGTTTACTTCTTTTTCATTTTACAATAAAAGGGTTAAAATGTTTTTAATTAGTAACCAATAATTAAAACTTGGGAGATTGCATATTTAAAACCCATATTTCTGCCTTCTCTTGAAAAAGTGGAAGATTTGGCAACACCAGGTCCATGTTTCCTTACAGTAATTGGCTGGAGCTGAGAAGGGGCTGCCTTGCCTCTTGAGAGAGCTTGTTCTCTCCAGTTATTTATGTGACCTGCTGGGTACCTGTAGATACATGAGTTTGTGACCCCAGAGGTAGAGAAAATTTGCTCTTTCCTACTCCTTTCATTGGCAAGTCTCCTATATGTAGCACATATTCTATCAAAAGCAATTCAACTGACATTTCTCAAGCGCATACTCCATAGAGCTAGGATCTATTCTGCTGCTCCAGTGAGGCATGGACTCTAGGTCTTCACAGAAAGTACCAGCAGAATGCAGTGGAGGTGTGGGGAGGGCAAAATTAACCTGACTGAGGATCTAGGGAGACTTCTTGGAGGATGGTGAAATGACTTGGGCCTTGGAAGATGACTGGGATGAGGATGGGGCATGTAGGGAGAAAGAGCTTGACAGAAAGAAGGAAAAACCTAAACCCAGGGACAGAGCTGGAGGTTTGTAGAGCAGAGCGTTTGGATTAGATTCCCAGTGCTGGTGAGTAATGGATATGAGTGATGACTAACAAGATACAGTAGAATTATCATGTGACTTGAACAATGATACCATTGACCAGGTTGGGAGGACAAGTTTGATAGACAGAATGACTAAGCAACAGTCATGCGGAGATGTCTAGCCAGATGGAGCCTGAGAGAGAGAGTCAGATGGAGTCCAAGGGAGTCATAAAGTTACCAGGTTAGAGAAACTCACTAATTACCAGAGTGTAAGGTCAAGGTTAGCTCCCTGGAGAAACCAATATTTAAGGGACAGGTAGAAGAAGCAGAGCCAGAGAAAAAGATGAGAATGAAGGGAAGCAGGAAAATTCGGGACTAGGGGAGACGCTGGAATGACAATCAAAAAAAGTGACAGGTGGATGAGAGAGGACGCTTTACAGGATGAAGGAGGACAGATCTTGTTTACTTGGGCATTTGGATAAAAAAAGGGGAAGGATATTTGTACACCCACGAGAGTTAGCAAATTTTTTTCCTAACTAAGCAATGTCATTTATTGTAATCCGATTTTCTTTAAATCTAAAAATAATTGCATTGACATTTTAGTTGTATCTTTACATTTCATAATTTATATTTCTGATTCACTTTGATGGATTATCTTTTACATTCTATGTCAATAGAGGTGTAAAGTCCTCAAGAGGAGTTGAGAAGAGATGACCAGCCACATTTTGTAGTATTTCCACCATCAGATACACATAGTAGACATAATTAACCCCAAGAGCATAGATCATAGTAAATGTAGTAAAATAATTAGGCAGTGATGAGCTATGAGTATTTATTACCTTTACTTTTATATAATTTATTTCATTGTAAGTTTATATAATCTAATTTTTAAGAGTGGCTGTGTTTTAACAATCAGCTTTCGATTTCTGGAAAATGTAATAAGTGGCCCTTGCTGGGAATACCACCGTTAAGGAAACATCTGGAATGGTTCACATAAAACTGTTAACAGTGCTACCTCTGGAAAATGAGTTGGAGATTAGGGGAACTTTCCCTTTTTCATTCAGTCCATTCTATATTGTCTGTTTAAATAAACAGATATGTATTATTTTTATAATAATAATTTTTAAAGTTTAAGAACACTATATTAGAAAGATGATTTAAATATCAATTGTGTAAGGAGAGGGGAGATAATATATATTTGCTTTTGCATATATATTGGAGGCTAAACAAGAAACTAATAAAAAGCATCACCCAAAGGGAGCAAGGGAAGTAATTAAAGGGAATTAAAAACACTTTTAGAAGTTCAACTGCTATCCTCTCAACCTCCCTAAAAAACAGGAGAAAATTTTTTTATTATTTATCATTGCATATTGGAGACTGCCTCTTTTGAGGCTGTGCCCCCACTGAAATCATAGACTTTTTCTTGATTTCCATAACAAATACGCGGCCAGGATATCTTTAAAATGACTCCAGGAGTGAGCTGTTGTTGTTCAGGTATACAGCTGCACTAGCACTGGCCTCCAGACTCAGATAGGATAGGGCACAATGGTTGCAAGCAAACAACGGTATTTGGTGAAGACATTTTTTCCAGGTAGAAAATGGAAGAGGGCCAGACGTCCTTGAAGCTCTCCCTTATATTCCTCTTGAGCTAGTGCTGGGAAGGTGTGTTTGACCAGTAGAACAGGTGATGTTTGTTTAAGGCTTGCTGAAACGCAGGCACCTGACCGAAGTCAAACTCGCAATTCTGAAGCCACTTCTTGGCTCTCAGAGAGAGAGCAGAAGCCTTCTTCTCGTGGTGCCGTGTGGAAGTTAGGGTGCTGAGCGCACGCCCTGTTATTCCCGGTGTGTTCCCTTTTCCTTCATAATGCAGACATCCGTTGTCTATCAGGAACCTGAAAAGGATCTGCCCCTACTGTCCCTCAACACTTCAAGCCTTTGCTGTAGCCTCGAAGAACTGATGACGAGAAATTTCTCTGCCAGACCATGGGAACTGAATAATATTTGTGGTTGATCAAAGTCAACGTTAAAGATCTAGTTTGAACTGAATGTGAATGTGATTTACACATCTGCATCTGTATTCTTCTTTAAAATCACGGCCATAACATGTAAGAGTGTTGGTTGCAAACGAGCCCTAAGCTGACTCTTAAAGATGAAATGGTGACAGCACAGGCCAGTATCAGCCATATCTTGAAAGGGCCTTTGAAAATATTCCTTATAACATGGAACCTCTATAACGCTGAGTCTAGTCAAGCAGAACAAGCCCCCGGCCTACATATATATGCTGCTTTTATTTTTAATACTGTTAGTATATACATTTTGAAATTGCATTCATTGGTTTATACGTATAAGGTAGACTGCACAAAAATGATAGGTCCCATTAAAAGGAATAATAGAGTTAGAAATTCACCTTTTTGCTGACATCAGAGAAATAATTGATTCAGGCAAGAATCATCAATAAATGCCAAAACTGTGTGGTGAAAATTTCATCAGGGAGACTTGAGTCTCAGAGTATGTCCCCACAGTTTACTTATTAATTACAAAGGGGAAAATGGTAGTTTTACAGCACAGAAACCTGGTGGCAACCACATAAACAAGCAATATAAGTCATCGTCAATGAGAGACAAATGGACACCATGTGCCTCCTCTGTGGGGCACCGAGAGGGACCCAACATCCCTTATGGGGTATTACTACCAACAAGTATCTGATTCTTATCATGAAAAAAATCAGGCAAACCCAAATTGAGAGAAATTCTACGCACCAGCTGGTCTGTATTTCACATTCGAAATTCACATTTCAAAAATGTGAAATGTCTTGAAAGACAAAGAACAGTGGAAGGATTTTTTCAGATTAAAGAGACCTGACAGCTACATGCAGGAAGAAAACTGCTGTAGAAGACATTAATGGAACAACTGGCAACATTTAAATATAGACTTTCTATTAGACAATAATCGCATTGCATTGATGTTACATTTCCTGAATTTGATCACGGTCCTGTGGTTATGGAAGAGAATGTCCTTATTATAAAAGGGACCATCTACTGAGCACCTATCACGTACGCAGTGCACACGTTTCCTTCAACCCTCACAGCAAGCCATGCGTCAGGACCATCCCCTCCCCCACTTTGCAGATGAGAAAAGCGAAGCTCAGAGAAGTTGGGAAGCACATGCAAGGTTGCACAGCTAATTGGGAGCTGACCAGGGAAAAGTGACAAGTTCAGTGGTGACAGCATGGGAAAGCGTATCATTTTGTCTGTTAGCATTCAGGAGCCTGGATGAAGGAATGGAAAACATAGGCTCTTGGAATGGACTCAGGAATGGGGTGTTCAGGGCGACTTCAGCAGGGCATGAAGAGGAGAGGGTTTAAAATCCATGTGAAGTGATGGATTAGGAGTGGAAGCTGGATTGAGAAGAGAAAGGAAGTGAGGCCATGAGGAGGCAAGAGGTCACGGAATGGCTGTCTTGATAAATGTGACTCTGACTCACACTAAGAAAAACACATTACATCACAGGCCAGTAAACACACACAATCTCCCTCGTAAATAACTGGCACAGAAGTTTGCAGGAGACTCTGATCATCCCTGTTGGGTTTCTCTTTAGTGATTTGTTTTGGCTTGTCCGTTTTTTTATTTCTGTTTTTAGTACTAGGAAGAATCAACGAAATTGATGTGAAACAGTAAGGAGACACAGCCTGTGGTTTGAAAACCCTGCTGTAGGGTGTGGCCCGGGTGTGGCGGGCTGGGGTGGGGGCGCAGCAGTGAGGATGGCAGGCAGCTGTCTGGTTTGGAGGCGTCTCCCTCAGCCTTCTTTCCTTAGCTGAGCCTGGGCCCTCACAGTTGTGTTCACCTGGCCTGTGACCTAAAGCCCTAACTACCCTCACACCCTACTGAGGCCCTAATTGGAAACATCTGTGGTACAGAATGGCGGCAAGGGGCCAAGTGCCAACTGGCCTCGGTCAAGCCCAATGCCTAAGAAATTCTGAACATGCTTAGACGTCAACATACATAGGCATCAGCTTCCAGGAGAGGAGAGGAGAGAAAATAAATCATAGCTGTTGCAAAGGAATATGGTCAAAAGTGTGCAGTAGCCTTCCCTGGGGCAGATGGTTCTTAAGGTCTGAGTTAGAGTCAATTGACCTCACCTCTTTCTAATTCTTTGAAACTTGGGGTGAGAACCTAAATAAATTTATTTTTTGGTATCCATCTCTCCTATTGGGAAACTTCATGACCCATTTCAGAAAAGCAGCCCTGATTGAATGAAAGTTCAAAACATTAGTTGCCAAGATGTTTGTTCTTGGTGCGTGTATGTATTCATGCATCGCTGCTGGAACACGGAGCTTTTAAAGAGAAAGTCAGTGGAATCTTAAAGGAATACCTTAGGCATATATGTATGCTGTGGAGAATCTGTGTTTGGATATATGAACTCCTAGGAAGATGCTCTCGTCTCCCTAGCTCAAGTTAACAATAATTTTTGAAATGACAAGTTCAGGGTTATATAGTACAATCCCTTCTTCAAGTAATTCATTTTATATTCTTTTTACTTTGTTATTTTCTTTTTGATTTTCAGGACTGGCCTCTCCAACTACTTATAATAGTATATATACTTATTTTCCCAGATGGTATTTTTCACTCTCCTTGAGGACATTTCAAATTACTGTAGCAACATAATTGTTTTCTTCTATGACCACCCATGTTACTCATCTCTGTAATCACAGCAAACATAACCCATCCCAAACCTTTGATGTTCCTTCCATTCCATGTCCCTTTGGCTACACTCACTCACAGCTCCTATCAATTTTTCCATATTAATCCTGATATCATGAAGTAACTTTCTGATTAATACGAAAAAACTGCCATCATCCTCTCTTCTCTCACAAACCCGCTTGTTCAGTAAAATGTTGCTGCCTCCAGTGCTGATCACAGTTTACCACTTCAACCATCGCTGTGCAATGCCTCTTCTAGAAGACCTATTGGTCACGATTCCTATTGGGTTGAATGGTGGCCCCCTAAGAGCTCTAGCCTCCTCAAATCCCTGGAACTTGTGAGTGTTAACTTGTTTGGAGAAGGAGTTTTTGCAGATGTAGCTAAGGATCTTGAGATGAGATCATCCTGGATTACTCAAGTGGGCCCTAAATCCAATGACAAGTGTCCTTAGAAGAGACAGAAGAGGAGAGACACAGAGACAGAGAAGGCCGTGTGAAGACGAAGGCGGACACTGGATTGATACAACCACCTGCCAAGGAATACCTGGAGCCACCAGACGCAAGGAAGGACTCTCCCCTACAGCCTTTACAAGGAGTGTGGCCTGTGACACCTTGATGTTGGACTTCTGGCCTCTGGAACTGTGAGAGAACGAATTCTTGTTGTTTTAAGCCATCGAGTTTGTGGTAATTTGTTACAGCAGCCTCAGGAAACTAATAGATGATTGAAGACCAGCTTTTAATGTGCAAACCCTAGTATAAGGTCCTACAAACCTCAGAGTCCACCAAAAAAGTGTAATCTTAGCCATTTCAGATATATTAACTCTGTCCACACCAGTATAAAAATTGGTAGTAAATGAACACGAAAGTGTTTACAACATGGAAGTGTTACAGCCTGTCTTATTGAAATGTAGACTGAGAAATACCAATAAAAGTATGATTTATTTCCTTCTCATACTAGGTTAATGTCACACTGATAATCTGCTTTTTCAATGACAAGTATGGACAGCTTCTGTGCCCTACCCTTCATATTAGCTCCATTCTGAACAGAAAGAGTCTACAAGCTGTCTCATGTGTGCTAAACAATCTTACTTCCGATATCTCCTAATTGCCTAAGGGTCATTTTCAAACTCCTTCACCGGGCATAGGGCCCCTTTATGGTCTGCTTCCAGTTTATCTCCCAGCCCAATGTATGACCTGGGAAAAACAGAAGCTCAGGGAACAGTTGGTGGGTAAATGACCAGATCTGTAGCTCATGCTGTATATGGCAATTCACTCTCACGGGCCTGCCTCTCCCGTCAGGCCTGGGTCTGATTCATCTTCCTATTCCCAGCAGCTAGGAAAGAGCTGGGCACACAGAAGGCGCTCAATAAATATTTCCTGAGAAAATAAAGAATGATTCTTTCCACCCTCCGTGCAAGCCATTACTTTAGGTTGAAATAACTAAGTGGCACTTGATATATATATATATATATATTTAATCTCATGAAATATTTTTGTTTCTAGATTGGGCAAACACTATCACAAAGTCTCTGTGTAACCGAAGGGTATCAACCACTTACAGAGCTCAGTGTGGTAATGAGGGAAGGCATGATTTCCTGTGGTTTGACAAGAATGTGACAGGAATAGCTCCAACCGCTTTGAATAGATCATGAACACAACTTGTCCCTCTCAGTTGAAGCTCAAAGCTGTGGAATCCTACTAAACAAATGTGACCCAGCCATCACTTAGCAAGGTGGTATACTTAACAGATACCTTTATGTAGTCATCATTTTCTATGTTCTCCGAAGGATTTCAAAATTTGAGTGACCTTTTCTGCCCCCAACAATCTTACAGTCGAATTGGAGAAAGAAGGCTGTCATAGGAAGGGTAAGGATTTAGCAAGAAGCACTTCTCTAGAAATTCAGCATCTAAATCATAAAATCCTCGAAAAAGATAGATGTTTAAAATTATATCCATTCATGCAACTATGACATACAACTATCTACTGGGGCTTTGGGGAAAAAAAAGGAGGAGGATTGGCAATAGATGTTAGCTCAGAGCCCATCTTCCTCAGCAAAAAGAGGAGGATTAGCATGGATGTTAGCTCAGGGCTGATCTTCCTTACAAAAAAACAAAAAAATTATATCCATTCAGTGCATTCCTAAATCTTGGGCATTCCTCAAAAAGGATTATCAAAAGATAACAGGCAAGAGTTATTATGCCCAATCTTTCTATGCTGATAAAATATTTGATTGTGATGCAAAGAATCAGTTAGTTTCCACCAAATTTCACTCGCCATCGTGCTTTTAGAGGGATTGGAACGCAATCATTATAGATACATTTGGGAAAAAGTCCACACTATTGCAAAGAATAGATCTTAACACATTTAAAAACTCAAAGCGCTTAGGTTCAGCGTTCACCCTAAAAATGGAAAAATTTCTTAGCATTTTCCACTCAGATTTAGATGAAAAGGGCATCTGTAACCGAGGGAAGACACATGAGGACAGGGACTGCATCTTCTTATTTACGACTGTATCTCTGTGGCAAATAAAATACCGGGCAGGTACTGGGCAGTCAATAAATATTGGTGGAGTGTACTAAAGACCCAGTGCTCTAGCCTGATAACATGCAGTTGGCTCTAAGCATTGGTTCAAAGTCAACACAACCAAGGACAGTGGCAAATTAGCATTCACAGGTCTTAAAATTACTTGTAAAAATACATTAAAAATTGTGCTATCTAGCATGACATTCACGTATTCAACGATACCCCAAAACAAGCATGTTAAATGAAGTCTCCGTCAATTAAGAGGGAAAAGGTGTTTATGCAAGCCCTACTATGTGTCCATTACTATGTGAGGCACGATTGGACATGGAAGGAAGAACACATGAATACGAACGTAGAGTGCACAGACCCTGCCCACAAAGTCTCAGACGCCAAGTGGGGACGATACTAACATGACTGTGTAACTAGAGAGATAAAAGGCTATACAAGTATCCAAGGAAAAAAGAAGCTGGATACATAGGTCTTAGAAACGTATTTTCTTCTTAGCTTACTTCATTGCCATCTGTGTCTTAAATTTGTAATTTAGTCCCTTCTCATTACATGCAAATAAAATAGAGTTGAACTTCAAATTTGTGTGTTTAATTCTCTTAGACTGCAGTGTAAGCCACTCTTAAAAGTAAGATATTTAGGGAGGGGGTACTGGGGAGGGTCTTTTTCTTATCCTCTCCATAGGCCAGTGAAGGCCACTAGGGAAATCAAGCGTTAAGTGCTTTCGACATTAGGAAACCATGTTTCCAATTTACATTCTTTAACTAAGAAGGGCTCAAGATTTTTTATTTTTATTTTTTGGCCGTAATGTTGTTTCCAAAACGCACACTTCTTTCTAGTAAGCACGAAATTGGCCCCATCTGTTTAGAAAGAACAGAAAATTATTTTATTTTTGTGTCTTGGGGAGTTAGATGCTTTTTTAGGGAAATAAATAGACCTTCCTGGTGCATTTAAAAAAGATGATATCTAACTCACAAGGGTGTGGGGAGGATGCAAGGATTAGCGGGGACTGAAGAGGCCCTGTACAGGGAAGAGGCTCCATGTCTGTTAAGACTTTTCCTGCCTCCCCCCGGCCCCACCCCACATACACACTCAATCTTCGCAGGTAGAGGAATTTGTGAGATTTAGAAATGAATAAGACTCTGCCCCAAGAGTCCTTTGGCGAGCCTCTTTTTACTTCCTCTATTTTTGCTTTATTCGTCCTGATCAATTCAAAATTTGCAGAAGTCCCACACAGGACTGTGTGACCTTCAGCTTGTACGTAAGCTCCCTTGGCCTGCTTCCTCCTGGGGGCTAGGGGGTGGGGGTGTCAGAGATGTAGTGCTAGGGTCACCTTCAATTGGAAGGATCCCTCATTCTAATGGTAACCTCAGGTCTCCTCCGTGTCTGTGAAAAATCCTGTCCACTCCAAGCTTCTAAATAGCAATATAAATTCCCATACTGATTCATAAATACCCCCAGCCCTTCTGGGAAGATTCTCTTGGGAAGAAAAAAGAATTCTCTTTCCCCATCAAAGAAAATGTGTAGCCTCTCCCACCACCTCCATCCCCATGTGCAGCACCTAAGTGTACAGTGTGATCTGTACAGAAGCTTCTTAATTTCCCCATCCCACACACCAAGCAGCCAAAATTCAATCATTACCAAATTTTGTATTTTACTTTTCTTTTTCGCTACATTCTTTGTCCTCCCAAGAGAAAGATCTTCTCTGCCATCACTTGATTTCATGAATCATCTCTTTCCCCTTAATGCTCATTTTTAATTTTAAATGGAGGAACACTGGAGTTGTATTAATTTCTTAAAATCTGATTTCATCTTGGCAGTTTGAAAAATGCACACAGCAAAAACCTAAACCTCCTGTGTGCTTGGTTTATCTTTGTACCTTGGGCATTTTCATTTTGCCCACACCCTTCCTTACAGGCAGGAAAAGAAAATGCAGGGCTGGAGGCTCCATCTTGAGAAGGCTCCCAGACCTTTGTGCTCACCGCTCTGGTCTTTTCTCGATTGAGCAGGCTGTGGCACTTCGGGTTTCGCAGCCAC